>NC_034613.1:28944738-28964826 GCF_900095145.1 Mus pahari | reverse complement strand
TTTCTGAGTTCAAGGCCAGCCTGGTCTACCAAGTGAGTTCCAGGACAGCCAGGGCTATACAGAGAAACCCTGTCTCGAAAAACCAAAAAAAGAAAAAAAAAATTTTTAAAAAAAAACTTATTTTTTTAAAAAAAATGAACTGCTTTATATGGAGTGGAGGGAGGGGAACAAATGCTTCAGATATTCTAGTGTCTCCAGCTAGGTGAATGACCTTTGGTTTTTTTCCTTTTTAAAGATTTATTTCTATTATTTTCAGGTGTGTGTGTGTGTGTGTGTGTGTACCTATCTGTCTTGTGTGTGCCTATTTGCACATGTGTGCATGTGTCCAAGGAGGGCAATGGTGTCAGATCCTCCTGTAAGTGGAGTTTTAGGTGGTAGTGAGTCATCTGATATGGGCGCTGGGAACCAAATTTGGGTTTTCTGCAAAAGCAATAGGCTCTTGACTTATGAGACAGCCTTCCAGCCCCAACTTCTGGTTTTTCTTATTTTCTAAAACAACTCCTATTTTTTCCTCAGCTGTAAAAGTGCACCCTCAATAAGATGACCAACTTAAAACCAGGGTTTCCGTATTTGCATTCATAGGATGTGTGAAGGTTTGGCCTCGCCTTTTTCTGTTCCGTTCTATTTTGTCTTGTTTTGTTTTTCAGACAGACTCTCGAGCCTGCAGTGCTGGGACTTGAGCCCTGGGCACTCTATCAGCTGAACTGTGTTTCCAGCCTTCTTGTTTATCTTTCACAGGCCTGATGAGCAGGGTGTCAGAGATTACAGAGACAGGGACCGGGAGTATGAGAGGGATCAGGAGCGCATGATCCGCGAAAGAGAGAGGCTGAAGCGGCAAGAAGAAGAACGCCGGAGGCAGCAGCAGAAAGAACGCTATGAGAAAGAGAAGGCTTTTAAGCGAAAGGAAGAAGAAATGAAGAGAGAGAAAGAGGCACTTCGAGATAAAGGAAAGAAGAGTGAGAATACAGAATCAATATGCTCGTTAGAAAAAATTGAAAAAAAAGAGGAAGTGGTTAAGAGAGACCGCATAAGGAACAAGGTGCTGCTGGTTTTTTTTATTAAACTTGGTTGTTTTTATGAGGATTTTTTTCCCCCTATTCTTACAAGTATAAATTTAAAGGAATGTGTCCTTTCCCCACCCCCACTAGGTATTGAATCATTGCAAGCTTTCTGCCAGTGAACTTCATCCCCAGTCCCTTTTGTGGAATTTTCATTTTATTTTTTCTAATTTATATATTTATTTTTTGCATGTGTGCATATGAGTGCACAAGTGCACATATGTCGAGTGCATGAGTGATGGTCAGAGGACAGTTTGTGGGAGCCATTCTCTCCTTCCACCAGGTGGGTTCTAGAGATTGAACCCAGGTTGTCAAGCTTGGCAGCAAGTCCTCTTATCCAATGAACCATCTCATCAGCCCAATGGTAATTTCTTTCTTTGTTCCTTTTCTTTTTTTTGTTTTTCTTTTTTTTGTTCTCTCTTTCTCTCTCTTTCTTTCTCTCTCTCTATTTTTTTTTTTTGTTTTTTTTTTTCAAGACAGGGTTTCTCTTTGTAGCCCTGGCTGTCCTGGAACTCATTTTGTAGACCAGGCTGGTCTCGAACTCACAGAGATCTGCCTGCCTCTGCCTCCTGAGTGCTGAGATTAACGGCATGCCCCACCATGCCCAGCTTCAAAGGTAATTTCTTAACTACCCTAATAATTCCTAGTCAGAGTTTCCCAGTTGCATCAAATAAGGGCTATGAACAATGTTCATAGTATGTGGTTGAATTCTATTTTGATCCAAGCAATCTCTTTTTTTCCCTGACATTTAATTGTTTGCCGTAGAAACCAGTTTGTCCTATGAATCTTCTCAGATTGTAGATTGGCAGACTATAACTTTTTGATCTCATTGAACATATATATTCTGTTTCTTTTACAGTTACTACTTAAGCGCTGGTACTGTGATAGACAACAGCATAAATGGAACCATAGGTTCAAAACAGCATTAAAAATTTATAATTAAACAATTTTTAAATGAAAACAACAGTCAAATCTGGACAAAACAGCTGCTAAATATTTTAGGCTGTATGAGCCATATAGTCTCTGTCACAACAGCTAAATTCTGGAAGGAATTAGACATGGGTGGAATATAAAAATGAGCTTGGGGTTGAGTGTGCTTCTCAGAAAAGTGCTTGCCTAGCTTGCATGGCAGCACACAGCTTTTATCCTAGCACTCGGGAGGCAGATGTAGGAAGATCTCTGTTCGAGGACAACCTGGTCTATTTACTTGAATCCAAGGACAGCCAGGGCTATGTATAGAGACCCTGTATCAATAACAACAACACTTGGGGCTGGAGAGATGTTAAGGGGTGAATATTTTTATTTTTTCAATTGCTAGTACCCATGTCAGGCAGCTCACAGACATATATAACTCTAGCTACTGTGGGCAACTGCATGTACTTATAGATACACATACATACTACTTCCCCACACAGTTAAAAATAATAATAAGGAAAAATAAATATTTTTTTAAAAGGCTAGGCATGGTGTACACCTGTAATCCCAGAACACAGGGGCAGAAGCAGGTGGGTTTCAGTAAGGCAAGCAGATCTTTTATTTTTTGCTTTGCTAGGGATCAAACCCAAAATCTAATTAGGCAAGAATTCTACCACTGAGCTAAATCAAGCCAAACTTAAACATATTTTTGTGTAGTTTTAGATTTTTACAATGAATTTATTGCATGGGACATGGTGGCCTATGTCTGAAGGAGGATTTCAAGTTGAAGGTCAGCCTAGGCTACTTTAGGCCCTGTTCTCCCTCTCCCACCACAAAAGGCAATTTACTGGTAGAGAATCACAGGCATGTAGCTGTAGTTTCTCCAGTGATTTCCCCCTCCTACCCCAGGGCAGTTGTCTAACCCCTGGCTTTGAATGTATTAAACACTCTGTTACTGAGCTACAGCTTGGCCCTTGGTTCTTGTAGTTTCTAAGTTCAAAAAATTACAGGTAATTAATTCTTATCACCTTATACTTAAATAATTAGGTTATCTTGAGGTAGCTTTAAAATTAGGCAAATACATTATATGCATGTCAAAATTCTCAAAGAATTAATAAAATATTATTTTAAAAATTAGGCATTAGACTTCTCAAAACATCACCCTAAACATGTAAAGTAATTCTTAAATAACTACAGGTTGAGCATAGTGTTGAACACCTTTAATCTCAGCATTCTCAAGAGGCAGAGACAGATGGATCTCTGTGAGCTCACGGCCAGCCTGGTCTACATAGGAAGTTCCAGGACTGCTAGACTACATTGAGAGATCCTGTCTCAAATAAAGTGGCAGCAGCTAGAGCTGGTGATGACAGCTTGTAATCCCAGGAAGGCTGAGGTAAGGAGATATTAAGGCCAGGGCCACCCAGGCAACTTAGTGATAGCTTGTCTCAGGATAAATGGAGAAGGACTGGGAATATGGCTCAGTGGAACACTAGCCTACCATGCACTAGGCACTTGTTTCAATCCCTCCTGCCAAAAAAAGTTTGCTCTTTTTTTTTGGAGGAGAGAGGAAAGGGGAAGTTATTATGTAGCATATATCCAGGTCTTTGGTCTGGTATGACTTGGTCTCAGGATATATGAATACATAATTTAGGGCTGCGGAACTCGCCCTCCATGTTAAAGCAGAATAACAGTGTTATAACATGAATGTTTTGTATTGTTTCAGGATCGACCAGCTATGCAGCTTTACCAACCAGGAGCTCGAAGCCGAAGCCGACTCTGTCCCGCCGATGACAACATCAAGCCTGGAGATTCCCCAGTGGACAAAAAGCAGGAAAGTGGTATTAGCCATAGAAAAGAAGGAGGAGAGGAGTGAGAAGTCCAAATGGTCATAGGTGTCCTGACTGTCCAGGCAGCCAAAGAGCACGTATTATGCTATCCAGAAGTGCCTTCAGGGCAAAGGAACAGAGAACAAGAAAAGGGGTCGCTGTGCTGGTGGGATGTACTACAGAGGAGTGTGTCTAAGCAGAATAAGATTGCAGGCTCAGAATCGAAGGACAATTTCATTGTTTTCTGCAGTTTCCACAAGTTAATTTTAATGTCTCAGAAAAGGATGGTAGCAAGGACATTGCAAGCGAAAAATGTCAAATAAGGGCTTCACTTTGTATAACAGCTAAAAAGAGCAGGTTCGAAAATCAACAGGTGTTCTTAATCCTGCCTTGGAGCATCTTCGTTTGAGTGGAGCAGAAACACACTAAGTCTCGTTGGGATCTAACTATTTTGCATTGTTGTTGACTGTTGACTCTGTAGTGTAGGAGCAATGAGCATGTAATTGTAGCACAAGTAGAGCGGAGGATAGAGCAAATTATGGCTGATGGAAAAGATTTAAATAGTCACGTTACATCTATACCCTGTGTCTGAAGTTTTCATAATTACAGCTTGTTTTACTTCTGTGAATGTAGCATCAAAAAATCCCTGTAACCATCTCGTTTTTTGCCTTTAGCGTTTTTTTCCGATTACTAGGGAAAATGTAGCCCTTGGTTAGTTACTGACAATCTAGTCTTTGTTTTATCTTAGGTCTGATGATTTGAGTGCATACCCTCTCCAGGAAGGAAACTACACCAATATCTGTTCCTGTTATGGCAGCTTTCAGTCTTAGCTTGTTTTGTAATGCTGTCAATAAATTTCCACTTCGTTCTAGTATGAAGCTGTGTTTATTTATTCAAGTACTGACTCATATGTGGTACCGGGGGTGGAACCAAGGGCCTCAAGCATGCGATGTGTGTATTCTACCACTGAGCTATAACCTCTCCAGCCAAGTGAAATTATTAACGTTATTAAATAGCTGTTAGTTTTAAGAAATTAAACATTTCATTCTGACTTAAGTTCTTGGGAATTTTGAAAGGGGGTAAATGATATTAATTTCTGCCTTTAGTCGGTAAGGAGAGGCTTTGACCAAGTAGAGGGTCAGATCACGGTTCACTTCTTTTACTGTAAGAACCCAAGTAAAGACGGGTGGAGTGCTTCATGCCTGCAGTGCCAGCACTTGGTCTCAGGTCAAGGCAGGAGTAGTGACCTGAGTTTGAAGTCATCCTAGGCTATATAGTAGGCTCTAGGCTAGCCTGAGCTACAAAGTGAGACTCTGTCCCAAACAACAAAATGCCTGCATGTCTGCACAACACTTCCTTCCTGCCAGCCCCACCTTGGGCATCAGTTGCCCATTACTAATAGGTTAGCTTGCGGCTTTATACTTTGTCAGCTTTATTAAAAACAGTTTTAGCTGGGCAGTGGTGGCGCACGCCTTTAATCCCAGCACTCAGGAGGCAGAGGCAGGTGGATTTCTGAGCTCGAGGCCAGCCTGGTCTACAGAGTGAGTTCCAGGACAGCCAGGGCTACACAGAGAAACCCCCTTCTCGAAATATAAAAAAAATAATAAATAAAATAAAAAAAAATTCAAGGCTACTCTTGGATACATACTAAATTTGAGGCCAACTTGGGCTGTATGAGACTCTATATCAAATCACTACAAAAACAGTGGACAGGGCTGTGGATAAGGCTTGATGGTAGAGCAAGAAGGCCTTGGAGTCACACTCCAGTTTTCCAGTGGGTCAGCCTTGGAAAAAAGGGTGTGACCAGCAGGGTTGGATGCTAGAGAAAATTCAATTATGACACTTGAAGAGACTCACAGATGTGGTGACTTCTACACCATTAATGAACTGGGACTGTGGGAAGTCATTAGGTTGAGAATAGATTCAGTTAACATTGATAACTTTAGAGAAGTCTGGCCTTGAAATGAAACAGATAGGCAAGTGGTCTTGAGAAGTGACCATTTCTAATATAAGAAATACTAAAGTCTATTTAGAAGACATTCAAGAGAAGGGCTACCTGAGGGAATAAGTGTAGGATTTTTGCAAAGACATCCAAAATAGAAGCCAAGCTAAAGGTCACAGGAGCTGGCCTTAGGAAAAAGGCTACTCTAGACCCATCATTCGGGATAGCATTTGAAATGTAAATGAAGAAAATATCTAATAAAATAATTAAAAAACAAGGAGCTAGCACTGCCTGCCTCCCCTTCTGGCCTGTTAGCAGCTGAGTAAACTCAGTTTTCCTGTCAGCGCCTTCCTCTGGTGCTTGCCTGTCCTGTCCAGCTCTGAGCCAAACCCACTTCCCTGCCCCTTTAGATTTCTTCCATTCCTTCATCCGATTAGCAAGTGTCTACTATTCACTGTGTGTGTGTGTGTGTGTGTGTGTGCGCGCGCGCGCGCGCGCATCCTTAGGGACAAGGATGAAAAGAGACAAGTCCTTGTCCTTGAGTAACTCGGGATACGTCAGTGACCACCAGAACTACCAGTGTAATTAATCAGAACTCTGTGCCATGTGAGAAGGGCTGTGAGTAGACAAAATGGTTTTGGGTGGGAGTCTCCTGCCTGCCTGTGAGCTGTCCAGTGGTGCTGAGGAAAATCCCTCAACTCGATCTATGAAAGGATACCACGTGAGGCCCCTCCCTCCTGCTAAGCAGTTGTTTGGGGGAACTGATACCTTATTCACAAAACTACGGTTTCTTTCTTTTGCTTTCTTTTTATGATTGTTATTTTGTATCTGTGTATGGCTGTGGAGGTCAGAGAGGTGCTCAGTCCTCTGGAGCTGGAGTTTGTAAGCAGCAGTGAGCTAGCTACTCATTGTGGATGTTGGGAGTGGGACTTGGGGACCAGTTTAAGCCTGGCAGGTACCTTTAATCCCAGCACTCAGGAGGCAGAGCCGGTAGATCTGTGGGAGTTCAAGGGCAGCCCAAGTTCTAGGACATCCAGAAGTATGTAGAGAGGCTCTGTCTCAACCCCCACCCTCTCCCAAATAGTAGTACCAATTTTTAACCTCTGGGCCTTTTCGCTAGCCCTAATTTTATTTTTTTATTATATTTATTTAAAGGAGCTGTGTGCGCATGACAATGTGTGGAGGTTGGGAGACAACTTTTGGGGATTGGCTCTCTTGTCAGGTTTAGCCAATGAGCCATCTCACCTCTCCCCATAAACCCCAGCTTGTACCTTGCTGTCCCCTCTATCACCTGGCTGTCCTGGAACTCACTCTGTAGACCAGGTTGGCCTCACTCACATAACTCTGCCTCCTGACCACTAGGATTAAAAGTATATGCACCATGTTCTACCTCTGCTGCTATAAATCATAACTTCATATTTATAATAAACCTATAGGAGCCAGGCATGGTAGAATATTGTCTATAATGCCTAGTACTCAAGAGGCTGATGCAGGAGGATAACTGTAAGTTTAAGGCCAACTTGGGCTATATAGTAAGTTTGAAGTCCACCAGAACTACATTGTAAGACAAAAACCAAATCAACAACAAAGAATAAACTTATAGGAGCTGGGTGTGTGTCTCAATGGTAGAGTGCTTTTCCTAACATGTATACAGCCCTGGGTTCCATCCCTAGCAACACACACATACACAGAGAGAGACACACTGGACTAAGAGTATAAATAACGGGGAGGAGTTCATTCCATTTGTTTCTTAAGGCTTGGTTTTGTTTTTGTTTTTGTTTTTTTTTGGTTTTTTGAAACAAGGTTTTTCTGTATAGCCCCAGCTGTCCTGGAACTCAGAAATCTGCCTCCCTCTGCCTCCCAAGTGCTGGGATTAAAGGCGTGTGCCACCATACCCAGCCAGATTTAATTTTTTATGGCAGGACAGCCAGGGCTACACAGAGAAACACTATCTCGAAAAACAAACCAAAAAAGAAAAGAAAAGGAAAGGAAAGGAAAGGAAAAGAAAAGAAAAGAAAGGAAAAGAAAAGAGAGAGATAGAGATGTGTGTATGCATGTACACCATGTCTCATTCTGTAGCCTTGGTTGTTTGAATAATAGGACTTCCTGCTTCAGCCTTTGGAATTTCTGAGTTCCACAGCCTTGGCTTTCCTGGAACTCACTCTGTAGAACAGGCCGGCCTTGAACTCAGAAATCCGCCTGCCTCTGCCTCCCAAGTGCTGAGATTAAAGGCGTGCACCACCACCGTCCTGCATTTCTAATTAAAGGCTTAGATACTAAGCTGGGAATGGTGGTGTAGGGCCATCATCATAGTAATCAGAATCAGGCCATGGGTCTGATCCTTTACTGAGCACTTCTCTGTTGGCACTGATCCTATGGCAGCAGTGTACACCACTCATACAGCACTGGCCACCACAGGAGCTTTCAGGTTGCTTGTGGCCATGAGGAACTAACTGCTCTGCTGGGATAAGTGAAGCTATTGGAAACAGTAGAAAGTCCAGAGCCAAGGGCAGTGTGCTTTAGGTACCTGTGAGGAAGTGAAGGGGCCGGCTGGGGACTCCTGTGGTCCTCAGCTTTCCACATCACAAACTGATCCCCTCCCCCAGAACGACATATACAAGGTAGTTCTGAGAATAATTTGGCACTGATCAAAGGAATCTTTAACTTTTTATGATATTCACAGGTATTATCTTTAGTTTTCAGCTTCTTGTTGTTCTATGCTGCGCTCTTTCTATAGTTTACCTTTTGGAAGTAAGGTCTCAATATATAACCTATGCTAGCCCACAATTTATGATCCTCCTGCCTCTGCCTCATAGGGGCCTCATAGGGGTACACAACTATATGTGACTTTGTTTTATTTACACAGCAGTTGAGCAGATGTCAAAGAGAAT
Source organism: Mus pahari (assembly GCF_900095145.1). Taxonomy (NCBI): domain Eukaryota; kingdom Metazoa; phylum Chordata; class Mammalia; order Rodentia; family Muridae; genus Mus; species Mus pahari. The sequence goes on along the minus strand of NC_034613.1, from coordinate 28,956,194 downwards.
TGGTTCTTAACCTTCCACCTTTTTGAGAGCGGGTTTGCCTTGTTTCTGTTGCTGTGTTAAATACTCCAGGCTAGCAGGCCCACAGTCTTCCAGGCTAGCTGGCTCTCCAGTCTCCACCTTCTACTGTGCTGTAGGAATCTTAGGGCTGCAGATACACACGAGTATATATTTATTTATTTAGCGACAGGGTCTATATGTAGTAGTCCTGACTGTCTGGAAGCTCAGTATATAGACTAGGCTGGCCTTGAGCTCAGAGATATTGCTCCCTCTGCTCCAAGCACTAAGATTAAAAGCGTAGGCCACCATGCCCTGTATATTCACTTTTTGACTTGAACTATAGTTGGCAGGATTGCATGACTGGTGCTTCTATCTACTAACGATTCCCCTGGCCCCGGTATATGGGATTTTTACCCCACTTGAGACAGAGTTTCTCTGTGTATTTTGGCTGTCCTGGAACTCACGCCGGGTAGGCCAGGATGATCTCAAACTCAGAGATCCATCTGCCATCTGCCTCCCAAGTGCTGGGATTAAAGGCGTGCACCACCGCCGTCCGGCGTCTTTTTTTTTTTTTTCTCTCTTAAGATTTACGTATTTATTTTATTTATATGAACACACTGTAGCTATTCATTACAGATGGTTGTGAGCTACCATGTGGTTGCTGGGAATTGAACTCAGGACCTCGGGAAGAGCAGTCAGTGCCGCTGAGCCATCTCTCTAGCTCCGCCTCTCTTTTAATTAAGTATTTTCAGGTACTGAAGCCAGAGACATGCTATCCCCTAGAGCTGGAGGGTTGTGAGCTGCCTGATATGGGTGCTGTGAATGGAACTTGGATTCTCTGTAATAGTGTAGTCATTAAACGAAGTCTGCAGCCCCGTCTCCCTCCCTTCCAGGGTGCATGGCCAGCCCTAAGCCCCGCCACTCTCTCAGAAGGGGGGGGGGGAGTTGCAGCTCTGGGAAGTGACGGAGGCCTTTCCCCGCCCTCGTCAGAGTTGGTCCCGCCTACTCCGTTTCCCGGGGTTTGCTAAGGGCTTTTACTTGGTTACTTCTCAAAGGCCACCTACCACGGCCACCAAGGCTGTGGCCCCCAGGACAATCATGATCACCTTCAGGAGCATGCACGGACGCGGAGGCCTCGGAACCATGTTCCCTATAAACCTGTTTGGGTTCCCACGGCCCCACGGGAGCGCAGGGGGTGGAGTTAGGGAGGATCTGACGAATCATCCCCCCTAAGCTCCGCCCCCAGCGGCGTCTTCTAATCGCGTTCTTCCGGCCCGGCCTTTCTCTTCTCCGTTCCTCCGCCATCGTGTGCGTTACGCCTGAGTCGGCTTTTCGCCATGGTAAGACTATCGGCCGCCATCCATCCCTCGGCGGCTTTCCTGAGGCCAGAGATGGCTGTACCTTTGTGGCAGACGTGCGCAGCGTTGAGGGCTGGGGGCATTTTTCAGGGTTTTAGTGTTCGTTTTTGGAGCTAGGACACCTATCGGCCTGTGGGCGCGGCATGAAATTATCAAGCCCACTTACCCTTGTAGGATCAGGCCGCTTTTCCTGCAGCCTGGCAAGGCGTGTAAAGTTTCATATGGCCCTGGGCTGACGGTGATCTTCATGACTGGGGGCAAAACGAAAGGCTTGGGACCACTCTTAGATTGTCCCTGACTGACGAGCGTGAAACGCCACTTGGCACAGGGGAGATGGCCACAGTAAGGGTTAACAGAACTTTTGAAATCCCTTCAGAAGTTAGCGTCACCCCTTGGAAGCGTCTGCTAACCGCGCCTCAGTCATTGCCTACTGACAAGATTATGCTTAGGGGCGTCTAGGTACAGAGTGGGTTTATTGTCCGAATTTGTTAAATAAAACCTACAACTGGCCTAGGGGGACGAGTGCACTTGGCCTTCGTTGCCTTTTTTTTTTTTTTTTTAACATAGTGGTGTTTGCCTACCGAGTGTCAGGGGCTCCATAATCTTAGGTTAGCCAGCAATGTCACTTGAAGGTACATAAGACTTTACAGAGTACAGTATCTAGAGGCATTGACTTAAAACTGTCCACGATTTGCCTAACCTAAAGCCACCCTTGTTCCAGTAAGTCCGTCTCCTCCTACTCCGGCTATTCCATGTTTCATCACCCGGAGCCCAGCAGACAGCCAGTTTCTAGGGCAGACAGAACGTGGGCTTAGAAACCTGGTGCTCATTATGAGACATGTTTAAGCCATTAACAGAGAAGTGATGAGGATAAAAGGACTAAGTGGTTCGAGGTTGGGGAGATTTTCCTGGGTGTATGTTCTGCAGGCCTGATGCTAGTTTGTGGGCATTTAGGACTGAATCAGGAGAATAGGCTGTGGCGTCACTAAACTGATTGCACCTTCTCGTAGTCTTCTCACAAGACTTTCCGAATCAAGCGATTCCTGGCCAAGAAGCAAAAGCAAAATCGTCCTATTCCTCAGTGGATCCGGATGAAAACTGGTAACAAAATCAGGTAAGACTTCTCTTGTCTGTTGGAAATCGTTAGGTTTTAAATAACTGGGTATGTAGATACACAGTTGCAAAGTACGGTCCACCCGAGTCAACCTCTGTTTACTTAGTCCCTTTTAAAATGTTACTCCTTTTGTTTGGATTGGATGCATGTGGTTGAGAACAACTTGGGAGGAACCACTTCTCCATTCACCAGGTTGGTCCTGCGGAGCTAGCTCAGGTCCTGAGGTTCCTTGGTAGTGACTAGCTTACTGAGCCCCCGAAATTCCTCCACAAACCTTTTCTAAATGTTTCATTGGGTTCTGTGTGGCCGCAGGTAAGCTCTGGTGCAGACTTTTCTCACTAACTTCCCTAGGAAGGCTTAAGCGGATCTGACTCTTCTGGCAGAAGAGTGGTGGTTTTTTTTTCCTGCAACCAGAGTTGACCTCAGCACCAGCTGGACCTTTGAGAGGGGTGGTGGGGATCGAACCCAGGGCCTCCCACAGGCAAGGGAAGTTCTGTGTTGTGGGGGATGCATGCCCACATGCGGTCAGAGGACAGTTGGTGGGAATTGGGTTTTCCCAACATGCTGGGATTAAAGATGAGCACTGCCCAGTTTTGGGATTAGTAAAGATCTGGGTGTGGCTCTGCTGGGGCAAAAATTGAGGCTCCTTGTTCTTAGTTAATTTAGCCACTTAGGCTCGATCATCAACAACCCACTCTAGCCTTACATTTGAGTTCATTACTATCTTCTGTCTTCTGTTATGGTACACGTCCTTAGAGACTTTGCTTGCAGTCAGGACTGGACTTAAACTTTGGTCTTGCCCCCATACAATGCTAAGGAAAGCTTTGAAGCACTAGGCAGCGGACGTTAGATGATTTATTGGATAGTCTTTTGCTTTTTGAAACAGTCTTGTTTAGCCCAGGCTGGCTAATCTGCTCCAACCTTCCAAGTAAGTGCTGAGGTTACAGGTGTGTGCCACCTTTATAAATAATACATGAACTTCACTTTACTTAGGACCATACCTAACAAGAGTGAGGACTGATAGTTAATATTTGGATTCTGAGGGATTATAACCACTAATCCACAGATTTGCCTATTTTGTGACTCATTTTTAGGGGCTAGGGTTTGAGCCAGGACCTCCTGCCTACGCAAGTGCTCTGTCCCTGGACTAACTGCCCAACTTTTCCAACTTCTGTCTCCTCCTACTCCAGCTATTCCATGTTTTTGTTAAAAAAAAAAAAAAAAAAGCAGGTAGCAATTACAGTGCTTCATTTTGTGGGAGTACTGCCATTATCCTGCTGAAAGAAAAGCCATGTTGATTGTTTCTGATTTTTGCTTTTGGGGTAAAAATCATGACACCTTGACATGGACAGTTCAGAGACAGGTTGCCTTAGCTCTGCAATTTGGAGTTGCTTTCTCCTACCTTAAATGTGAATTGTAGGGGCACCTAATGTTCTAGTTTGTTCCCACTTGTAATTCCCAGGCCATGGTGTGTCGTTTTAAGGTAGGTTGTCCCAGCTCATACATGCCTGAAATGGATGACTAAACCCAGGGCCTGTGCAAGTGTAACAATTATTTTGGAGCTAGTCTGCTGTGTACCCTGGCTGACTGGAACTTACGGTCCAGCGTGCAAGCCCTTTCATGCTCTAGCAAGCCCTTTAAATAAATTATCTTGTTCCTTTGAAAGTCTGAGTCTCTGCTGTAGGAGGTTTGTTTGACCAACCCACCTTGTAACTGGTGGCTTCTCTTTGTACAGGTACAACTCTAAGAGAAGACACTGGAGGAGAACAAAGCTGGGTCTGTAAGGAGTCACACAATGGCAAGACATGAGGATTTATACTGAATGGTCATCAATCAGTCCTACCAGATGGATTTCAACATTTATGACCTGGAGACTTGCTCATGTCTTAAATTAGGATATTTGTCCAGTAATAAAATATAGAACATTTCAGGTAGGACTGATTGATGACAATTCAGTCCTACCAGATGGATTTCAACATTTATGACCTGGAGACTTGCTCATGTCTTAAATTAGGATATTTGTCCAGTAATAAAATATAGAACATTTCAAAATGCTGTTCTGGTTTATAAAGTACCGAATTGCCCTTATAAGGCTTCTGTGGGGTAAAGTATTGTTTCCTAGGAGCTAGCAATTGCTCAGCAGTTAACAGTACTTGGTATTCTTGCAGAAGTCCTGGTTTTGGATCCTAATACTCATAGAGTTTTTGTTTTAAACCTTAAGATTGTGTCCACATGTGTAAGCCATAGTGTTAGAGGTCAGGACAACTGGAGTCCTGATTTTACATGTGTTCCAGGTGTTTACCAACAGCTATCTCAGTGAAAGTAGTCGCCCACTTTTGCATAGTGGCTTTTTTTTTTGGACAGGGTTTCTCTGTGTAACTCTGGCTGTCCTGGAACTCTGTAGACCAGGCCTGCCTCTGCCTCCCAAGTGCTGGGATTAAAGACGTGTGCCATCTCCGCCTGGCATAGTGGCTTGTTTTAATCCCTTGCATGTTCTAGATTGAGCCCGGGGCCTCATGTAGGCCAACACTCATAGCAACTGAACTGCATCCCTAGCCTGTAGCAGTGGTTCTAGGGGTTGATCCTGTTTCACAGGGGTTGCCTAAGGCCATTGGGAAACTTTACAAATCAAAACAGCAAAATTACAAAGCAGTGAAAATTTCATGGGTGGAGGGTCACCACAACATAAGGAACTGTATTAGGGTCATAGCATTAGGAGGGTTGTGAACCACTGTTCTATAGACTCTTTAATAGGAATATGGACCTTGTGGGTACAGGAATTGAAACCAGGGTCTCTGCAAGATCTGAGATAAGCTGCTTTAATGCTCTAGTTGCAATCATAGGAACTAGGGTTGGCAGTCTAGTCCACAGCCTCTTGTAGAGATATTTTTCTAGAGTCTTCTGATACTACTCTTCAAGCTGGTCTGAACTAGGTTTGCGCTGCCATACCCACAATTTTTTTGTTTTCAAGTCAGGATCTCCTAGAGATCCAAGTGCTAAGAAGCATGTTTGTCATGCTGAGCCCAGGTTTCTGCATATTTACGAAAATTTACATTTATTTGAAGATAAGTAATGTGTGGAGGTCCCAACAGCTTGTCTTAGTGAGCACCCTATCCTGTAGATACCAGGGAGTTGAACTTTTAGCAATATTGCCCTCTAGTTCACGACATGGGGCAAACCATGTGGATGCATAGAGCACTGGCCTAGCGCGTGTGAGGGCTTGTGTTCTCCACCCAGCACAGCAGAACTAACTGGATGGCAGTTCTTTTACAAAGCTGACTTGATAGAATTAATTTGACAAATTTCTAAGCATTCTGATGTAACGTACATTTTCAGGGCTGGAGAGATAGGCTCCATGCTTGACATCACTTTGAAGGAGCAGAGTTTTGTTGGTTCCTAGCACTCGGGTCAGGTAGCTCACAACCACCTGTAAACACCCCAAGGGATCCAGTGCCTCTGGCCTCTCAAGGTACCTACAAATTATGTACACACAGACACAATTTAAAGATAAGCATTTATAGCCAGGTGTGTGGTGGCACACTTACCCAGCATTCCAGGGCAGGGGCTGGTATATAGATCTGAGTTTAAGGTTAGCGTGATTTCTGGGACAGCTGGGACAAAAAAAAATGCACATTTTAAAATTGTTTAAAGAGGAAGATGGGACAGCATCAGGACCTGTTTTAAGTGACAATGCCAAGATGACAGTAAAGGTATATCAATTTTCTCTCGAGACCTTGAATGGATGACAGAAGTGGAAGATGATACGGTGGCATGAGATCCTTTGGCCTGCTGGAGAAGGGTGGTTGAGAGTTAACTGGATTTGAAATCAGCTGGAAGCCTCAGTGGACTGTGAAGACTGGAGCACCATGGGGGGAGTAACTGGCCTGGAACTCTGTAGACCAGGGTAGCCTGAGGCTCATAAAGACCTGCCTCTGCTTTCCAAGTGCTGGAAAGTGTGTGTCACCTCACCCAACCAGCTGTAGAATAGTTAGGGTGTAGGCAGGATAAACAATTGGGGGTTTGGTTCCCTCCCCCAGCAGTATGTAACATGCTGAATAAGGTTTAGCAACCCAGGATGGTAGGGAGGAGGCTGTGATCAGAGCCACCTCAAGAAACAGGATACTGCGGCATCCCAGGGTTCTAACTGCCTTACAAAGGAGGCAGGATGCCATGAGAAGAACCCTTGGGTGTTTGTAGTCAGGGTGGGGTTAGATTCCAGCTCTGAAACAGTTGTTGCAATTTGCTGTAGGGAAGTAAATGAAAATCCCCTGGGTGTGATGCTTCACACCTGCAACCCTAACGCTCAGAGGCTGAGTTAGGCTTGCCAGCAGTTCAAGGCCAGCCTGGACTACAGAATGAACAAGTTGGTTAATTTTTTTTACAAGTCTATAGGAACAATTTTTTTAAAAACATGTAAATGTTTTTTTTTCTGTGTATGTGTCTGTGCATGTATGCATACTAAGTGCCATGGCCGAGTGCGCTCAGAGGGAGTGTCAGATCCCTTGGAATAAAAATAAAAGTGTGAGCTGCCTGGGGTGGGTCCTGGGAACTGAGTCCAGATAGACTCTCTGTAAGAGCACCAAGAACTGTTAACCATGGAGTCACTCCAGCCCCTATATTTATTTATTTATTTGAGACAGGGTTTCTCTGTGTATTCCTGGATGTCCTGGAACTCACTCTGAAGACCAGGCTGGCCTCGAACTCAGAAATCCGCCTGCCTCTACCTCCTAAGTGCTGGGATTAAAGGTGTGTGACACCACTGCCCAGCTATATTTATTTTTATTTTTTTTTAAAGATTTATTTATTTATTTTATGTAAGTACACTGTAGCTGTCTTCAGACACTCCAGAAGAGAGCGTCAGATCTTGTTACAGATGGTTGTGAGCCACCATGTGGTTTCTGGGATTTGAACTCTGGACCTTTGGAAGAGCAGTCGGGTGCTCTTACCCACTGAGCCATCTCACCAGCCCCTATATTTAGTTTTAAATATGTTTATGCATGAGTCTGAGTGGATATGCGCATATGCCCGAGGGTAGCAGAAGACTATTGTTGGATCCTCTGTGGCTGGAGTTCCAGGTGTTTGTGTGCTACTGGCCCGTGCTGGGAGCCAAACTCTAGTCCTCTGCAAGAGCAGAGTGTAGTCTTTAACTGCTGAGCCAGTCTTTAACTCCAGTCCCTACATGAGGCCGATTCTAACAGGAATTCTCCCATTTTACAGATGACGACAAAAGTTTCTTGCCCCTGGCAGTTGTTTTATTGAGACAGTTTCATGTGTCCCAGGGTGGCCTAGAACTCACTATATAGCTAAAAGCAGCCTTGAACTCCTGATCTTCCTGCCTTCACCTTCCAAGTGCTGGGAATACAGGTGTGTGGCGCCATGACCAGTTCCTAACTGCCTACTTTTTAAGTGCTTGGATCATGCTAGGTAGCTGTTAGCAAGGTTTAAAATAAGAACCCTGTTGACCAGGGACTACATTTTGTAAATTCTTGGAGATACTGGGTGGAGTATTATTCATACTCCTATGACATTCTTTTCCGGAGTGGTTCTCTAAAAAAACATCAACCCCCCTAGCTACACAAAGCTTTAGTGAGTGACAGAGAGCCAGCCCCAAGTGTGATCTGCAAGGGCACCACAGTCAATCAAGACTCCATGGCTCCGTGTGTTTTGGATAAAGGGAGATAAAATGATCAACCAAGAAAACGAGTCAAACAAAGGCTATGGTCTGGCAGTTAGCCCAGAAGAGGTGATCTTGTCCCTGGGGATATTTGACATTGTCTGGGGACCCTTCTGGTTGTAAAGAGGAGGGGGAGGTGCCATTAACAGTGGATGGCTTTTAAACATGCTACACCTTGCAGGCAGTTAGTCCTCAATGGAATTATCCCGCCCCAAATGCCAACAATGCAGGTGCCCAGAAAGCCTGGTCCCATAGCACTACCCTGCCAGCCAGTGAGCTCTGACAGGCACAACTCAGCACACTGTCCCCTGCTTCTTTCACAGTGCTTGCTCCTTGAAAGGACTCAAAACAAGCAGGACATGCCTCCGATACCCTGTTTGCGGAGTTGGATTCAGCCGCATGGGTCTGCCCCTCACAGTGCAAGATGCTGTTCCTCCCCTCAACTGGGAATGCTCCTCTTCACTTGCCAGGTCCACACTGTTCAAGTGGCAGCTTACTTTATATCCCTGAAGTTCGCATCTCCTCCCAGTCCAGCTAGGCTTGCCTCTTCAACCAGCCTCTGGGGTTTACGTCCCAGTTGGGATTGTAAACCTGCATGTGTGTTGGATTCATTGATGTTGGCCTTTTTCACCAGATGATGACTCTGCAGGATGGACACAAGGGCGTGGCTTACATACTGCTGTTTGTTCTCACAGAGCAGCAACTAGTAGAAGCAGCTATGAGTTAGCCTCCCCAGTAACACAATGCAAGACCACCGTGCCTGGTTGGAGTCTTTATGAATAGTGTAACTGTGAACATTATTAAACTTATCTTTTGTTCAACAAGTACACATATTTCATTATATGTGACCCCGCCCATCTTTATTTTTGTATTTCCTAGACTATATAGACATGATGTTATTGTGGGTTATTTTTTATTTTATTTTTTGTTGTTTTTTTTTTTTCAAACTCAGAAATCTGCCTGCCTCTGCCTCCCAAGTGCTGGGATTAAAGGTATGCGTCACCACTGCCCAGCTCTTTTTTGTTTTTTTGTTTGTTTGTTTAGATTTATTTATTATTACACATAAGTACACTGTAGCTGACTTCAGATGCACCAGAAGAGGGCGTCAGATCTCATTATGGATGGATGTGAGCCACCATGTGGTTGCTGGGATTTGAACTCAGGATCTTTGGAAGAACAGTCAGTGCTCTTACCAGCTGAGCCATCTCGCCAGTCCAAGCATTGGCTGCTCTTTTTTTTTTTTTTAATCAACAGAAGAGGGCATCAGATCTCATTACGGTGATAAATCCCAGGTGGTTGCTGGGATTTGAACTCAGGACCCCCAGAAGAGCTCTTAACCACTGAGCCATCTCCTGAGGTGATTTCATGGAGAGAAACTCACCAAAGAACTCGTGAGGTTCCTGTGGCTTCTTGCTGACTCTGAGGACTAGGCTGGTTGGCAAGCCTCACAGTTTCTTCTGGATTAAACTGCTCTTGCTGATTAGTGTGTGGTGTCTGCCGAGTGGGCTGGACTGAGAACTAAGAAGATTGAAATTGCCCCTGAAGAACTATTTTTAAAGAGGTCTATTTCCCCCGTACTCCAATACTCCTTCTTTTCTACTACCTCTGGTGGGTGGTGGGCTAGAGGGGAGGTTGAATCCTTATTAAAGTGGGCTGAGAAAAATAGACACCAATGCAGGATATTGAAGGCAACTTTCAGAGTTAGAATGCAGTCACTTACCAGACATGGTGGTGCACACCTTTAGTTACCGTACTCAGGAGGCAGAAGCAGGTAGATCTCTGAGTTTAAGGCCAGCCTGGTCTGCAGAGCAAGTTTCAGGCCAGCTAAGGCTACAATAGAGAGACTTTATGCTGTAACTTCTTAAACCTTTACTCATTTTATTAAAGATATATGGAGGGCAGGGCTGGAGAGATGGCTCAGAGGTTAAGAGCAGTGACTGCTCTTCTGAAAGTCCTGAGTTCAAATCCCAGCAACCACATGAGGTGTCTGAAGACAGCTACAGTGTACTTAACATATAATAAATCTTTTAAAAAAAAGATATATGGGGCTGCAGAGATGGCTCAGCAGTTAAGAGCAGTGACTGCTCTTCTGAAAGTCCTGAGTTCAAATCCCAGCAACCACATGAGGTATCTGAAGACAGCTACAGTGTACTTAACATATAATAAATAAATCTCTAAAAAAAAAGATATATGGGGCTGCAGAGATGGCTCAGCAGTTAAGAGCACTGACTGCTCTCCCAGAGGTCCTGAGTTCAATTCCCAGCAACCACATGGTGGCTCACAACCATCTGTAATTGGATCTGACACCCTCTTCTGGTGTGTCTGAAGACAACTACAGTGTACTTATAAATAAAATAAATAAATTTAAAAAAAGATATATGAAGGAATGGGGATGGATGTAGGAGCCCAAGGAAAGGGTGAACTGTAGATGTCTTTGAGGCATGGCATGGCAATTATACTCTTTTTTTTTTTTGAGACAAGGTCTCTATATGGTCCTTGTTTATATCAGGACCTCCGAAACCCATGACATCACATAGGCAGGACCCACAGACCTGTTGCCAAAGCAACAACCACCATATTCCCAGAATCCACTTGGCTCACCTCCCACATTTTCCTGTGATTATGTCATTATCCATATATAAAGAAAGGCCCCCCTGATCTCTCTCTCTCTCTCTCTCTCCCTCTCCCCCCCCCTCTCTCTCTCACTCTCTTCCCCCCTTCTCTTTCCGCTGCCACCTTGTCCCTCTCTCTCCCAATAAACCTCGAGTGGAACTGTTTGGCCTGGTGTGGTCCTTCTGAAGCTGCACGACATTTAATATCATAACAGTCCTGTTGTTTTAGAGCTTGATATATAGATCAGGTTGGCCTTGAACTCACAGAGTCTCCTGGTTTCACCTCCAGAGTGCTAGAATTAAAGACTCAAATGGCCACGCCCTGCTCATTGTACTTGAATTGGAAGTAGCTGGGATTGCTTGCTAACATATGACCAGCAGAAGAGAGGAGGCTGCGTCTGGCTCCCGCTCTCACAGCCATTGCAGTACATTGAGCTCCATAGAGACAGCACTGGGGCAAGCGAGAGCCGGACAAGTACTGGGTGACTCTGTGCCTTGCGGAGGAAAATCAACTAAACATGGGCAAAGGATCCTAAGAAGCCGAGAGGCAAAATGTCCTCATATGCATTCTTTGTCCAAACCTGCTGGGAGGAGCACAAGAAGAAGCACCCGGATGCTTCTGTCACCTTCTCAGAGTTCTCCAAGAAGTGCTCAGAGAGGTGGAAGACCATGTCTGCTAAAGAAAAGGGGAAATTTGAAGA
>NC_034613.1:28927682-28943918 GCF_900095145.1 Mus pahari | reverse complement strand
AATTTTGGTTTTATTTTGGGGTTTTATTTTTTCCATCTTCAATTGTCTCTGATGCAGCTTAAATGAAGATAATTGTTGTTCTGTTAACTGAATACCACTCTGTAATTGCAAAAAAAAAAAAATGCAGCTGTTTTGTTGACATTCTGAATGCTTTTAAGTAAATACAATTTTTTATGAGAAAAAAAAAGACCAGCAGAAGATCGGGCCTAGCAACCTTCCGTCACAGAATGGGAGGAGCTCATGAGGCCCAGCCACTCCCTGAAGGTCAATTAATAGTTAAAGTTTGCTGGGAGAAGGAGAGATTTTCTTCAGTGATCCTGCAAGGAACACTAGTTAAACTCATTGGGTCATCAATTTAAAAATAAAACTATCAAAAAGACATGTAAAAGAGGAAAGGGGGGGGTCAGCATGGGCTTAGAGAGGAATGAGAGGGTAATGAGCATATGATCAAAATACGTTATACACACATGAAAATGCCAGCAGTATATACAATTAATATATACTGCTGGAACCTTCAAAAAAGGGGGTGGAAGAGATGGCTCAGGGCGTAGAGGACAGGACATCCTGTTCTTTCAGAGGACCTAAGTTCAGTTCCCGGCACGCATTTCAGGTGGCTCACGACTATCTGTCACTCCAGTTCCAGCGAATCTTCCACTATCTTCTAGCTTCAGCAGGAACCCATGCATGTGTAATGTGTGTAAACTCAAGCAGACACACGCGTGCACACAAGTAAAAATAAAATAAACCTTTAAGGAAAAAGTTGGCTTCCAGAAGAAGCAGATGCAAGCCTTTAAAGCCACTGAAAAAAATCAAGCAGGGTGCCCCGCATCCCCCCTCTCATATATATATATATATATATATATATATATATATATATATATATATATATTACATGTAAGTACACTGTAGCTGTCTTCAGACACTCCAGAAGAGGGAGTCAGATCTCATTACGGATGGTTATGAGCCACCATGTGGTTGCTGGGATTTGAACTCAGGACCTTCGGAAGAGCAGTCGGGTGCTCTTACCCGCTGAGCCATCTCACCAGCCCCCCCCCTCTCTTTTTAAAAATTCTTTTTATTACTTTAAATGTCAAAGAAAACCCTAAAAACTAGAAGCATATTTTAAAGATTTACTTTATGTATATGAGTACACTATATGTAGGTTGTGAGCCTTCATGTGGTTGTTGGGAACTGGATTTTTAAGACCTCTGCTCGCTCTGATCAATCCTGCTCACTCAAGCCCAAAGATTTATTTATTATTATACGTAAGTATGCTGTAGCTGTCTTCAGATGCACCAGAAGGGGGAGTCAGATCTCACTGCAGGTGGTTGTGAGCCACCATGTGGTTACTGGGATTTGAACACAGGACCTTCAGAAGAGCTGTCAGTGCTCTTAACCACTGAGCCATCTTTCCCACATGTCAGCATCCTCAGGCTCTCTGAAATACCCAGATTTAAAACAAATGTCAACAAAAATGACTGTAGAAAGCAGAAAAAGAACGAAAGCAAATAGCCAATGACAAAGGACCAGAGGGGGAAGGCATCTCTCCAGGCAAGTCATGGCCAGCACACAAGTCTCTTGTAACAGAGGCCCTTGCTCAGGCCTGCTCAGCCCAAGCCAGCTTATTTACAGGCAAGATCCTACAGGCTTGGTCCTTCAGACATACTCGACTGGCTCTTCACCCAACTTGAGATGAGACCTAACTTGGGCCAATGGGATTTTTCCTCTCAAAATCTGGGATTTGGTGATTTCAATCCATTTCCACTTCTCTACCTGGAGGAAGGACAGTGAAGCAGCTATGCAGAAAGAATCAGGCCTAAAGAGAGAGGGGTCAGGGCTGGTAAGAGGGAACCTGCAGGAATTTGCTCTCTAGCATACGGACACCAGTTATGGAAATATTGCCAGGCTTGGCAGCAAGTCATGCCATCTTTGATTTGGACCAGTGAGGAGTCAAAACTGAACCTGACATGGAGACACATACCGGCAATTCCAGCACTTGGGAGGTAGAGGACAGAGGAAGAGGGTGAAGAGTTCAAGGCCAACCCTAGGTACACTACAAAAATCCATAAAAACAGAAAACCAAAAATGAAAGAGGTGCGAACAGTGGAATTAAATGTTACCTCTGTTTAGAGGCACAGAATGAGTCTCAAGTTGTCATTCGGGACTGCTACCTCCAGAGGGAGCCTTTGTAACGCTTTTCTGCATTGGCCTGATTTCCTGGTTCTCGGAGACTTGTATTTTAATGGAGTCTAAACAACACAGTGTGTGTGTGTGTGTGTGTGTGTGTGTGTGTGTGTGTGTGTGTGTGTGTGTGAATGAAAACATTTAGTATTGTTGTGATACATGGTGGCTCATGCCTTTAAACCCAGAACTCAGGCGGCAGAGGCAGATGGATCTGTGACTTTGAGGTCAGCCAGCTCTACATGGTAAATCCCAGACAAACCAGGGTTGCACACTGAAACCCTGTTTCGAAACGAAGGTTTTTTTTTCCTATTATTAATTTGATGCTATGGTTCCAACGCATAATATTAAAGTATAAGCCAGAGCTACAAGCGTAGCATGGGTTCAAGGCTCAGCACAGCACATAAGTAAACTAGCCTGGGGGTAGGGAGATGACTGACTGGATAAAGCACTTGCTGAAGCCACATGAAGGCCAGATGTGTGTAGAGGTTGCCCTCTAACTCCAGCACACGGGAGGTAACAAAACTAGGCCATTTCCAGAACAACCTCCCTAGCTAGACTAGCCCAGTTTTGGTAAGCTTTGTGCTCAAGTAATTCAAGTTGAGGCCTTGCCTCAATAAAGGGGAGAAGAGGCTGGAGAGATGGCTCAGTGGTTAAGAGCACTCACTGCTCTTCCAAAGGTCCTGAGTTCAGTTCCCAGAACCCGTATGGCAGTTCATAACTGTGTGATGCTGTCTCCTGGTGTGTAGATGTACATGCAAAAAAGTATCCATATCTATATAAATATAGAAATAAATCTTTAAAATATTGAATAAATTTTTTTTAAAAAACAGGGGAGAGGGGGCTGGTGAGATGGCTCAGTGGTTAAGAGCACTGAATGCTCTTCCGGAAATCCTGAGTTCAAATCCCAGCAACCACATGGTGGCTCACAGCCACCCATAGTGAGATCTGAAGACAGCTACAGTGTACTTACATACAAAAAATAAATAAAATATTAAAAAAAACAGGGGAGAACAATTAAGAAAGACACAGACACAGCCTCTGGCCTCCCCACTCTAAGGCACACATACATGTGAACTTCATTTGTGCACATCCACCCCACACATACACAGACAAAAAGAATAAAGCAGTTTTAGGATCATAGAGGAATATGGATGTAGCGTATATGGGCACCCCATCTCCTCTTCTTCCTCCTCCTCTTCCTTCTTTTGATGGGATCCAGGACCATTGTGTGTATAAGCGCTCTACTACTGAGCCACACTCTTCCTAGTGTCTGTATCCCCTGCTCTCAGGAGTCACCTTAAATGAAACCAACCTTTCTGGCTCTGGCTCTGCTCCTCTCCCCCTTTCTCTCTCATGCTTTTCTCTCTTCCCTCTCCAAACCCTGTGTGTGTGTGTGTGTGTGTGTGTGTGTGTGTGTGTGTGTGTGTGGCCTTGAACTCCTCGTCTTCCTGCTTTCACCTCCACGTGCTAGGATTTCAAGTAGCCACTATTTCTAGCTTACACTGAGTTCTTTTGATCAGTTTTAACAACTTCTATAAGTAAAACATTGAGCTTGGGGACGTAGCTCTGCTGGTAAAATGCTTGGTGGGTTCCAATTTCAGCACTGCATAAACTGGGCATGGTGGTACACATCTCTAATCCCAACGCTTTTGAGGCAAACACAGAGGAATCAGGAATTCAAGGCTACCCTTGGCTTTCAAGGCTACCCTTGGCTGTGTAGTAAGTTCAGGGTGAACTTGAATTACATGAGACCTTAACCACAGCAATAATGCACACACACACACACACACACACACACACACAGGCATACACATTCACGGGGAGGGGTTATGGCGGTACACACCTTTAATCCCAGGATTTGAGAGACAGAGACAGGGAGATCTTTTGAGGTCAGCCTGGTCAGTGGGTTCCAGGCTAGCCAGAGACATACAGTGAGATTCTGTCTAATATGTGTGTGTTTAATAGATATAGATCTAAGGACACTGGGCATGGCTGTGTCTACCTATAATCCTTAGAAGATGGAGGCAGAAGGATCAGGAGTTCAAAGTCATCCTCGGGTACATATTGAGGCCAGTCTGGGCTACATGAGCTCCTGACTCAAAATAATAAACCAATGACTGGCCAATCAATAGATGTTAGTAGTTGGTCTTTAGAAATTCCTACAAAGTGGTAACCAATCATTTTCTGATTGAACTTGAGGCTGGTTCCACGGGGGGGGGGAGGGGAATTGATGGCAAATAGTGTAAAAAGCCCATAGCTGGGCAAGCCATTGGCCCCAGCAGGGAACCTAACTACTATTGCCTTGCTAAATGGGCATTGTATCAAACACATAAACATTTATGTGTATATCCATATCCAATGCTGCTCTCAGCCTTGGTCAGGGGAGTTACTGTCTGTAACACGTAATACAGAGACGCAACTGATCAAAGTAACCAAGTGCTCTGTCCTAAATATATTAAAGCTTGGGGAACGTTGTGGGGAAAGGCAAGAAAGAACGTCAGAAGAGTGCTGCGAAACACCCGTGAACTCACAGCAGCAATAGACCTCTGCACAAAATCTATACCAGAGGGGGCCCATCATGGGTAGAGGAGGGGTTCATAGGATCCCACCCGTCCCTGAGGCCTTTGGGCAGGTAACAGGTATTGGGTAAGTAGGAGTTATAGTCCTCAGTGGTGTAGCTACTGATAAATTGCCCTGCTTGAGTAAATAATCCACTCATGCTATGCCAGCAAGTGTAATGAAATGCAGCAGGACACACACACACACACACACACACAGGAGTAGTGAAAGTAATAGGGAGACTTCCGGGGAGACTAGGTTCAGTGGGAGGAGGAAGGGAGTAGAGGAGATAGTTGTATGAAATTTTGGAAAAAAAAAGAATCTTTTTTTTGTTGTTTGTTCTTTCGGGACAGGGTTTCTCTGTGTAGCTCTGGCTGTCCTGGAACTCACTCTGTAGAGCAGGCTGGCCTCGAACTCACAGAGATCCTCCTCCTGCCTCTGTCTCGAGAGTGCTGGGATTAAAGGTGTGCACCACCACTGCCCAGCAACAAATGCATCCATCTTTAAAAAGACTTCCTTCCCACAATGTCCATTTTCTTCTTTCCTTTTCCATTTCTTCCCTTGCTGTGAATGGGCTTTCCTGGAAAGAAGCTGTGATTGGTTAGAGCTACGGTGGTGTGGAGAGGTTGGAATGTTGCAGGTCCAGAACCTGATTATACTCTCTATCTCGGATCATCTTTAGCTGCCTAAATAGCCTTTCCTTTCCCACCTCTGTATCAGACCTAACAGAGAAAGACCTTTTGGAATGTAGTAATGCCGCAGGCTTCCCCCATCTCCAAAGCTCAGAGTGCCATCAAATAGTAACGGAGGCTTGGAGCAGAGGGCTCCTTCATCTTGCTGCAACTGCTTCTCTGAGGTTTCCACCAATGCGTTTTATTTTATTTTAGAGATTTATTTATTATTATACATAAGCACACTGTAGCTGTCTTCAGACACACCAGAAGCAGGCATCAGATCCCCATTACAGATGGTTGAGAGCCACCATGTGATTGCTGGGATTTGAACTCAGGACCTTCGGAAGAACAGTCAGTGCTCATACCCGCTGAGCTATCTTGCCAGCCCCCACCAATGCATTTTTAAAATGCCTTGATTTATAACTCTGTTCTGTTACTAAAACTGCCTCCACACTGGGCATTATAACATCCTTGGGAAAGCCTAAATGTGTATTCCAGAGTCCTAACCCCTGAAATTTGTTCCATAATAAACAGTGTCCTTCATTCTTTTGAGCTGTTTCTTTCAACAATATTCTTTTCCTTCATTTTCTCCTTCCCTTTAACGTTTTGGGGTTTTGTTTGTTTGTTTTGTCTTTTTGAGAATGGTTTCACTATGTACCCTGGCTGGCCTTGAGCTCACAGAGATCTGCCTGCCTCTGCTTTCCAAGTGCTGGAATTAAAGACATGTGCCACCATACTTAGCCTTTTACTCTCTCTCTCTCTCTCTCTCTCTCTCTCTCTCTCTCTCTCTCTCTCTCTCTCTCTGTGATATTTGTGTGCATGCAGGAGCATGTGATGTATGCATGCACACAGGAGCGTGTTGGATGTCCTACTCTACCACTGTATGTCTTATTCCCTTAAGACAGTCTCTCGCTGAAGCCTGAAGCTCGGCTGATGGCCAACACCCCAGCTATCCTCCTGCCTTTGCCTATGTCAGTGCTAGAGTTACAGGTACATGTATGAACACCCGTGCTTCTCCTTTTTACTTGGGTGTTGGGATCTGAACTCAGGTCTTCTTGTTTGAATATCAAGAGCTCTTACTAACAGCTTATCCCTACAATTTAGCTTCTCCTTATATCTTTATTTAATTCTTATATGTAGTATATCATATTTCTATTTCATTGAAAAAACATACATTGTGCCCCACTAAGTTAGTCTTGCAGCTTGAAAAGCATAGACATGCATGTGTTAGCATATATGCCTATTAGTCTAGCATCAGGGCAATGGAGGCAAGAGGATCAGGAATTCAAGAGGATCAGGAATTCAAGGCCATTCTTGACTATACACTTAGTTCAAGGCCAGCCTGAGATACATGAGCCCTTGTCTCAAAAACCAAACCAAACCAAAAGCAAAACCAAAATAACAACAACAACAAAAAAGGAAAACACAGACCTGCTTGAGATTAGTTCATAAATATTTATGGAATTTTAAGTATCATGATAGAGAATACAGAGGCCATCTGGAATGGATACACTATCATTATCACCACCATCACCACCACTATTATCATCAACCAGATAGGTCTCTCTCTCTCCACAGCACAGACTGGATGAAACTCAATATGTAGTCCAGGCTGGCTTGGAACTCAGCAATTTTCCTTCCTCTATGTTGGGATTACAGATTTGAGTCAGCTAAACTTCACATATTTTAAATTTTATAGTGTGGGGGTGGTAGATTGGCAGACTCTGAAATAGATTATGTGCCTAGTATGT
Organism: Mus pahari; assembly: GCF_900095145.1. Lineage (NCBI taxonomy): Eukaryota > Metazoa > Chordata > Mammalia > Rodentia > Muridae > Mus > Mus pahari. The sequence continues at coordinate 28,936,750 of NC_034613.1, read as the reverse complement.
AGTTACATAGTTTAACTTCCAGAGTGACATCCGTGCATGTTTGTAATATTTATATTGGTATAGTTCAAATTTAATTTAGAACTCTCAGGCTGGAAGTGCTTTATACAAACAAAGCCTTTGTGCTTGAAAAGATAGCAGTTTGCTTGTGTTTTGAAGGCCGCTAGAGACAATGTCTGCTGCTGCTATCTGTCTGTTGCCTTGTACAGGTCAAGGAAGAAAATACGCTGTGTTTATCTACCTCTATGCAACAAACTATCCCAAACCACAACAGCTCAGAGCAAAGATTATTGTGGTCATTTTTTTTCTGTGTGTGGGCAAAGAACTCAGGTTGACCTTGACTGCGCGCTTTGGTTTGGGGCAGTGGGGCTACCCAGCCTGAAGGATTCACTTCCATGATGGTTTCTTCACACATATACACTGGGCTGGATTTTTCATAGCCTTTGTTTGTTTGTTTTTTACATGGCCTCTGATCCGCCTAGGTTTCTCTCTGTGGCTTCAGTTTCTTGTCCCCAGGTTGACTTCAGAGCACTTCGTTGTTCAGGTAGCAACTGACTTGATTAAGTTTTTCAATAGACAGGGACCAAAAGTAGCCTGTTTCGGGAGACTTGGGCCTTGAATCTAGAAATAATGTCCTGACTACGCTTATGCCAACTTAATACACAAACTACAGTTATCTGAAAAGAGGAAACCCTAATTGAGAAAATGCCTCCATAAGACCTGACTGTAAGGCATTTCCTTAATTAGTGAATGATAGGGGAGGGTCCAGCCCATTGTGAGTGGTGCTATCCCTGGACTGGTGGTTCTGTGTTCTCTAAGAAAGCAGGCTGAGCAAGCCGTGGAGAGCAAGCCAGTAATGAACACTTCTCCATGGCCTGTGTATCAGCTCCTGCCTCCAGGTTCCTGCCATGCTTGAGTTCCTGTCCTGACTTCCTTCGATGATGAACAGCATTATGGAAGTGTAAGTCTAATGAACCTTTCCTCTCCAACTTGCTTTTTGGTTGTGGTGTTTTGTTGCAGCAATAGAAACCCCGAGTAAGGCAACTTGTAACTGCTTTAGGGGCCTGGAAACCACGGGACAGTCAAGGCCTTCTGTTTTAACTTGATGTGGGGCATTAGGAAATTGTTTTTTTTTTTTTGACAGGAAGAAACTTTGAGGCAGGGTCTCCTGTAACTCAGTCTGGCCTTGAACTCACTATATAGTTAAGGACGACCTTAATCTTGTGATCCTCTGGCCTCCATCTCCCGAGTTCTGAAGTTACAGGCATGCACAACATCATAAAATGAGCTGGGGATGTAGTTTGGTCCATAGAATCTTTGCTTAGCAGGCACAAAGCTCCGAGTTCCATCCCCAGCACCACATACACTGGGTCTGGTGGTACATGTTTGTCATCCCAGCACTCTGGAAGTGGAGGCATGAGGATCAGAAGTTCAAGGCTATTCTCAGCTACATCATGAATTTGAGGCTAACCTGGGATATCTGAGATTCTGCCTCAAAAAAAAAAAAAGAGTAAAGGGAAAACCAGAAAACCATCAAAGCAGGAAGGAAAAGACACAGGGAGAGGGGGGAAAGAGAAAAGAAAGGAAATATAAAAGAAAATTGAGACTGGGTCCAGCTATGCTTAGCCTACCACTAACAATGTGCAACAACTTTGGGACTTTCAAGTTCTTCAGTTGGTATTTTTTTTTTTTTTTTTGAGACAGGGTCTCGATATATGGTCTCAGTGACTTCTGACCTGTAGCCCTCCTGTCTTTGCTTCCCCTGACCTTGGATTATAGTTCCACACTACTGTGCCCAGCTAGCTTTCCTGTTTTTGAAGTGAGAAAACTATCATTGATGCCTAAGCTCTAAGAATCATGAACCTGGAAACCACATTTAGGACTCTGAAGGTACGCTTCATATTGTGTTTTTGAAAAACAGGGATCCTAGCCAGGCATGGTATAATCTCAGCACACTGGAGGCTAACGCAGGAGAATCCTAAATTTGGGACCAGACTGAAAGGAGAGGGAAGGGGAGGGAAAAGAAAGTATCCTTCTATGGAGTTTTTCAGATATGAGAAAGGAAGGCAAATAACTCACCACAAAGCAACTATGGAATTGAATCAGAAAGCCGATGGATCTAAATCTAAGATCAGCCACCTCATACTCCTATTTTCTCTTTCCAAACCCACCACAGATGACGAAGCAGAGGCTCATCTGGACTGGCACAGACAGACCATAGTTTCATAGGCTCCTCGTCTGTAGGATCAGAGGAGGTTGAAGATCAAACACAGCCTACCTCCTGTTCCGGCAGAGGAAACAGACAGTGAGAAGGACCAGTTAAGGGAAGGTTAGAAGACTTTAGGGAACAGAAAGTCACTCAGTGAATCAGGGCTGCAGAAAAGGGATGTATTGGGGGGATGCCAGAGGAAGTAATGAAGAGGGGCGAGAGTCTGGGGAAATATCCAGGGCTAGGTCACGGGAGCCTTCAGGTCTCGGGGAGCTTCGGTTCTATCTGCAGCCAAGAATAATATTTAAGGGTATGAAATCCTGCAGTGGTCTATCAATCTCGGCTTTCAGAAATCCTTGAGAGAGAGAGGTTAGATAGATAGTGGTAGGTATCCCCACTAGTCCAGTTTGATGTTATACCGGTCTCACATTGTATACCTATATCACAGTCTGACACTCTGAACAGTTAGGTGAGGAGCTGTGTGTATCATCCCAGCACTCAGGAGACTGAGACAGGAGTTTGAAGCTAGCCTGGGATACATAGTGAGATTCTGTCTTAAAGGGACATAATAATATACCCCACAAATTGGCACAATTACTGTGTGTCTCTTAACATTTTGGGGTTTGGGGGAGATAGCAAGATAGCTCAGCAGGCAGAGTGCTTGTTGTGCATGGCTGATGGCCTGGTATCCACAGAAAGGTACAAGTCAAGACCTGCTTCCAGAAAGTTGTCCTCTGACCTCTGACCCCACACTCAAGTCACAGCACATGTAGCGCTCGCAACACACATAGCACACACCATCACACATCACGCACATATACATATAAGCACAGACACTAATACTCATTTAAGCATTTTCTCGTTTATTTACTGGGGGTGGGTGGGGTGGAGTGGAGGGTCCATGCAGCCCCTGAAAGTCTGCTTCTCTTCCTTCACCAGGTGGATCCTAAAGATGCAACTCGGGTTGCAGGCTTGGTGAAAAGAGGCTTTGTCTGCAGAGCCATCTTGCTTCTCTCTCTCTCTCTCTCTCTCTCTCTCTCTCTCTCTCTCTCTCTCTCTCAATTCTTTCTTTCTTTCTTTCTTTCTTTCTTTCTTTCTTTCTTTCTTTCTTTCTTTCTTTCTTTTTCTTTCTTTCTGTCATATAATATATTTTGACCTTATTGTTTCCCCTCTTCCAACTCCTTCTAGATTATACCCACCCAACTTTCAATCCAAAACAAAAAAAATGAAAATCAAAACAAACAAAGACCCAATAGACAAACAAACAAAAACCAAAAGACACACCTGAACACACAAACACACACACACACACACACACACACACACACACACACACACCTGGGCAACTACACCTAAGCCTGAATGGAGGGCCTGCCCCGTAGTGTGGTTGATGCACCCAGTGTCTCTCCATGGAAGAAAACTGATTTCCTCTCCCAGCAGGTATCCGTAGCAAATAGCTCCATGGTTGGGGGTGGGACTTCCTGTCCACTTCCTCCTCTCAGTGCTGGGGTTTTGTCTGCTTTGAACCCGTACAGGTCTTGTGTTTGGGGTCACAGTCTCTGTGAGTTCATATGTGTATCAGCCCTGGAGAAGGAGGGGGTGAGGGAGGGAGAGAGAGAAGGAGAGAGGAGGGAGGGATGTGGGAAAAAAGGGGAGAGAGAAAAGGAGAAGGGAGGGAGAGAGAGAGAGAGAGAGAGAGAGAGAGAGAGAGAGAGAGAGGATGAATTTGTTTTGAGAGAAGGCCCTGAGGTGAGACTTGGAATAATCTTCCTTCTTACCCCCTGAGTACCATAATTACAGGTAGTAGCTACCATGGTTGACTAAAAACAAAAAACTGAAATAATTAAATAAATGTAGGAGGAGACAAAGAGGAAACTGTGAAGGTCACTGTGTGGACCACTGAGAACGTCATGGTTGGGGGCTGAGGCAGGTAGGCGTGGAGTAGTGAGTCACCACAGCCTGTGGTTCAGACTATACTGGTGACGATTTGGGGGCAGAGGTAGTGGAGATGGATGAGATGGACAGACTTATGACTGCAGGGGAGGAGGAGAAGATGACCATGACGAAGCTCAGGTATCTGGTTTGCACAACAGACTAAAGGTTTGTGTCACTAGGACATGACACTAGGTAAAGAATGTGAGCTGGGAGATCAGTTTTTGTATACTAAGTTAGATCTGGTTATAAGACCCCCCAAGAGACAATATCTGGCAGAGAGTTGAGTGTGGACACATGCAAACAGAGACCGACAGGCTGTGGACTTTGGGAAGGGGATTATTTTAACTTGGAGCTCATTTGCATCATGGCTTGAGAAGGAGAAGGCTGGAAGACACAGGAGTCAGTGGATCTCAGGTCCTAAGGGATGGAAGGGCATGAGTCAGATGTTGGACGAAGAGCTTGAAGTACCGAGGAGGAATGCTAGAAGTCAGTCTAGCTGCTTAAAGCTTGCTTGTCTCACTGTCTGCTTCAGTCTCAGTGTCCTCGGCTGTAGAACAGGGAAATTAGGAGGGTCTGCCTCATAAATTTGTTCTTCTGATTAGAGGCAAGAATGTAAAAAAAAAAAATTCATGTTTTCACCGGTGCGTGGATATCTTGCATAGATGGTAGTGCATGAGATTATTGTGTACCAAGCAAAATGTTAAGTTACTAACACCTCCTGTTAGGACAAAAGGAGGCCAGAGTGAACAAGTAGAGGAACACCCTAACACCCTATTTAGTTCCTACTCATTTTCTACTCTTTCTTTCTTTCTTTCTTTCTTTCTTTCTTTCTTTCTTTCTTTCTTTCTTTCTTTCTTTCTTTCTTTCTTTTCTTTTTTCTTTTTTCTTTTTCATTTTTCAAGACACGGTTCTTCTGTGTAGCCCTGGCTGTCCTGGAACTCCCTCTGTAGACCAGGCTGGCCTTGAACTCAGAGATCTACCTGCCCCTGCCTCCAAAACGTTGGGATTAAAGGCATGCACCATGAATAGCCAGTTCCAAGCTTTGTATCCTAATTAAAGTAAAAACAAAATCTGAACTTTATATAATTTTTTTCTGCTTTAGTTTTTAAGTAGATGCTATTTTAAAAAGCCTTTTTATTGGTATTATTTTTACTTATGCACAGCTGTGTGTACGCATTTGAGTAGATGCACATGAGTGCTCTTAGAGGCCAGAATCATTGGAGCGCCTGTAGCTGAAGTTACAGACACTTGTGAGCCACCAATAATAGTGTGTGTGCTAGGACCTAAACTCAGGTCCACAGGAAGAACAGCAAGCACTATTAAACCACAGAGACAGCAATCGCTTCAGTCCCTATTTTTAGAACAGATTTACTTTAAAAAGTGAAAAGATATCACAGGAAAAGTTGTGGTTTATTCCATTTTCCTGGTATGTATGTATGTATGTATGCATGTATGTATATTTGGTTTTTACACAGGGTTTCTCTGTGTAACTAACAGCCTTAGCTGTCCTGGAACTCACTTTTTAGACCAAGCTGGCCTCAAATTCACAGAGATCTGCCTGCCTCTCCCTTCTGAGTGCTGGGATTAAAAGTGTGTGTCAGCACTGCCCAGATCCTGGATTTTATTTTATTTTTTTAATGAGGTTTTACAGTGTACCTCAAGCTAGACTAGAACTCACCATGTAGTTTAGGGTGACCTCAAATTTTTGGCAGTCCTCCTGTGTCATCCTTTTAAACGCTGGAATCGCCAATGTGAGCCGCTATATACTCTAATTTTGCATTAAAGACTTTTTCACTTGGGCATTTCAGGATCTCATACATAAGGTCATGATGCATTCAACCATCATATTGCCTTAGAATCCTCTTATGTGTGAATGTCTCCCACTCCCCTTGTCTTTGCTGACCTGGAAAATTACCTAGGTCAAGCATCTGTACAATGTTCCTCCACTGGAATTCCTTAGCTATTTTTCTTACAATTAGACTAGGCTTGTGAGTCTAGGTAAGGAAGTCACAGAGGTAGAGCAACATTTTTCTTGAATCCAGTCTAGGGAACATACCATCAACATGATGAATCACCATCTCCACTGATCTAGGTCACCTGGCTGAGGTGGGGTGTCAAGTTTCTCCAGTGTACAGTTCCTTCTCCTTTTCCCTTGGACTCTGGAAAACTAACCTCTTAGATGTAGCCTTCATTTAAGGAGTAGGGCAGGGTGTGGTGGTGAATGCCTGTAATTCTAGCACTAGAAAGGCTGAGGCAGGAGGATGGACAGCTTGAAGCCAGCCAGAGCTTTGGTGAGCCTCTGTTAAGACAGAGAAATATAGACAGACAGACAGGCACACACACACACACACACACACACACACACACACACACACACACACACACACACATAGAGACAGAGACAGAGACAGAGACAGAGACAGAAAGATAGGAAGGCAGAGAGACAGAAAGAGATAAGGAGTAGGGAGTTACAATCTTGAACAAGTATCTTAAACACATTATTTTCAGTTTTCCTGTATACAAAGTTTCTCTCTTCTTCCCCGCATATTTAAGTATTTAATACTTGGCAGGGGAGGCAGGAAGACCAAAAGTCCAAGGGTAGCCTCAGCCTGGACTTCAGGAAATGCTGCCTCCCAGCAACAAACAAACAAAAATTACTAATTTCTCCATAACAGTTGGACTTTTTTGATACTAATTTTATTCACTGTGTAATAATCCCTTATAGTTTTTTATTTGTTTGCTTTTTTTTTTTTTAAGACAGGGCTTCTCTATGTACCCGTGGCCATCCTGGAACTCACTCCGTAGGCTAGGCAGGCCTTGAACTCAGAGATCCACATGCATATGCCTCCTGAATGCTGGAAGTGAAATGCACCAGCACTGTCCAGCAATTTAGTGTTCTTTTTCGATTGGAAAATGGTTGTAGGAGCTATGATCTGGTGTCAGGTATGCTCCATGAAATGAAGTGTGTGTGTGTGTGTGTGTGTGTGTGTGTGTGTGTGTGTGTGTGTGTTACTGAAAATTAGTCAGGGCCTTGTGACCTGAACGAATTCAAATTTGACCACTGATCTGCGGTGTTGGAATGTATAGTGTTTACACATGTGTTCCAGATGTGGCTGGTGTGTGGCCCCAGCTAACCTAGAATTGACAATGCTCAAGCCTCAGCCTCTGCCCAGGTTACCGGTCCCAGCAGACTTCACATTTTTCTTTTAATATACTTACATTGTTTTCCTCTTATATGTGTGAATTTTTGTCTGCATGTATGTGTGTGCAGGATATTCATAACCTGGTACCCACAGAGGTCATGAAAGGACATTGGATTTGAGCAACTTCAATTACAAAAGGTTGTAATTGGACTTGGGTCCTCTGTAACAGCAGTGGATGATCTTAACCACGGATCCAGCTAGCTCTCCAGCCCTACTTTCTTGTGTTTATTGAGCCAAAGATCAACCAGAGAAGCAGAACTCTGAGGTGATGAATAGGAAGAGGTTTACTTCCAGCCACTGGCTTTAGCATTCCCAAGCCTTCCCAAGGCAATTGGTAAGCAGTAGGACTTGTCTTCAGGAAAGACAGCCTGAGGCCCCAAACCTGCCCCCATGTGTTCACTGGACTTGGCTAGGGCTGCCTTCTGCAGATCAAAATTCTTTCATCAGAGACAACTCCATCCTGCTCTTAAAGCTACCCAATTGATTAAATCACTCCCTCAGGTCACCTCAGAGCCTCTTCCTTGTACAGAGTGAGGTCACCATAGAACAGCCTACAATAAAGCATAAGATGGTGTTTGTTGAACATCTGGGCCCTAGAACCCAGGCAAATTCACATACCAAAAGGACAGTTATGACTTCAAGGCATGTTCTAAATGCAGGACTCCTTGGTTAACCAGGGTTCATTAATGTATGGCTCATAGATTGCTTGAGGGCCCTGTTATGAAGCCAAGTTTTTACTTTTTGAATTTTTGTGTGTGTGTGTTCCCTCATTCTGCAGCACAAATTCAAAAATTAGAACAGTGCACCGAAGCTTGGCATATCTCTTGAGCAAGGAGGACATGAAAATGTCTGAATCGATCCATGCATTAAAAACAAGCAGACAAACTTTTTTTGTGTGTGTGTGGTGGTTGAACCCCAGAGTCTCTTGAATGCCAGTCAAGACCACAAGGACAGACGGACACCTCCAGGCGTGGGCTACTAGCTCTTAAGGATACATGATAAATTGCTGTCTTTTTGACAGGTGATGCAGATCACACTAATCCATTTGCCATAGCCCAGAGCCCACTTTGAACATCTTTAGGATACTGAGATATGCAATGGGAAAACTGTTCACATCAAGGGACCTCGTTCCCCTCGCTGCACATGGGCTTACCTCTCCTTTCCTATCTGAAGAGCCTCTCTCTGCTGTCAGCTTGCCCCTTCAACACACTGCCTGCAACCAGCTAGGTCAGGAGAGATACAGGATGTGAAGATACAGAGTGCTGGCACAGATAGCTCCCTCATCAAGTCGCTTCCTATCTTGACCGAAGTATCAAATGTGGACAAGTTGACCGGGACCCACTCCATGATGGATACTTTCTCTGCCGGATGCTGGGAGGACAAGGGCAGAGTTGGCTCGCTACTTTTCTTTCTGTAATGAACTCTGTCACTCCATGATGGATACTTTCTCTGCCGGATGCTGGGAGGACAAGGGCAGAGTTGGCTCGCTACTTTTCTTTCTGTAATGAACTCTGTTTGCCCCGTGCTCCTTTGTCTTTTGCTTTCCAGACCCACTGTTCTGCCTTCAAGTTTAGGCTCTCTGCTATTGTTCTGTTATTTATTTATTTACTTATTTATTTATTATATGTAATTACACTGTAGCTGTCTTCAGACACTCCAGAAGAGGGCGTCAGATCTTGTTACAGATGGTTATGAGCCACCATGTGGTTGCTGGGATTTGAACT
>NC_034613.1:28907905-28926917 GCF_900095145.1 Mus pahari | reverse complement strand
AAGAAGAAGAAGAAAGAAAGAAAGAAAGAAAGAAAGAAAGAAAGAAAGAAAGAAAGAAAGAAAGAAAGAAAGAAAGAAAGAAAGAAAGAAAGAAAGGAAAGAAAGCCTCCTGCCTCCGCCTCCTAAGTGCTGGGATCAAAGTGTGCCACCACTGCCTGGCAGCTCTTAACTGTTGATCCATCTCTACATCCCAAATTAACTTTATTCCTAATGGCTGTCTCAGTGTGAGTATGTGCAGCAGAGTGCAGGTGTCCTGGAGGTCACAGTCAGAGCATCACTTAGATCCTGTGGGATTACAGGCTGCTGTGTTGTGGCCATCTGACATGAGTCCTGGGCACCGAACTTGTGTCTTCTGGAACAGAAAAAGGGCTCTTAAATACTGGGCAATTTCTTCAAGGCCTATGATTTTATTTTTAAAATATTGATCTTGTTTTCAATTTTGATGGTGGAGGTGGTATGTGTGTGTGTGTGTGTGTGTGTGTGTGTGTGTGTGTGTGTGTGTGTGCGTGCACACACATGAGTGCACATGCCCACAAAGACCAAGTGCCTGGAGCTGTAGTCACAGGTGGTTGTGAACTGTTCAGTATGGAAGCTGAGAACTGAACCTGAGTCCTCTGTAAAAGCTACAAGAGGTCTTAGTCATTGAGCCATCTTCCCGCAGCCAGCATTTCCTAAGTGTGTAGTCTCCATCTTTAAGGACTGGGGTTACAGGCATGCACCACAATGCCTAGTGTGTGCAGTGCTGGCATGAAATGACCGCAGGACTTTCTACATGGCAGACAAACATTCTAAAACTGGGCTATGTTGCCAGCTCTCTCCTTGTTGTTGTGATTTCCATTTCCCCATGGGCTAGTGACAGTGAGCACCTTTTTACATGGTTCTCAGTTGTATATTTCTCTTCCTGGTAGAAATGTGTAGTAAAGGTCAGGCTGCAATGGCACATGCCTTTCAAATCCCAGTACTCAAGAGGTGGATCTCCGAGTGTGAGGCTAGCCTTGTGTTTGGAGTTTCAGGACAGCCTGGGCTACACAGAGAAACCATGTCTCTCTCTCTCTCTCTCTCTCTCTCTCTCTCTCTCTCTCTCTCTCTCTCTCTCTCTCACACACACACACACACACACACACATAAATAAATAATACAAACAATAAAAAGGAAATTGTACTAAAGTTCTTTATTCATTTCAAAATCATGTTTGTATTTTTATTGTGGAATTAGAGAGGATTATATCTGATTGATATCATATCTATCCCACCTTTAGTTTGTGATAGGGTGTCTCATTATGTAGCCCAGGATGTCTGGAAGTTGAGATCCCCACTGTCTTAGTCTCCTGCATGTTAGGTCTACACACTGTCAACCCCAGGCTTGGCCCCCATATATAACTTATTAGGTATATGTTTACAAATTCCTCACATTCTGTGTTTCACCCCATGAGACTGTGTTTGTGTGTTTTTTATTTGTGTGTGTGTGTGTGTGTGTGTGTGTGTGTGTGTGGTTGTGTGCATGCATGTATGGAGCTGAAGATGTATGTTAGGTATCTTCTGCTAATGCTCTCCATTTGTTTGTTTGCTAATTAATTAATTAATTAATTAATTTATAGAGCCAGGGCTTTTCTGCATAGCCCTGACTGTTCTGGAACTCACTCTGTAGATCAGGCTAGCCTTGAACTCAGAGACCCACCTACTTCTATCTCCTGAGTGCTCTAAATAAGTAAATGTAATAATTTGAAATAAAAAATTTCAATTTTGCTGAACTTCATTTTATTTTGCTAATGTGCTTCTACGTGAGACTTAAGATTTCCACTGGCAATCAGTAACTACTTTTGTTTTTAGATATTTTTGTTTTAATTTTTAAATGATCTGAATGTATCTCTGAGCGTGGGTATGTGTACACAAGTGTTGATGCTCTCAGAGGCCAGAGGTGTTAGATACCCTGGAGTTAAAATTATTTGTGATTGTGATTATTATCTAGTGTGGGTTTTGGGAACTGGTTTCCTGCAAGAGCAGGTTGAACTCTTAACTGCTGATCCATTTCTCCCAATGGATAACTATTGAGTACCTCCACATGCTAGAACCTAGAGATTCCATGTCTAATACAGGGAACTTGCTCCCTTCTGACAACTGTAAGAAGAAGCTGGGTAAGAGAATCATGAGTTCAAGGGCAAACAGAAGGTGAGTTTGAGGTGAGCTAGCCTGGATTGTATAAAATTATATTCTAAAAAAGAGGGGGGCATGAAGGCGACAGGGTTTTGCAAAGGAATAGAGCACATGGTGTGCTCTACGCTGAACAGCAGAAAAAACTGCCTCCAAGAGAGAATCTCTTTTTCCTTTTTGTTTTTGTTTGTTTGATTTTGTTTTGAGACAGGGTCTCTCTGTGTAGCCCTGGTTGTCCTGGAATTTCCTCTGTAGACCAGGCTGGCTTGAAACTCACAGAAATCCACCTCCCTCTGCCTCCCATGTCCTGGGATTAAAGGTGTATGGCACCACCACCCAGCACGCGAGAACCTTTTTAGAATACTGTTTTTTTTTTTTTTTTTAAAAATAGCAAACAGGAGGGCATCATTGGAGCGTTTTGAACAGCATGCTTAAGTAGAAGATTCTCCTTCTTCCTCAGGTTCTTCAATGTCTTCATAGCCCTAAATTCCCTGGTAACCTGCCCCTAGTCTCTTTTTCCCACTTTCATGGATCTTTTTGCCTACCTGACGTGCTTCCTCGTTCACTATTGTTGCTTCTTTTAGCAACCTTAAGAGCTAGAAGCATTACCCTGAAAGGAAACCAGAAGGATGATTGGGAAGAGCTGATGAGGACGCTGAACAAGGAAGCAAGGCCAGTGTCTCTGGTGAAATGGGAATCCAGGAGTGCATGTGAACATGACTATTGTCACTCATGTTGGTTCACTCGTTTAATCTCATAATCACAGGAGGATCTCTGTGAGTTCGAGGCCAGCCTGGAATACATATTAAGTTCCAGGACAGCTTGTTTCAAACAGGAGACCCTGTTTCAAAAATACAACACAGCCCCACAAAAGGAGCATGGTTCTTGAACTATGTGGCTGGAACAGAGAGGTGGGAAGGAAGGAATGAGAGGCCCTGGGGGAGAAGGCACTTTGTCTGGGCTTCATCCTAGTAAATAGAACACTGTGAGACTAAAGAGAAGTCCAAGGAAGAGGGAACTGCCAAAGACATAAATTAAGACAAAGTGTTGGATTTGGCAGTTGGGAGACATAAAGTGTGTGTGTGACTTCAAAATTTATGTGTTGAAACCTAACCCAACATACATCCAATATAATGTAATAACCCAAGGGTGCTGGCATTAGGTGGTAGGTAGGTCTCTTGGGGGAGATAATCAAGTTATGAGGGGGTCCGTGTCCATGAATAGGATTAATATCCTATAAAAACAATCTTCAGCCAGAAACTGGCCCCCTCCATCTTCACATGTGAAATCGCATAGAAGGTATTGTACATGAGGAATGGTAGGCCCTCAATAGACACCAAAGCAGATTGCTTGTACCCTGGTCTTTGACAGCCTAGCTTCTGGGCTTGTGAGCAAGACATTCCCGTTTTTTGTTTGTTTTGTTTCATTTTGTTATTTTTGACTGCTTGATTTTTGATTTTCTGAGACTGGTTTCACTATAGAGCCTTGGCTGGCCTGAAACTCCATATAGAAAGCAGACTGCCCTTGGATTTGCAGCTAGCCTCCTATCTCTGCCTCCTGAGAGCTGAGATCACACACATGAGCCACTATGCTTAGCCTTGCTGTGTGTTCCTGTGTAGGGTGGAGTAGGGGTGGGGGTGGTCTCGTAGTCCAGGCTGGTCTGATCCTCCTGCCTCTGACTCCCAAGTGCTGGGACTACTGACATGTACCACCATGGGCAATTTATGTGGCACTGGGAATGGAACCCAGGGCTTTTTACACACTAGGCAAACATTCTATCAACTTAGCTATGCATGCCTCCCAACCCCCTTCCATCATCCCCCTCTTATGGTTCAGTTAGGAGAAAAGACAGGGAGGCTGGAAGCACTGGACATGGTATGTTAGCTGGAGTAAGGGCATTTCCATAGATAAATAGGGCTAAGAAAGGAAAAGCATATTTAGCTTTCTTCTCTTCAGCAGATTTCAGACTTGGTTTGGACTCCCATTTGTGACTTCACTGGAAACAATATCTGACATATTTAATATTTGTTTGGACATTTAATAAAAGTTGCTTTTGCAAGACTTGAACCTATGTCCTTGTGCACACAAACCAAGAACTCTACCACCTGAGTTATTTACCTAGCCTTTTAAAAACAAGCTTGACATGGTAGCTCACATCTATAATCCAAGGACTCAAAAGGCTCTGATTCAATTTCCTTGAATTAGGAAGCCACGGTTGGCTGACAAAGTGAGTTCCAAGCCAGTTTGTGCTGAAAGAGAGAGTCAGAGAGACTCTGCCTCAAAATGAGAGAGAGAGAGAGAGAGAGAGAGAGAGAGAGAGAGAGAGAGAGAGAGAGAGACGCTTCATGCAAGAGACCCCCTGAGCATGTTCGAGTAACTAAAAATAAACAAGTCAAAGTCCAGGGGTTATGGAGAGCATCAGCAGAGCCACCCACCAATGTCCCTTTTGGGGAACATCTATTTCTCTGGCACATGTGGAAAATGACCAGTAATAAACATGAAGCCTGTTTCTCTCCTCTCTTTCTTTTGCGGCATGCTCTCATGCCGTCTAGCCTGGCATTGAACTCATTCTTCAGTCAAGGATGGCCTTGAACTTGTACCCCCCCACACACACTTGACCACCGCTAGGATTGCAGGCATGTACTACCACGCAGGTCTGTGTAGCAGTAGGAACCAACCCAGAACCTCATGCATGCTGAGACGGTCCTCTCCCAACTGAATTACATTTTCAACCCTAAGGCGAACCCACTTTAAAACCGAGAGAATGCATCTCAGCCCCAAGATTCCTCCTGAAGTACCCCGGCCTATCAGACGATGCCACCACATGTCCTGCTGAGCCCTTTGCACCAGCTCCCTGTAGCACACTTTCTACTCCCCATGGGTTTCTAGTGTGCTACCAGTTGTTGGCAGAGGCTTTGGAATCTGAACAACTCTCTCGGAGAATGGACCGTTCCTGTTGTGCTGACGAGGAAACTGCACCTCAGAGAGGTGAGCCTTCTTCTGCTCAAGGTCACTCACTGAGCGTCAGGATTTGAACTCAGTGCAGGCGGGGGCCCTTTCTACTCCATCAGCGAGACTGCATTTTCCTCCCGAGGCTACCCATCTGTCCATCTAGGACAAAGGGGAGGGAGTAGGAAGTGGAAACCTTCAGCCTGCTTCAATCTGAGGAGTTCCACGTTGCCAGCTCTGCGCATTGGGCTTCTAAGGAAGCCTCACTGGAGTGCAGGTGTAGAGAACAGCAGTCCTCAACCTGTGGGTCGCCACCCCTTTTAGAGTCAAATGACCCTTTCACAGGGGTCGCATTTCAGATATTCTGCATACCAGATATTAACATTACCATTCACAACAGGAGCAACACTACAGTTAAACATTAGCAATGAAAATAAATTTATGATTGGGGGGTCACCACAGCATGAAGAACTGTATTAAAGGGTGACAACCTTAAAAAGGCTGACAACTACGACTGGTGTAGAAGGAAAGAAAAGGCTCAAGGCATCTCCTCACGGGAGTCTTCCTTAGCCGAAGCATTGCTCAAGGGACACTTTGCTTGAGAACCCCAGCACAGCCATCCAACCTCCCTGTGACCCCAGAGTGATTTCCTCAAATCTTATCCGCTCAGAGACCTTTGCATGACTCCCAAGTATCTTTTGGCTAAATTCATCAATATGTCTCTTTTAGCACTGCCTAGGAGGCCCGTTGTGATCCAGAGTCCCATCTGCCTTATCATTTCCAGCCTTATCATTAACCACTCCTCAGCTCCCATCCTGCCAAGCTGACTGGCAGTTCCTGGCACTTGCTACATTCACTGGCCAACTCCCACTCATCCCCCCAGCCTCCCATACCTTCCCGCCTTCCTCCCCAGAAAGCCCTTGCTGCTCTTGTGCCTGCATATCAAGTCAGCCCCCCCCCCCCGGCACCCTGCCCTGCCTTTGTCTGCACCTATTTCCCAACTATCTCCCTTACCTGACCCATTCTTGCTTTCAAAGGTCTTTCGGGCCTACCTTATCCAGCACTTGAGTTTAATTTTGAATCATTTTTCCTAACTCTGTTTCTCAGAGAACTTACTCTTTTTCTTGGTGTGAGCATACCAGGGTTGCCTCCAAGAGCATACCAGAAATGCCAATAGCGCGATGCTAGGTACAGAGCAGTTTCAGCATGGGATTCTAGCCTTTGCAGCCAATCCTCAATTTTACATGGAAGTGACAGGCTAGGCCAGATCACAGTGATGAGAAAAAGTCTGTGGGAATGAATAGCTAATTACAGGATTGGCTGTGGAAAGTCACTCTGAAATCCCCCAGCTGCCTTCAGTTGCTTCTTGGAAAGAGCAGCATGTTCATCTCAGGTCCTCAAATTTCCTAATTGTTTAGATGCATAAACTTCTTACTTTGGACAGCTAGCATAGGTGTCTAAAGTAAGACTCAGTACATGCCAATCTTACCTTACAAGCCAGTAGATGTGGCAGGAAGGCTCCAAGAGCCAGCCCTCACAAAGCCCAACTCACCTTGGCAACTGGAAATGAGGAGGTGTGGAGTAGGAACCACAGTCTAATATAAATTAGCCAGTTTACATCTAAAAACGGACATAGGGATAGAGGGACTAAGGACACAAGCTAGTGACACTAAGATGGGATCTAGGAACTGTTCCCCCTCATCCTTCAACCATTCCTGAACAGTTTATTTATAAGCAAAAGGAAATGACAGGTTACACTGTGCCAATATATCTAAGGTGTAGTTCCTAGAGACACTGGGTAGGGTAAAACAGTAGTAGGAGGGGGTTGGGTCATCCTGTGGATAAGAAGAAGACAAGGTCACTACAGGAAAGTAGGGCAGCTCCTAGCACAGGAGGGACAAACAGGCTCATGAAGCAGGGGTGGGGAGGCCTGGATGTATGGGCTCAGGGGAAGGTTTACAGGCTGTTCTGTAATGACTTGGTTTACCCCCGGTGTTCAAAGACTGGGCTGAGGGGCTGGGAGTCTATTGAAATGCTCTGAAAGCATCCAGGGATCCAGCATTTTTTTTCAAAGCACTGTTCTATAAAGCAGTATGACTCTCTAGTCACCAGCTATCGCCCCTACACACACACACACACACACACACACACACACACACACACACACACACACAGACACACCACTTCAGCTGAATCAATTTTCCTGTGCTCTGCTTCATTTATGCTGTTTCTGAATGGGAGCAATTTTCCAAAACTACAACTTTTATATTACACTTAACTCCAAAAAGAAAAAAAACAAACTGTGGACCAGAGCCAGGCACGCTTGGATGAGGAAAGCCCTGTCTCTACTGAGTGGGCATGTGTAGTTGGAGAACACAAGGCAACTCAATTACTGATGCACAATGAACTATCGAAAATATACGTCTGATGACTTTTCCCTTTTCATTACCCTTGGGCTTCCCTCCAGGACAACTCTTCTAGGATGAGACATGTGATTAAAGCCAGAGGTGGATGCCAGGGCTGAGGGAACAGGGGGAACCGTGTGTTTCTACTCAGAGCCAAGGTGAATGGCATTCCTTTGGTGCAGAGCTTCTGACCATTTGCCCAGAGAATGAAGCCCAGAGCCTGTCACAGAGCACTAGCTTCAAGGGATCAATTGGTACCCTCTTTCCTGCAAATGTAAGTAGGTCCCCTTACCCCATGGTTGATGAGAAAAAAAAAGACACTCAAAGACAGCTTTGTTATGTGTGTGTGTGGGGGGGGGGAATCCCCTTTAATGTACTTAAGAACTCATCCATGACATATTAGACTCTATGAGACTGCTCAGGCCTGGCCAGTCTCAGGAGCAGGTTGCCAGAGGCTAACTTTATCAGCACATGGGGATATTTTAGCAGCAGACATAGGCCGGCAAGTATTAGGCATTTGCTCTGCATCTATAGTTTACAGTCTTAATTTTTTTTAATGTTTTCAATCTACCCAGAAAAGTCCACTAGAAGCTTAACTTCCCCCTCCTTCTCTTCCAAGGAGGATCACGAGCCTCGTTCCAAATGTCCAAAGTCCCACAGTATTGGAGCTGGGTACCAGGGCCAGCCTGGTTCTTTGGTCTCGTTCTCTATTGATGGTTGTGACAGTCAGCTAGCTACAGGAGACCTGGGACAGGACTACGGTCCCAGATGTGGTCAGCGTACCCACTGCAATCCCAAGCTGCATAAGAGGAGCATCTACTTGGGTGGGGTCAGGAACAACCTAAGAATGAGCTCTCTAGTCCATGTCATCTTCAACGATTCTGGGTGGAGGGGAACAGATAGCGCAGAAGGCCATTGCCTTGTCCTTCCTGGTTGCCTGATGCCTTCTTCTCATTGACCGGCTGAGACGCCTCTTTGTAGTGTATTCCTGTGGACTTGATGCGCGATGCACTTGGGGTGCGTTTCAGCCACCGAGTGGTGGTAGTAGTGTGGCTGCTGTTGTTGTTGGCGTTTTCGAGCTCCCTGTAGCGTTCAATCTCCCACTCTTCTGCCCCGGACAGCTCCCGGAGGTTCAGAGATGCATCAGGCCGCAGATAGTGACAAGGTCGGTTGCCACTGTGATCTCGACGGGAGGGGTCAGCACCCAGGGCTCCCACCAGCACCTTGATGACCATATCATGGCCTTGCAGAGCCGCCAGGTGGAGTGGCGTGAGGCCACCGCTGCCAGGAGCGCTCACATCAAATGGCAGTCCCTGGCGCCTGGCAAAATCATGCAACAGAATGAGCTCCTCGTGGCGCCCGTGCTTGGCCAGCCAGTGCAGGACGCTGTAGCCTGTGATCGGGTCCTCCCGCATCAGCAAGCTGGGCTCAGCCTCCAGCATCTCCAGCAGCACTTCAAAACGGCACTCGGCAGCCGCCAGAATCCACGCGTGCTCCCGCGGCTCAAGGCACACTCGGCTGCTGCCCTGTCCGCTTGAACGGCGGGACCCAGGCACAGTGGGCTCCAAGTGCTCCTCTGACAGGCACCTGGCGGGAGCCGCCCCCTGCAGCCCCAGCAGCTCCCGCAACTCCCCACGCCGGCGCGCCCAGCTTTCCCCGCTCACCGTCAGGGCGCTGTGGATTCGCTCCTGGGACAGGTTGGCACTATCCCTGATGGCTTGGCCCTTGTACCTGCCAAGGCAATGGTTGTCCTTGATCTGCGGGTCGCTGGGCGCCTTCGACTCGGCCGAACTGTTCGAGGTTTTGGGCAGCGGGTTCCCGTCTTCTAGGGCCTGGGCCATGATCTTCCAGCTCCCGCCCGGTGGCTCCGGGGTCTAGCGTTCGTTGGCCTTCCAAGGGCCCCACAGGGAGAGGAACTGGAGCCGGCGGTGGGGAAGGAAGCGTCTTGAGCAACTGGACTCCGAGGGAGGGAGCGAAGAAGGGGAGGAGAAGGACCGGTGGGAGGGAACAAGCTAGAAGAGGTTGCCTTTGTGGGCGGTGGGGGGCGTGGAGGGCTGGGCCGTCCACTTGCATCCCCTGTACTGGCCAGGCGTCTACATTCTGGGGACCAGTTCACCAGGAGCGCGGCGACCTCAGGAAGCGACCGGCTCTATCCCAAGAGTCCAGGTGAGCGGTAGGCGGGCCTCCCGCACGTGGCTGAGGAACTAGGCAGAGTGTGGGGCGGGGTATGCCGTGCTCTGGTCACCCAGGTTCTCAGCATCCCTGCAGCTGCTGGGGTGAAGAGGCCCCAGGTCGCCTCTTCGTCTGTGGACTGAGCTGGGGGGCTTCCAGTGACAGTATTCAGGAGCGGGATCTTGGAGCATCAGGGGCGATCGCTCCTCACCCTCTCTCTTCTTTCACGGGCGATCGCTCCCCACCCTCTCTTCTTTCACTCTTTCCGCGTCAGGAATCTTTTTGCACTTTGTCCCTGTGCTCCTTCTCCCTAAGGCTTCAGGGAGGAAACCTAGCCGCTCTGACTCAGGCTCGACTATCCTGCTCTTTCTGTAACCTTGACCTTCTGTGCAGCAGCAGCAGCAGCAGCAGCAGCAGCAGCAGCAGTAGTGCTGTCGGGGATTCCTGCTGAGAAACTTGAGACCAGGGATATGGTCGGAGAGGTATTCCCCAGAGCACAACCACAGATCTCTGTCTGATTCTGCCTTCTTCCTTCATTACTTCTCTGGGTGGGTTTGAAAAAGCATCTGCAGGCGAGTCGGACCCAGCGCTGCAGACACACAGCTTCATTCATCTCTGATACTTCCTTAAGAAACTTGCTGATGTTAGTAAACACATAGTTTCTAGTTTTTAGGAAAAGATCGATAGTTTATCTTTTTATTCCAGCATTAGACTATTAGTCTTTCCGTTTACCAACGGATGATTTTGCTGTTTGCTTGATTTTTGTCTGTGTCTTTGAGACAGGCTGGCCGGGAACTACAGGTGAATCTCCCTGCCTCTGATCCCAAGAGACAACATTGTGTTCTTATGTTTTGGAAGCGGGGTCTTTTGCGGCCAAGGCTGGCCTGGAAGTCAATATGTAGCCAATAATGTTCGATATCTGACCTTTCTTTGTCTTCCTCTTAAGTGTTGGGAATATCCCTTGAGATAGTCGATCTTACCTCCTCTCCTCACAGTGTTAAGGAACTCTGCCTGCAAGCTAGAGGGAGCTACACCCTTTGAACCTGGGAGGGACACAGTCATGATTCAGGATGTGTTTGGAATATGATGTTGAGAGAAGTAGAAGCGGAAGCCAGAGTATTGAAGCAGTCCAGATCAGGATAGGTGGCAACTGAAGCCAAGCCAGCCCTCTCATCTGGGACTTACTGTGGCACCAGCCATGGACAGTGTCAGACGGTGACTTTTCCTCCTTGCTGTTCAAATATTTAGGGCCAGCTCTAAATATCTTGAGTGTTCTTTTGTGACAGTATATGAATTTTAACCTACTTTAAAAAAATATTTACTCCGTGCTAGACACTGCCAGATCCCTGGTATGTGTTACTTCTTAGTTCTCCCCCATGGTCTTAGGGGTGAAGAATGATTCCTACTTTCAGTTTGCAGAGAACTTAGACCACTTGCCCAAGGTCACCCAGCAGGAAGTAGCAGAGTAAGTGTGTGTGACACGGTAGCCTTTGTTCTGGCACAAAGAGACTGCCATTCAAGCCAGGTTTGGCTGCTGCAAAGCACTCATACAAGCACCAAATTGCAGCCAAATGGCTGAGCCAGACCTTATCTCCCACTTGTCCTTCTCTGCTTAGGCTACCCTCTTTTCTCTCTTTTAAGTTAATTAGTTGATTTGGGGTTGCTTTTTATATTAGGGTCTTATATAACCCAGGTTGGCTTTGATCTCCTGATCCTCCTGCCTCCACCTTGCAAGTGGTGGAATTACCTGCCTCTGTCACCATGCCCGGCTGTGTTTTGGTTTTGAGATAGGATTGTTTCACTTAGTTCCGGCTACCCTGGAACTCACTGTATAGTGCTGACTGACAGGTCTGGAACTCGCAGCAATCCCCCTGCCCCAGCCTCCCCCTTCCTTCACACTGTGTCTGGTAAAGTTCTTCAAGTTTTAAGATCAGCCTCAGCACCCTCCATTGCCCCAGCCCAGAGTGTCCTCTTAGTTCCCAAGCCCTGTTTCTATGACCTCTTAGGTTTCCCTTCTTTCTCAGATGGGTCAATTGAACTCTGAACTGTTTGATGACTGTACCAAACTATCTTTGTGCATACTCTGTATTTGCAGAAGAAATAAATAGCTGCTACTTTGCTCTAGTTTGGCAGCCTATGAAAGTGTGATTTTTGTGTGTATGACTGTGTGAGTTTGTGTTGGAAGGGTCCACGCCAACTTGTATTGTGTTGCTTGCATCACACCAAACCTGCAGGACTTAGCACCTCATTGATTTGCTCAATTTGTATAAAGAAAGAAAAACAGTGATTAAGTTGATTTTTCCTTGAGCCAAATAGCCAAAGCTACCCCTTTGCTACTGTGGACTACTTAAAGACCAGGCCCTCACCCAGGCCCAGGCCCAAAGTGGACTTCTAAGTTCCAGGCTTTCATTTTCAAAATGAACTCCAACTGACAAGCAGCTATTCTGTTGCTCTGGAAACTCCCCTCCATAACCCCAAATCTGTAAACACCAAACCACATGCATGCACATGCACATACTTCCAGAATATGTGAACAGCTGCAGCAATATTTTCTTTAAATCAAAATGCCAGCATGGAGAGTGCTGGATGGAAGGACGCTGGGACTATTAATTGTCCTTGTCACTAGGCAAGCAGTTAGCTCCCTTCCTATCAGCATTAATAATATCGCTAGTTCCAGGTCAAAGACAGCAAAGGCAGGCACCTGCCCAGCAGAACACACCCTTGCCGCAATGCTCTTGTTGAATTCTAGTTCCAGAGAC
Source organism: Mus pahari (assembly GCF_900095145.1). Classification (NCBI taxonomy): domain Eukaryota; kingdom Metazoa; phylum Chordata; class Mammalia; order Rodentia; family Muridae; genus Mus; species Mus pahari. Next base: position 28,914,482 of record NC_034613.1, on the reverse strand, counting down.
TGAAGCCGTGTTGCCTCTCTAGTAACTTGTTTCATCTTTGCTTAGAGGGCACTCTCTTCCCTAGATCACCAGCTGCACACCCTGATACACACACACACACACACACACCCCTCCTCTATTTTAGCAGCAAGGGAATGGGGTAGAAGGAATGAGGAACAGAAGGGATGTTATCAACTTGCTTATGACTGAGATGCTAGTTATGTGAAGCAACTGCCAGCCTTCATCTTACTTGCACATCCAGGATGGAACCTAGGCCTCACTCAAGTTAGACAAGGGCTCTACCACTAAGCCACACCCCTAGCGCTCATCTGTTCAAATCCTGGGAAATGATTGGCCCAGAGTTAGAAAGTAGTAGCTATGTGTATCGTCATACCACCAATAACACACCAAAAGGTGACTGTGAGATGGGTAATCTGTGCTTCTGTTGCCGAAATACTGTATTAGTCAGGGTTCTCTAGAGTCACGGAACTTATGGAATGTCTCTCTATATTAAGGGAATTTCTTGTAATGACTTATAGTCTGCAGTCCAACTAACCTAACAATGAGCATCTCTGAATGAGAAGTCCAAAAATCTAGTGGTTGCTCATTCTCACAAAGCTAAGTGTTTCAGGTGGTCTTCTCTATAAACTGGAATCCTGAAGATTCAGGCTCCAAGAGATGTGCTGGCAAGTAAGTACAAGCAGTGGAAGAAGGGAGAATCTTCCTTCTTCTAATGTCCTTGTGTAGGCCTCCAGCAGAAGGTGTAGCCCAGATTAAAGATGTGTACCACCACACTTGGACTTGGAACTTGCTCTATCCAGGGCTGGCCTTGAACTCAGAGATCTCTCTGTTTGCCTCTCTCCTGAGATTAAAGACATGTAATATCTTGCCCGTGCCCAAGCTTTTCATGGCCACTGTCTCAAGGTCTAGATCAGCAGCAGCACTCCATGTCAAAATCTGTGTCTTCCAGCCTCAAGATCTGGATCACCGATGCCTCCATTTCTGGATTGCAGTTCATTCCATCGTAGTTAAGCTGGCAATCAGGAATAGCCATCACACATACCTTCAATGCTTCCGTGGTTTTAGCTGTTAATCCTGTACTATAATGAAGAGGAGTTATTTAGAGAGGCTCTAGCTATGCTGCCTAGGTTGGCTTTGACTTCAAGATCCTTCTGCTTTATCCCACTGAGTTTTGCGATTATAGTGTAGGCCACAATACCTTGCCTTAAAGAAGTCTGTTTGTTGTTGTTTTGAGAAAGAGCCTCACTATGTAGCCTAGGCCTAGGTTGTCTTCAAACTTGTTGATTCTTTGTGATTCAGCATCTCAAGTTCTGAGATTAGGAGCTTGTATCAGTGACTGTAGATAATTTACACGCAGTGTCTCAGGGACACTGGTCCTAGAGTAAAGTCAAAGACATGTGTAGCCTAGGATGTCAGTGGAATTTGGCAGTGGACTTTATAAGTTCTGAAAAATTGATTAGTGCCCAACAGGCAAGACGAAGATGTGTAGAATATGGTAAGTAAATCTCCAAGACTCCCACAGTGTCTGTCAAAGGGAGAATAGAGAACATTCTAGAGACTACAGATGTAGGTCCCCCTCCAAAGACCTATGCCAATGCCAAAAGATTTGGGGGAGGGGTGGGAGATGGCAGGGTCTCACTAATGTTGTCCTGTGTGGTCTGGAACTGAGAGATCTGCCTGCCTCTGCTTCCCAAGTGCTGGGATTAAAATGTGCACCATGAAACCCAAATAGAATGTCATACACTATGTGGATATGAGTGCATGGTGGTTCAAATAGAAATGTCTTCCGTAGGCTCACATGTTTGACTACTCAGTCCCAAGTTGGTGCAACTGCTTGGGAAGGATGCGGAGGTGTGGCTTTGTTGGAGGAGCAGTTTCACCAGGGGTGGGCATTGAGGTTTTTATGCCACTCCCCCTCCCATCACTGTATTTCAAGATGTACACTCTCAGAAGTTCCTGCTGTCACACCTTTGCTTCAGCACCATGGACTCTAACTGACCAGAATCATGCCCCAATGAAACCCTTTCTTTTATAAGTTACATTGGCCATGGTGTTTTGTCACAGCAATAGAACTGGAGCTAACGCAGAGTGTCCTAGAATGGATGTTTGAGGAGGGTGGGGTGGGGTGGGGTGGTGGTGGTCTCTCTCTCTCTCTCTCTCTCTCTCTCTCTCTCTCTCTCTCTCTCTGTACAATGTCAGTTGAGAAATCATTAAAATGTTGATTTTTGTTTTATTTATTGTACGTATGTATGATTTGTGTGTGTGTGTATGCGTGTGTGTGTGTGTGTGTGTGTGTATGCGTGTGTGCATGCATATGCGCGCTCAAGTACATGAAAGAATGTGCATGCTGTGGTGCCGGTATATAGATCAAAGAGCAATGTTGTGGAGTTGATTCTATCCTTCTATCTTCCTGTGGCTCTGGGGATTGAACTCAGCTCATCTGTTTTGCATCATCGAGGGTAGTGAGCACCTTTGCCCACTGAGCCACTTAGCCAACCAGGGATCTCATTTTCAATATTTTTCCTTCTAGACTATGAGCAAGCCATGCTTGTATTTTCCCAGTACTTTGAGATCACCTTCCTCTATTCTTTCATACACACACAAAAGTTTAAATCTTATTTGCGAGCTGGAGCTACTCAGAGTAGAGGGTGATATCAAGTTGAAGTGTACTGAAATCACATGTTCATACTGCTCAAAATTACCCGGAGGTGGCCAGAAAGCAGAAAGCAGCCTTTTGACCTCAATAGAAACTCAGCAGGAAACCTGCCTTAACACTAGGGCTTGAACAACCTGACTGGGGCCCAACAATCCAGCTTCGGGTCTGAAGTGTGAGGAGAAAAAAAATATTCCACATTGTATGGAAATCCTGCAGGAAAACGCTGGAAGTATTACCATGTACAGACACACGGGGGCGCTCTAGCAAACCAATGACAGAAAACCTGAAAGGTTTTTAGCCTGGGTAAGTGGCTTTGCAGGTAGGGGCAGGGGGGTGGGTGGGTGGGGGGAGAATCAAACTCCTGGCATGCCCGGGGCTGCTCACCCTTGGCTTTTAGGTAGCAGCAAGGAAGGAGGTCCTGGTGCCAGGACTTATGGTAATACCTATAGATGTCATTCTGAAGAAGAGAACCATCTGGGGAGAGGGGGAGGTTTAGATTGACTAAACCATCTAGTCAATAGGTGGTTTGTCACTTTACTCAAGAGCTAGGAGTTAACGCAGTGGTAGAACGCATGTCTGGCATGTATAAGGCCTTGCATTATAACCCTATCACTGAAAAATGACTTTCTGTAATATTTAAGGCTTGGAATAGTACTGTCTTAGAATTTTTTAGAAGCACAGTTTCCTCCTTTTCTTCTTTCTTTCTTTCTTTCTTTCTTTCTTTCTTTCTTTCTTTCTTTCTTTCTTTCTTTCTTTCTTTCTTTCTTTCTTTCTTTCTTTCTTTCTTTTGTGTGTGTGTGTGTGTGTGTGTGTGTGTGTGTGTGTGTGTGTTTGTAAGGCTGGAAGTTGAATGCAGATCCTCACAGACACCAGGCAAGCGGGTTTTACTACTGAGCTACGTTCTTGGCCCTCTCTGCTCAATTTTACACAAGAAATTGTATTATCTAGGCTGTTCTTGAATTCCAGGACACAAGTGATTCTCCCACCTCAGGTCCCACCCTCAATTATATATCCAAGAGGGTTTAACTGTGTGGCCTTGGCTGTTCTAGAACTGGTTCTGTAGATCAAGCTGAACTCAAACTCAGAGATCCACTTGCCTCTGCCTTCCAAATGCTGGGATTTGGGTATGTGCTACCACCTGGTAGGAAAAAATAATTTTATATGCAAATGTGTTTTGCGTGCATGTATGTATGTGTAGTACATGCATTCCGTCCTCACAGGGTCCAGAAGAAGGCATCATATTCCCTGGATCTAAAATTGCAGGTAAATGTGAGCCACCAAATGTGGATGCTGGGAGCTGTACCCAGGTCCCTCTGCAAAAGCAGCAGGTGCCTTTCTTAATTGCTGAATCATATCTCCAGTCTGAGTCCTGGCTCTTTTATATTTTTAATGATCTCTTTAACTTAGGCAACAAGCCAATGATGTTTATAGAGAAGGACTGAGGGAGGCCAAGTGATCTGCCCAAAGCTGCCTGGCTCAAAAGCCACAGAGCATTGTGGATGTGCTGGTGTATGCCTCTGATTACAGCACTTAGGAGGGAGAGGATCCTTGCTTTCAAAAGACCACTCCAGGCCCAGTGTCTCTGCCTCTCTTCCTGCTGGTTGGGATGTAGCTCTAAACATTGCTTACACCATGATGATAATGGACTAAACCTCTGAAACTGTAAGCCAGGCCCCAATTAAATGCTTTTATGAGAGTTGTTGTGGTCATAGTATCTCTTCACAGCAATAGAGCAGTGATTTCAGCCCCAAGTTTGATTATTTCCTGCCTTCTACTCTTCCTGGGAGTATTTGCTTCTTTTTGTTCTAGAGCTTTCAGGTGTGCTTTTATGTTGCTGGTCCAAGATCTCTCAAATTTCTTTATGAGGGCACTTAGTGCTATGAATTTTCCTCTTAGCACTGCTTTCATTGGGTCCCATAAATTTGGGTATGTTGTGGCTTCATTTTCATTGAATTCTAGGTAATCTTTGACTTCTTTCTTTCTTTCTTCCCTGACCCAGTGGTCATTAAGTAGAGCGTTGTTCGTTGGCTTTCTGTTGTTACAATCCACTTTAGTCTGTGGTGATCTGATAGGATGGAGGGGGTTATTTCAATTTTCTTATATCTGCCGAGACATGCTTTGTGCCTGAGTATATTGTAAATTTTGGAAAAGGTTGCATCAGGTGCTGAGAAAAAGGTATATTCTTTTGTGTTTGGATGAAATATTCTATACATGTCTGTTAGGTCCATTTGATTTGTAATGTCTGTTAGTTTCATTGTTTCTCATGTTCAGTTTTTGTATGGATGACTTTTTTTCAAATGGTGAGAGTGGGTCGTTGAAGTCTCCCACTATTAACCTGTGGGCGGTATGTGCGATTTAAACTTTAGCAATGTTCCTTTCACAAATGTGGATGCCCTTGTGTTTGGGGCATAGTTTAAGAAATGGGAACTGGAGAGATGACTCAGTGGTTAAGAGCACTAACTGCTCTTCCAGAGGTCCTGAGTTCAAATCCCACAACCATATGGTGGCTCACAGCTATCCATCACAAGATCTGATGCCTTCTTCTGGAGTGTCTTGAAGACATACTTATGTTAAATAAATAAATAAACAAATACATATTTTTAAAAAGAATTGAAACTTTGTCTTGGTGGACTTTTCCTTTGAGTATGAAGTGCCCTTCCTGTCTCTTCTGATTCATTTTGGTTTGAAGTCTTTTTTATTAGATATAAGAATGGCTATGCCAGCTTGTTTCTTAGGTAAATTTGCCCTTTACTCTGATGTAATGTCTATCTTTATTGCTGAGGAATGTTTCTTGTATGCAGAAGAGTGATGGGGTCCTGTTTTCACATCCATTCTGTTAACCTGTGTCTTTTTTGGGGGGGGGGGATTGAGTTCATTGATGTTGGGAGATATTAATGACAAGTGATTGTTATTTTCTGTTATTTTGGTTTGATGATGTGGTGTTAGTGTGTGTGTGTGTGCTTGTTTTTGCTGATATGGAACTTATTATTTCCTGTGTATTCTTGGATGTTGTTATCCTCCTTGGGTTGGAGTTTTACTCTAGTATCTTATGTAGGCCTGGATTTGTGGATAGATATTGTTTAAATTTAGTTTTGACCTGGAATATCTTGTTTTCTCCATCTATGGTGATTGAAAGTTTTGCTGGGTATAGTAGTCTAGGTTGGCATCTGTGGTCTCTTGTGGTCTGTAGGACATCTGCCCAGGCCCTTCTGGCATTTAGAGTCTCTGTTGAGAAGTCAGGTGTAATTCTGATAAGCCTACCTTCATATGTTACTTGGCCCTTTCTCCTTGCAGCTTTTAATATTCTTTCTTTGTTCTGTATGTTTAGTACTTTGATTATTATTATATGGCGGAGGAACTTTCTTTTCTGGTCCAGTCTGTTTGATGTTCTGTATGCTTCTTTTATGTTCATAGGCATCTCCTGATTTAGGTTATGAAAATTTTCTTCTATGATTTTGTTGACAGTATTTTCAGGATCCTTGAGCTGTGGCTCTTTTTCTTTTATTCCTACTATTTTTAGGTTTGGTCTTTTCATAGTGTCCCAAATTTCCTGGTGTTTTGAGTCCAGAATTTTATTTAAGATTTTATTTATGTATATGAGTACACTGCATCTGTCAGACACATCAGAAGAGGGCATTGGATGGTTGTGAGCCACCATGTGGTTGCTGGGAATTGAACTCAGAACCTCTGGAAGAGCAGTTGGTGCTCTTAACCACTGAGCCATCTCTCCAGTCCAGAGTCCAGATTTTTTTAGATTTAACATTTTCTTTGACTGCTATATCAATTTCTTCTACTGTATCTTCTACACCTAAAATTTTCTATTCCATCTCCTGTACTCTGTTGGTTGCTTGCATCTGTTGTTCCTGTTCTCTTCCCTAGGTTCTGTTGGTGATGCTTGTATCTGTTGTTCCTGTTCTCTTC
>NC_034613.1:28831493-28906701 GCF_900095145.1 Mus pahari | reverse complement strand
TGTTCCTGTTCTCTTCCCTAGGTTCTGTGGATGATGCTTGCATCTGTTGTTCCTGTTCTCTTCCCTAGATTTCCCAACCCCAGGTTTCCCTCAGTTTGTGAGTTCTTTATTGCTTCTATTTTTAGGTCTTGAACACTTTTATATATTTCTTTCAACTGTCTGTCTTTTCCTTGCTTTCATTAAGAGATAGTATTCACTTCCTCTTTAAGGATCTCCACCATCTTCATGATGTTGCTTTTAAGGTTGTTTCCTCGTGCTTCAGCTGTGTTGGGCATATTCAGGACTTGCTGTCATCAGATAGCTGGGCTCTAGTGGTATCATATTGCCCTTGCTGTTGTTGATGGTGCTCTTATGCTGGAATCTAGGCATCTGGGTTTGAGGTGATTATAGGCAGAGTTACTGACTTCTGGGTTTTGTTGGATGGCTATTTTGTTCCTTGGTTTTTGTTTTCTCTCTGGTTTTCTGTTTGTGTGCCCTGTGGTTAATTAAGTAGGGGTTCTCTTCCTGAAGGAGAGGTCAGACTTCTGGCAGCCAGTGTGCCTGTTGTTGAGCAGGGGGTTTCCACCTGAGTTGGGGGCTGCAGTTCCGTAGGCTGCCATGGCTTCTGGCCCAGCAGTGCATCTCCACCTGAGTCCCCCTACTTGTTCTTTTGACTGGTGTGGCCTGCATTTAAGCAAGGGCTGGATTAGCATTTTCTATGTGACATAACGTGGCCTCAACCTTGTTATCCTCCGGAGGCCTGGGATTATTGGCATGCAATACTACACTTTTATAAGTTCTTAATTTTGTACCTTGAATCATATTGTTGAGTTGCACACTTTTTAAAGATTTAAAGATGTATACAGCATTCTGTCCGAATGTGTGCCTGAAAACCAGAAGAGGGCATCAGATCTCATTACAGATGTGAGCCACCGTGTGGTTGCTGGGAACTGAACTCAGGACCTCTGGAAGAGCAGCCAGTGTGCTCTTAGCCTCTGAGTCATCTCTCCAGTCCAGCATTTTGGTTTTTAACATCTTTGTTTCTTGTGTGGGTGGGAAATCCCGGTAGAACAGCACTCCATCTGAATAAAAAAAAATCTGTATTTTGAGATTTAGTGTTATAACTTTGTATTACATTTGTTTGTGTGTTTGTGTTTGTGTGTATGTGTGTGTGTGTGTGTGTGTGTGTGTGTGTGTGTGTGTGTGTGTTCTTTCTACTAGTGATAACTACTTCCTGCTCGGTATTTCTATATGTAAGACAATCACTTTTTATCATAATATATCTGATCCTTTATGTTTTCCTTAGACTGGAGAAGTGATGTGGACCTAAAAAGTGGTGTGTGTAGGATTTCATCAACTGAACAGAGTCTAGTGAATAAAAAAAAAATCTGGAATTTTAGAGACATTTCTCTTAGCTGCAAATTACACTTCCCATGCCGTCTTTTAGTATAATACTGATTGTTCAAGTCATCACCAACAATTTTAGATGCCACCCAGCAGTGTTTTCTGACAAAGGCATGTATTTCAGTTGTCACCACTGTTTCGTGTACATTATTTTGACTACTTTAACAATGATAAGCAAAATATCTGTGTCCCCAAAGGGTTGGATGAATTTCTTTTGGTTACTAAGCTAAAAACTTCAGAGCTCAGTAGGGGCTGCTTAATGGTAGAGCACATTCCTCTATCATGATTTACCAGACCTGGGCTTCACCTTTTAATACTGGGGGGTGGGGGGGAAAGAGGCATTTAAACAAGTATCTTTATTGGAAAAAAATTGTAGTTTTCTTTCTTTGCTTTGTTTTTTTTTTTGGAGACTGGGTATCTTTTTGTTGTTGTTTGCTCAGTCTTTTTATTAGATATTTTCTTTATTTACATTTCAAGTGTTATCCCCTTTCCTAGTTTCCCCTCTGAAAATTCCCTATCCCCCCCCCCCCACCAACGTAGTCCAGGCTGGTCTCCAACTCATATAGCTGAGGATGGCCTTAAACTATTTTTTGTAAATTGTATTTAACAGGCATCACCATCATGCTTGTCTCCCCTTCAATTATGCCCTATTGGTGTATCCATTTAATCCAGAAAAAATGGAAACCGAGCAGCCAGAAGAATCTCTCCGCACCGCTGAAAGCAATGGTGAATTTGGTAAAGGCCCTGTAGAAGATATGGCAGAAGAACGAGCATTAAAAGCTCTAGAAACACTGATGGAGATGGTGGAATTGTATATCTTGCTTCATTGCAAGAATACTGGAGAAGTGATTGGCAAAGGAGGCAAGAATCTTAAAGCTCTGAGTCTCCCACTGAAGGATGTGCACAATGACGTTTGATGGCCACTGTAGATAGTCCATGGCTTTTCCCATGCAGGGAAGAGATGCTTTTGATAGAATGCCTCCTGGTTGAGGTGACTGTCCCATGTTTCCTTCAAGAAGAGATTATGCATATTTTATGCGGACCTCCTTCTCCTTGGTCGAGGTGGCTGGGGCAGGAACAGAGCTTGGAATCTTCCTCTTCTTTCACCACCACCAGGGGGGATCTAATGGCTTATGGCAGAAGAGGAAGGCCTTAAGACCACTATGACAGCATGGTTGGGTTCAGTGCTAATGAAATTTAGGACTGCAACTGATACAGGGAGCCCATCAGAATGGCAGATGACTTATATGTGACAGGGTGGGTCTTGATATGTTTATTCCTATGCAGGGATTTCTTTGTGGCTCATATGGTGATCTTGGTGGACCTATTATTAGTACACAAGTAACTACTCCCAAAGACTTGGCCAGATCTATTATTGACAAAGGTGGTCAGTGGATTTAACAAATCTGTCATGAGTCAGGAGCTTCAATCAAAATTAATGAGCCTTGATGCAAAAATTGGAGCCTTACTGTTGCTGGAACATAAGAACACATAGAGAACACATACTGTTGTGGTTTGAATGAGAATAGCCCACATAGGCTTATAAAATATTTGAATGTTTAGTCCCCAGTTGCTGAACTGTTTGGAAAATTAGGTATGTCTTTGTTGAAGTAGGTGTGTCCTTGTTGGAGGGGGTATGTCCTTGTTGAAGTAGGTGTGTCCTTCTTGGAGGGGGTATGTCCTTGTTGAAGTAGGTGTGTCCTTCTTGGAGGGGGTATGTCCTTGTTAGAGAGTTGTCCTTCTTGGAGGAAGTGTGTCTCTGAGGGTAGGTAGGCTTTAAGATTTCAAAAACCCAAGCCAGATCCAGTGTCTCTCTCTGACTGCTGCCTGTGGATCCAGATGTAGAACATCTCTAGCATCTTTTCTTGCCTGCAGGCTGCTATGCCCCAGCCATAATGGACTAAATCTCTGAAACTTTTGGCAAGTTTCCAATGAATGCTTTTCTTTTCTTTTTTTTTATTATTATTATTTTCTTTATTTACATTTCAAATGCTATCCCGAAAGTGTCCCATACCCCTCCCCCACCTCTGTTCCCCTACCCACCCTCTCCCACTACTTGGCCCAGGCCTTGCTTTGTGCTAGGTCATATGGAGTTTGGAAGACCAAGGAGCCTCTATTCCCACTGATGGCCGATTAGGTCATCTTCTGCTACAAATGCAGCTAGAAACACAAACCCAGGGGGTACTNGTTAGTTCCTGTTGTTGTTCCACCTACAGGGTTGCAGCCCCCTTCAGGTACTTGGGTACTTTCTCTAGTTCCTNCATTGGGGACCCTGTGTTCCATCCAGTAGCTGGCTGTGATCATCCATGAATGCTTTTCTTTATAAGAGTCACCTTGGTCATGGTGTTTCTTCACAGCAATGGAACAATGACTAAGACACACAGTATTTCCTGAAGACCAGCATGGTGCAGTATACAGATGTTGAGAGATCCTAATTCAAGATAGTTTTTTTTTTTTTAATAGTGTGAAGAAGTATTGTGAAAAGCTTTTCTAAGATTGGTGAACAACTGAAGGAGTCCTGAATCCCCTCTTCTGTTTTTGTTTAGAAAGCCAGCATCTCTCTGTGTCTGAGATGTTCTGCATCTGAGGTGCAGTGAAACTATTGCTGTTACCAGGTACAATGTTTTAGTACCGTGCACACAGAGGTGGGGGAAGAGTATTGAAAGTTTGGAACAGCAATAGAGTGAGTTTATTTTATTTTTTGTTTATTCTTGATGGCTTAAAAAATTCCCTCATGTAATTATTGTGAACACCTTGCTTTACACTGTAACATTGGTGGCAGTGTAATAGTCTCCAGGTCCCTGGCATTTGCTTAGAGTAATGTGCAGAATGTAATGTTCTATTTTTAAAGAGTTATATATTTTATGTATTCATTTATGTATTCATTTATTTTATGCTCAACCTGCATATACACCTACATGCCACAGTAGGACATCAGATCCCATGCAGATGGTTATGAGCCATCATTTGATTGCTGGAATTTGACCTCAGGACCTCTGGAAGAGTAGTCAGTGCTCTTAACTGCTGAGCCATCTCTCCAGCCCTGTAACGCTCTTTCGTAAGAAGCATTTTATGATTTTTAAAATAAAATAGCAAATATAAAAATTGTATATTATTATTGTGTGTGCATGCACACACATGAACATGTGTATGCTGTGGCATAAAAATCAGCATGCAGACAGATAATGGTGGTACATACCTTTAATCTCAACACTCAGGAGGCAGAGGCAGAACTCTGAATTCTCGAACTGCCTGGTCTACAGAGCAAGTTCCAGGACAGCCAGGGCTACACAGTGAAACCCTATCTTGGAAAAAAAATCAGCAAGCTTAATGGCAGCCTCTCTTATCTGTTGAGCCATTATCCCTGACCCCCGGCTTCAAACTCTTGGTCCTCTTGCTTCCCCCTGAAGAACTGGATCATAGCCAGCTGACTTCTTATCAGATCCAGTTTGTTCATTAGTTTTGCTTTGTAATGGGGTCACTGAAGAGCTAAGACAGGCATGGGAGCCACGCCTTTTCTGTCATTTTCCTCTTGCCCACTTTTACCGTGTTCTTCATAGCATCTCATGTAGGCTGTGCTTTTATGGTAGGAACCTTTTCAAGGCACTTTTCCTTTGTGGGAGGACTGGCTTAGGTAAAAGCAGATTAGGTAAAACCAGAATATAAATTGTAAGTTCACAGACTCAATACAGAAATTGTATAACCTTTGGAATATGCTAAAAATAAAATGTAAGAGAATTGGCTTCCGACTTTGATGTAGTCACTTCTGCTCTCCCTTCACTCTGTTTAGCAATGACCATCTTACAAAGGGACTGAGTGAGGGAACCTTTGGCAAGCCAGGTTTTGGGTACATTTAATTTATATTATATGATTTACTCCATCTATGTATGTATATGCTTCTATCTGTGTTAGATATGTGCATAGTGTGTGAAGGTGCATATGGAGGTCAGAGGAGGGTACTAGATCCCTTGGAGCTGGAGTTACAGGTGGTTGTAAGCCACCTAACATGGATGCTAGGACCAAACTCAGATCCTCTGGCTGACTACATTGAAGCCATTTTTCCAGATAATATGAATAAACACGGGGGCACATGCCTGTAATCTCAGTAATTGAGTTTGAACCAGCCTGAACTACATATTGAGGTCCAGACTTGCCTAGGGTATACAGCCATCCTCTTATCTCAAGCAACAAGAACAGATGAGGTGACTGGGTACCAGTGAAGAAAAGAAGTCAGGAACATGTGTTAGGATGTGATGGGGCCATGTTCACAGCTTCTGTTTGACCTCAGCACTTCTGCTCCTTCTGGTTAATTCATTCACATGTTTCTGGCTTTTGACACTAGGGTAGAGAAACAATTCTTAATTGTATTGTCTCATCAGGAATTGCTTTCCTTCTGGGTAGAGTATGACAGAATACAGGTTGGGATTAGAGCAAGGTTGGGCAATGCTATGTGAGTGACCCAGTGCTAAGCATTCAGTCCCCTTGTGTGTTCAGGAAACAGCTACTAGTAGAGCCTCTGGGAGGTGGCCTACCCAACAGACAGAATCCAAACACAACATCTCCAAAGCAGCATAAAGAGCAGCCTGTCACCCCTGCTCCACAAGCAGTATCACTAGCATAAGTTAGCTGTGTGCCAGGCAGGGTGTCGCCCTCCATATTTCTATGTCACTGTATCCTCACAGCAGCTTTTTAAGAGCAGCATTGTCAGGCTTGGAGAGAGGATGGTTCAGCGGTCCAGAGAAATGCACTACTCTTGCAGACAATCCAAATTCTGTTCCCAGCACCCTCATTTGGCGACTTCCAACTCCCTGTAACTCCAGCTCCAGGGAATACGCTATCTTCTTCTGACCTCCACAGGCACATGTACAGGTGCGCACGCACGTGCACACACACACACACACACACACACACACACACATACACAACTACAAATAAAATTAATCTCAACAAGGACAATTTTGTATATTATCCTCATGTAATAGACACAGAACTAAGGTTTAGAGAGAGTAAGTAACTTCTCCAAGGCCACTGATAACAAGAGGCAGGGCATCCATCTCCTAACAGATCTGCCCGAGGAGGAGAATAGACAGAATGGCCCTTTTCAGGGAAATGGACTCCAGACACATCAGAAATGGTACAGACTATGGATTAGTGTTTGACTAATGAGATAAGAAAGGAAACTAGTGAGCTCTCGTATGTTTGTGGTGATCGGAGAACCCATGCCCCCCTCCCCCCTGCCAGGACCACTCCATGAGTTTGAAGTACCTGGAAACCAAATTAAGATGGAAAGGCAGTGGGCTGCCCAAGGAGTCAGGGGTGAGGAGTGCAGCTTCACAAGTGTGACAGAGCTAGTCTGGGCCAGCCTTTGGTAAATGTCTTGTATCTTTTCCCAAGGTTTATGCTGAGTGACAGTTGAATTGCTACGTGACTACAATATGTTTTGAAATCTCTTACCAAATTTTAAGAATTTGTTTTATTTATTTATTTATTTATTTATTTATTATGTAAGTACACTGTAGCTGTCTTCAGACTCACCAGGAGAGGGCATTGGATCCCATTACAGATGGTTGTGAGTCACCATGTGGTTGCTGGGATTTGAACTCAGGACCTCTGGAAGAGCAGTCACTGCTCCTAACCACTGAGCCATCTCTCCAGCCCTTTGTTTTTCTTTTTTAAAAAAAGTGCTTACTTTCCTAAAAAATTAAAAAAGATTAATTAAAAAAAAAGGGAACTAGGTTTGGTGGTATTGTTCAGGGGGTAAAAGTTCAATCCTTGGGACCTACATGGTAGAAGGAGAGAACCAGATCTGACAAGTTGTCCTCTGACCTCCATACACACACTCTGGGACACTGCCCCTTTACAAATGTAATTTTTAAAAGGAAACTAGAATGTTGAATATTATATGACATACGTTTAAAGAAAAGAAATATATAATATAGTGTGTGCGTGTGTGCGTGTGTTTGTGTGTGTGTGTGTGTGTGTGTGTGTGTGTGTGTGTGTTGAGTTCTAGCTCCCTACAGGAAATAACATGCCCTGGCCCCAGGTTCCAAGTTAGTCTTATCTGCCAACTTCCAACTGGAGCATGAAGCCCAACCTACCTACAGTATTTCCTGCCTTTTGTTTTCTCCTTTTGGTGAGTTGTGTTGCTGCTTCTGAGAAAGAGTCTCTGTCTGTCTGTCTGTCTGTCTGTCTTTCTCTCTCTCTCATTGTAGTCAGGGGTGGCCTGGAACTCACTATGTAGGCCTCACCAGGCTAGCCTCAAAGTCATGGCAATCCTCCTGCCTCAGCTGAGATCACAGACGTGAGCTGCTACTTGTAGCTTGTGGCTTTAAAAAAAAAACTGTTTATGTATTCACTTTATATCCCAATATCAGTGCCCCTCTCCTCCCAGTACCCCCTCACACAGTTCCCCCACCTGGCTTGTGGCTTTAAAAATTATTTTCGAAAAGGATCTGTTGCTGACAGTGGAACTTTAGAAGGTAAAGCAAAAGCTTTGTACAGAGTTAGCGAAGCACTGATCTCAACAGTGGCCCTGGCCTGGCACTTTGAGAGCAAGAGTGGTCAATGCCATGTAAGGGAAGTAGCCAGCTGCCTGAGAATGGCTCCCCAACGAGTTTGGGAGTAATCTGATCTCCCATAAGATGAACCTGGAGAGGATTTGTGAAAGGCAGGGAGGTCTGACCTTACTCCTCTTGAACGATTTCTAAGAACAGAGTGCTTTACTTGCAATGACAAAAGATTAGAGAGCCAGTCTAGCCTGCACTTCAAGAGCTTCTCCGGCAGTGCTCTCTCCATCTGGCCGCCATTAATGGAGAGCACCGATGTACTGCTCTCCAGGGCCGTGCCCTCAGTGTGGGGTGGACATCACCATCTCTATGTTTACACACAATGCAGCTGACGGCTACATGACAGGGCAGACAGTACATTTCTAGAAAGTGGAGTTTGAGCTTTAGGGAGCTAAGGGTCTGCACAGGTACCCAGACTCCAACATCTCCCACCTTCTGCCATGCACTGCAGCCCTACTTCTCCCCACAGTTCTGCTTGACCAATCTTAACCTAACCTCGTTTCTCCTCACAATACCCCAGAGTCAGAAAGCTCAGCCTCGCACTTTACCATTTCCTAATCTTGATTGGGTCTCAAATGACGTATGTCTCAATTCCACATCTAGATTAGCGTCCCAAAATGAGCACAGGGGAAAAGGCAAAAGTTGAGCAACCAGAACTGGAGTGGTTAGGGGACGAGGACTTAGAGACCCTGGGGACTGCCATTCTGAAGTCATGGACAGTCCACAGTAAGGATGGCGAAGCGGAGTGCCAGAGGGCTGGCTTGAGCTGCTGTTCTCTCTTGGGCTAGAGCCTGACGCAGGGCAGAACCATCAACTAAGGGTTATTTGATTAGCAAACGTAGCTCCAGGGTGGAATGCAGAGGAGAAGATGTTTTTTTCTTAGGCTGGTGTTTTTTTCTTAAGGCCTGCCTTCATTATACTGATGAAAACTAATGCCAAGACTGCCAAGATGGCTCAGTAGGGAAAGGTGCTTGCACCAAGCCTGAGGACCTCAGTACAATCCCCAAGTCTACATGGTTGAACGAGAGAACCAGCTGGCACTAGCTGTCCTCTGATTGCCGCGTGTGCACCATAATGTTCGGGAGTATACCTGTGCATAAACACAAAATACATAATAACCTAATAAAAGTTTAAAAGTTTGCACCTGGTGAGCTCCTCCAATCTGCCAGCTGCTGCTCCCACTTTAAATCTTCAAACAGACCTTACCAATTGGTTCCATTATCACCCCCATTTTCCAGGTACAGAAACTGAGGCACAGAGTAGTTAAGGGACTTGCCTGAGACTGTGTAGCTAGTACGTAGCGAGGCAGTGTGACCATAGTTCAGGCTCGACTCAGAGTTTACACTCTGAAGTAGTTGCCTTGCGCTCTGCACCTTCAGTACATTGATTCATGGCGTGGTTCTGATGATGGGCATCCCAGATGCAAAGGAACTCAATATGAGAGGATTCTGGTCACCCACATCTTTCCTGATGGCACAGGTGCTATCCAGGCCTTGGGGTTCTGGATGCTCATCTGGGAGATCATGGCTCCCTCATGTGGCACAAACCCTAGGAGATGGACCTCTATCTGAGGCCATGCTAGCTGCCCGGAGGTTGCCAGCTGGTGCTTTTTGGTGATTTGTTTGGAAAACAGTCTTTCTATGTAGCTCTGACTGTTCTGGAACTCACTATATAGACCAGGCTGACCTCGAACTCACACAGACGACCTGTCTCTACCTCCCAAGTGTGACACCACTCCTGGCTGATGGCACTCTGCATGTGTGTAGGTTGAGTTGGCTAAAACCATTCTGACTTCACTTGTGAAGGACCTGGTGAAATACCCACGTTCTGTTTTGTTATCGTCTAGAGATCAAGAAATAGGGCCCATGTTGTTATTGGCACCGAGTCCGCAACTGTCATCTGTGCCTTCTGTGGTCTTAGAAAGCTGTATCTGGAGCTAGAAAGATGGCCCAGTGGTTAAGAGTACTTCCGGTTCTTCCAGAGGATTCCAGTTCTGCTCCAAGCACCCACAGCAGGTGGCTCACAACCTCCTCTAACTCCAGCTCCAGGGTTGTCTCCTTTTGTAGCCTGCAGAGGCATGTGTGTGTGCGCGCACAAGCAGTACGCATGTGCAAACACAAGCACACACACACACACACACACAAATAAAATAGAATAAAGTAAAATAAAATAAAATAAAATAAAATAAAGGTTGGAGAGGTCGCTCAGTAGTTAAGAGCACACAGTTCTCTCTCTGAGGACCAGAGTTTAATTCCCAACACATATGTCAAGCAGTTCACAACTGCATGTAACTGCAATTCCAGGGAAACTGGCACTCTTTTCTGACCTCCTCAGGTACCCACACAAATGTGCCCACACCCACATTCTCACACCGAGAAGAAATGCGAAGCTAGCAGCACCGCCTGGCCTTGCTGAGCTGGTGAGTGGTCAGGGTCAAGACCACGCTGGGCGCTCTAAGACCCAGAAGCCTGCAGTTGTCCCCACCTGTCATGAGGTGGTTCCAACTCTTTGGCAAGTTCAGCTCCTCCCCAAGGAATCTCGCCCAGCTCGGACACACATTCTGGATGCCAGCTGGCATCATCAGGACTTCTGTTCCTAGGGCCCCCTGGCAGCCAGTTTGGCAAGAGCAGTCTGGGAAGAATAGTCACTTGATTTGTTTCCTGTCTGCCAGACACTTGGAGCTGCTGGAAATGCATGCAGATGCAATAACTAGATATGGTTTCACTCACCCAGGCCTGGGGGGGGGGGCAGGGGGATGGTGGAGATGCATGTCTTCCAGAACAGACAGGGCCTGTGTGCCTGATCCAGAGAGCTGGGCAGATTTCACATTTTTCTATGCATTTCAAAGTCTAATTAAATGCGTTTCTTTTTTTTTTTTCTGAGTTCACATAACACTTGTTTTACAGGAGTCCTAGAAGACTGTTGCAAAAGAACAAGACAGATCCAAACATACATGCAAGTTATTCATATGTACAAGTAAAAAATGAGTACGCCCACAGATGGATGAGACTTTGACCCCCAAGCTGTAGGAATTCTAAGCTATTGTGTGGGGTGGAGGCTCAGGAGACCTGTACGTCATTGATCTGGTCAGGTTTCATCCGATGGAGTCCTGTTCAAGGATTGCAGCTCATCTGGAGGCGGGGCCAGAAAGGAAAGGGCCTCATGGTAAGAAATGACAGAAAGCACGGGACATCTTTAACTGAAGGAGATGATGTGTCGCAAGCATGACAGCTGCCTTTACAGAACAGAATGGCTGGCCCATGGAAAGACAACCAGGGTGGCTAGGTGGGGGCAGAGTGGGAGGACTGTAGTGACCATGGGCTTTGGACTCAGGACTCTGGCTGATTTTATGGCTCTAACACTTCCTAGGTCTCCCCCCTTCACTCAGTCACCCTGTCTTCCCTAGCTTCAGTTTCCCCCTGGCATGGTGGGTAAGAATGGTTTCTTCACTGTGATGTTGTGAGGATCCTGTGAAAGGGTGCCTGTAAAAGAATGTTTGGGATCTGCAAAGACAGTTAGCAATTGGTATTACTTAAGCCTCAGAGCCTGGTCCAGTGGGTGATGCTGATAAAGAGGTAGATTTGGACTTGCACCATTAAGAAGAGCTACCTAACCTGATAGGGGTCATATCAATTGTTTTTTGAACTCTGTGACAAAATATCTGTCATAGAAAACTTTACAAGAGAAAGTTTTGGATGAAAGTATTTGGGCTTCCAGTTTGGGGTGCTATCAGTAGTCGGGGTACAGGCTGGGTGTTTCCAGGTTCTTGGTGTTCTGGTTTGCTTTCCATTGCTTTGAAAAGGAAACTTAGGGAGGAAAGGGTCACAATCCATCACTGAAGGAAGTCAGGGCTGGGACCTAGAGGCAAGAACTGAAGCAGAGACCATAGAAGTACTTACCTTACTGGCTGGGCTTATATTCCACGGCTTGCTCAGCCTACTTTCTTATATACACCAGGACCACCTGCTCAAGGGTGGCACTAGCTACACTGAGTAGGACCCTCATACACCAACTATTAATGAAGAGTGAAAATGCTCAAGGGTTGTGAGCATTGCTTGCAGCTCCCTTTATAGGGTTTGTGGGCAGGAGGCGCTGGCTACTAAGAGTCACGGTCTGGGTGATTGTCTATGTTGATTGGTAGATTTCTCTATTGAGCCTGTCCCTTGCCATAAAGCATCTGATTTTAATATATGTATACCCTTATGCATGGGCACAAGATGGTAAACAGGGGATTCCCCATAAAAGTTCACTTGAGGCCACAGTTCAGCCTTATTGCACATGCACTGAAAACCAGTTCAGGCCATATCAACTTTTCACTCATTGTATCCAGACATATTGGGAGATATATTTGAATAGAAATTATGTTTGATTGCTGATAGGGAAGGAGAAACATGTTCTGTTGTTCAGTGAGGGGTGCACATGTAGGCTGAAACAAGTATGGGTCTGTGGTTGCTAGGTGAATTGTTTGGAGATGAGTGTATATGCATCATATACACAGGTAAAGGAACTAGACCATCAAGTACATTATTAAAAGTGAGGGTGCTCATAACCCAAAACAAGTAGAGTCCTTGGTTGCTAAGCTATTCCCTATGCTTGTCTGCCTTACAGAGGAGTCAGTTTATGGTCTCTTGACCTCATGGATTTGTGCCTAAAGTGAGACAAAACATTCATGGGAAAGTCAGGCGTGGTGGCCTTTGCTTATGAGCCCAGAATTTGGGAGGTAAAGTCAGGAGATTCAGAAGTTTAAGGTCATACTTGGCCCATGGTCACTACAGTCTGCCCAGTCTGCCCCCACCTATCCACCCTGGTCATCTTGCCATGGGCCAGTTATTCTGTTTTGTGTATAAGTATGTATACACGTGGGTGTGGGTGACCACCGAAGACAGAAGAGGGTGTTAGATCCCCTGGAACTACCCAAAATAGGTGCTAGGGGTTAAATGATAGCCCTCTGGGAGAGTAGCAAGCACTCATTCACTGAGCCATCTCCCTCACCCCTAGTTTATTTTGTTTTTCTTTACGTGGGTATGCCTGTGCAGGCCAGAGGAGAACCTTGGATCTGATGGTATTAGAGCTACAGGAGGTTGAGTCTCCAGATGTGGGTGCTAGGAACCAAACGCTGGTCCTCTGAAAGAGCAGCAAATGTACTTAGCTGCTGAGCCATTGCTTCAGTCCCCAGGGCTATTTTATGTCCAACCTATGGCATAAGTTGTCTGAAGCAGGTGGCTGCTATGGAAATGGTAGGTTCATCTCCCTGGAGATATTCAAGCAGCTGCTGGACTAGTATTTTCTAGGAAGCTTCAGGGAGGAATTCCTGTACACAGAAGACCATTGGAACGAGAGTGAAGGGTTTGTTCTGTTGCTATGACAAACATGTGACAGAAGCAGCTCAAAAAGCAGCTAAGTTGCCTCACAGTTTGATGGTACAGGCCACCATGACAGGGAAGGCAAAACAACAGGAGCTTGAGGCAGCTGGTCACCTTGTGCCTACAGTCAGGAATCTGAAAGAGAAGTGCTGGTGGTGTTCGGCCCCTTTCTGTTTTTATTCAGTCCAGGGGCCAAGTGTTGTTGAACAAAAGGAGGGTGCGTGTCCCCATCTCAGCTAGCCTAATCTAGATCCTCCCTTATAACAAACCCAGAGAGGCTTGGCTCCTAGGTGATTCTAGACTCTGTCGAGTTGGTAATCAATATGAACCATCACAGAGGGCTAAGGGTTGCTCCTGCAACCCTTAGGGTTGAAGATTCTACACTGTGTTTCTTCAAATTCTGCAAATAAATTGTGCACCCTCTATTTCTGTCTTTGATTCCACTGATTTTGACCTACACAAAGACCTTATTTTTTTAAAAAATAGTTCTTATGTTTTAAAAAATTATTTATATGTATATGTGCATCTGTGTAAGCATATACCACATGTGTGTGGATGCCCATGGAAGCCAGAAGAGGGTATCAAAACCCCCTAGATCTGGAATTATAGGAAGTTGTGAGCCATCTGAAATGGGTGCTGGGAACTGATCTCAGATCTAGAAGAGCAAGCCCATGCTCTTAACCACCGAGCCATCTCCCCAGCTCCAAAGTTGTTCTTTCATGGTTTGAGAATTTCATACATACACTTCTGTCTTAGTTTGGGTTTTCCTGTTGTGAACAGACACCATGACCAAGGCAAGTCTTATAAAGGACAACATTTAATTGGGGCTGGCGTACAGGGTCAGAGGTTCAGTCCATTATCATCAAGGCATGGCACCAGCATGGCAGCGTCCAGGTAGGCATGGTGCAGGCAGACCTGAGAGTTCTACGTCTTCATTTGAAGGCTGCTAGCAGAATACTGGCTTCCAGGCAGCTAGGATGAGATCTTAAAGCCCACACCCACAGTAACACACCTACTCCACAGGGCCACACCTTCTAATAGTGCCACTCCAAAGGCTGAGGATATACAAATCATCACAATATGCATTTTGATCAACCCTACCTTCCTAATCCCATCCCCCAATTCTTTCTTACTCACCCCATGTTTTTTAAAGGACATCCCTCCAATCAGCTCATGGTCGTAGTGTTGTAGTTTCTTTAGATCTTAGCTTGCCGTCTCCTACCCATTCCTGCCACTCAGCCCCGCTAATCTCCATTAGAAGCTTCAACTGCCACCCTGACACAGGTTCAAGCAGACAGCTGCTGTGCTTGGCCATGCTCCACCCTCCGTGTTTGTCTACTCTGCCAGTCCCTGGACAGACAGTCCTAATTCTGTTCAGGGCAGCCCTTGCCAGTAGATGCTGTCTCTCTCAGTACCATTGTCTTTAGAATGTTCTCCCAGTAGGAGAAACAGCTAGGTAAGCTCCACCTCTTTCCCCCTTCCTTCTAAGATTCCAGTGGCAAACTAAAGTTCCATTCCACAAAAGTTCTCCTTAGGAACCAATGTGTCTATTTGGCTCACTCATAGAACGTGGGTAAGGGGTTATGGACAAGAGCATAGGGGTGAGCCTAAAACAGCCTGGCTGGAAGGTCTGTACCCAGCAGGGATGATGACTTCCCCATGACTGTTTACAGGGAGCTTCCTGCTCCTAGATCAATTCAGCCTATATCCTCTAGCACCTTCCTGAGACTCCCCTGCACCCAAGGCTACATGCATACAGCTGATTGGATACTCAAGTGAAGGGCCTATGACATCAAGTCTGCCTGTGATGTTCTTTTGCAAACATACATAGCTGATCTTCTGAAGATGGCAGCAGTTTGGCTCGGAGAATGGTGCGGGGATAACAGCCTCTGTTCTCTGGGGCAGAAGCAGGCAGCTTGTCCACCCCAGTGTCCCATGGAACCCCTCATGGAATACTTGGCTCCAAGTGGGGCCTCTCCAAGAGCATAGCTGACTGCCAGCTGGCCAGCTCTGCAGTCACTATGGAAGGGAGCTGCCAAGGGCTGGCCTTGACCACCGGCACTGAAGCACAGCCCGTGCTCCCCAGGGGAGACCCCGATTTCCACACTTGTAAGTGCTCTCCCCTGGAGAATTTGGAAGTCCTCTCCTTGGGTGTTAAAAGCTGGCTGGAATGGGTTGCTGGGGTGGAGTGGGGCGGGATCTTGTATTTGGAGTCCAGGGTCACCATTAATCAACTGTCTGAAGACTGGACAATGAAAATGACACCTCTCTTGCTTCAGAAGCTTATTGAGAACAGCCGTTTGGTTAGGTGGACAGCAGCTGCTCGGAGGTACAAGGTGGCAGCATTTTAACTAAGTTCCAAATTGCAGATTTAATTTTGCGGGAACAGATAACAGTCACTGTTAATTCTCTGAAGTGTTCAAGTTCACATAAAGGAATGTCCCTTCTTTGCCAGCTTCTGCCTCATCTCCTACCCACAGAACACTGCTGTTCTTCCCTTTCTCTCTCTAGTGGGAATCGAAGACAGGCTCTCCCTCATGCTAGGCAAGTGCACTATCACTGACATAGAGCCACAACCCCATTTCCCCTCTTTAAAAACCACGACCCAGCTAGGCATGCACACGACTATGATCCCAGCACTCAGGAGGCTGAAGCAGGAGGCCTCAACTGTCTCAGGGCCTTTGTACCTGCACTTTCTCTTTCATGATATTCTCCACTCTTTTGTGACACCAACTTCCTCACTTTGTTCTGTCCTGGTCAAATGCTATCTTGTCAGGAGGACCCTGCAGAAAATAACACGCCTGGTGCCCACCCATTCCCATCAGCAGCTTTGTTTGTACTCACAGATGTTACCCCCACCACCTAACACAACACATAATATATCCATGTCACACACACACACACACACACACACACACACACACACACACACACACACAAACAAACAAAATGGAATTTAGGGAACACTTTTTCTGAAGATAACAAGATGTTATTTTGTTCTTTAATGAATGGGACCCCAGAGGCAGGTGCATGGTTTGGCCACAAGGGGGCAGCAAAACTCCCTACTCAGGAAAGCTGAGAGGCCTCGGGTTGAAAGCTAGTGAAGAGGACATGTTAACCATTGCAGCAAATGGGGATCAACCAGCAGATCTTTAAATAATTGGCTAACACCCACCCCAGGGTCAACGTATGGAAACAGGATTATAGTTTAAACCTCAGCGCAACTATTAACTATATGTTCTTGGTTCAGTTATGACCTATTTGACCCCCTAATTCTTTCATCCATAAACTAGGATAGGAATACTTGCTTCCCTAGTAAGCACTTTCCTTTGTATAGCTGTCTTGATAGTGAATCTGAATGAGTAAAATAATAGGTGAGGCTGGCAAGATGTCAGTAGTTAAGGGCACTCACCACCAAGCCTGACGATGTGAGTTCAATTCCTATGAAACTCATGGTAGAAAAAGAAAATGGCATCTGCATACCATTCTATGATCTCCACATTTGCACCATGGCATAGACACACACACACAATCAATCAAAATGTAATAAAGATAAAATAATAGGTAAATTATCGTATTCATAACCAAATATTATTACAATGGTAAGTCAAAGCTCTGGTACTGAATACTTATTAAGTCCCAGAGACCTTGAGTCATAAAAGTGATCAAGCAAAGAATGACTAAAGGTTAAATGAGAGGTGAAGTGACAGGTGAGAATGTAGACGACATTGTAGGCTTAGATTTGTTAAAACTTACTTTAATACGGGTTCTTAAACACTTCGACCTCCATTTCAGCCCACCAACCAAAGGTAACAGAGAAAGATGGTTAAGAGGACAAGGGGATTATGGACCCGCTCAGAAGTAGTCCTTTGGGGTCATTCCAATCTTTGTTGTCAGGGCATCAGCAGTCCACTCAAACATGAATCAGTAGTGGTGACACGATTCAGCAGAGAGCACAAGGACCGGCCGAATCAGTGGAAGCAGTAAGAATCAGCTGGAATCACCAGGGAAGGTTCTTTGGTGTATTTCTGTCTGCAAAGGGAAGACCAGCAAAGACCAGCGAAGAGTTGCCCAGATATCGAAGACCAGCCAAGTGTTGTGTGGCATAGCAATGCAAGAGCATCCTCTCGGTGTCTGCGGGGCTTATATTTATATTCTTTCTAAACATCACACACCCTCTCAATGGTCTGCTCCAGCAAAGCATCATATATGCCCTCTCAAGTGGCTGCTTTGACAAAACATCTTCTCACAGGACAGCGTCCAGAAAAACATCACGTGACATATCTGAGCTTTCAAAGAAACAGAAATGTCTCCTTCATGCCATACCCAAGGCCAAGTTTTTTTTTTTTTTTAAACAACAGCATCCAATACCCAGAAAGCACTTAATGTGTGCCAGGCACTTATTGCTGCAAGCACTTTCTATGGCATATCTCACTTTCTACATTGATCTTATACCATAGGTACTCCTAGTGTACCCATTTGACAGAACAAAAAGTCATGGGGCAAGGATGTAGTTAAATGAGAGCTGAGGCAGAGATGGGGGTATACTTAGTGGTATGACATGTGCTCAAGGCCCTGAGCTCTAACTCCAGCAGCCAAAAAAAAAAAAAAAGGAGAAAGAGAAAGAAAAGGAAGAGAGGGAAGGAAGAAGGGGGGAAAGGCAAGGAAAAGTTGAGGCAGAGGCAGATCTAATTATACCAGAGATCCCAGCACTCAGGACTCAGAGGCAGGAGGATAAAGAAGAAGTTCAGCACAAGTCTGGGCTTCAATAGTGAATCTGACGTCAGCCTGAAGTACACAATCCTCCTCTGTCCCCAAAGCAAACCAAGACAAGCTGTAACAGTCGAGTCCGTGAGTTCTAACCGCCATGCTATCTAGCAGAGATAGGGTTTAAATTGAGCTCCAGTTAACCTGGCAGTGCTGAACTTTCAGCACTTGGGAGGCAGAGAGGCAGGTGGAGTTCAAGGCCAGCCAGATCTACAGAGCAAGTTTCAGGACAGCCAGGGCTACACAGAGAACCCCCCCATCTCAAAAGATGAGAAAAAGACAAACAAACAAACAAACAACAACACAACAACAACAAAAAATGAGCTCTCAGTGAGGAAAAGCGCAAGCTTTGCTGGCCAGCCTACTTCATATCCTGGGAGACTCTCATGCAGAGAACCATCCCAGCCCCTGAGCTCATGGCAGCCTGTTCCAGCCACTGCTGTTTCCTCCTGTGTAAGTCTCCTGGACTTATTGCCTCCATCATTCCCTGCTCACTTCTGCCTCCACCTGGTCCAGCCTAGTTAGAATCAACAACCAACAGGGAATGAATGGCCCCCAATGTGCCAAACTTGATAGCTATTTTTCAGTCCTCTTCTGAAAGTTGAGTCATCCCCCTCCCTCCTGAGATACACACCCCCTCTCTGGCAGAATATCACTGCAACTCAGACATGGAAATACTTCTGTTTCAGCTTCCCATTTTTTTAAAATTCAAATTTATCTTTACTTGATACATAGAGACATTAAAATTATAGAACTACGTGTGGTGGAGGACATTTTTCATCCCAGCACCCGGGAGGCAGAGATAGGCAGAGATAGGCAGAGATAGGCACAGATAGGCACAGATAGGCACAGATAGATAGATCTGCTGGTTTACAAAGCAAGTTTCACAACAGCTGGAGCTAGTTACATTGTGTCAACAAACAAACAAACAAACCTATATATCAATGGTATGCCATGCACTTTTATTAACCCATTCATATTTTATTAGCATATATTAATTACACATAATAATTTTGTTATGACTTTTTTGCTTTTATGAGACAAAGGGTCTGTATATCCTTTGGAGGGTTGAATGACCTTTTAGATATCCTGCATATCAAATATTTGCATTGAGTCATATCAGCAGCAAAATTACAGTTATGAAGGAACAAGGAAAATAATTTTATGATTGATGGGGGTCACCACAACATGAAGTAGCCATGAAAATGATCTTGTGGTTGGGGGTCACCGCAACATGAAGGACTGTATTAAAGGGTCTCAGCATTAGGAAGGTTGAGAACCATGGCTCTACATAGCCCTGGCCGTCCAGGAGTTCACTATGTATCCCAAGTGCTGGAGTTAAAGGTGTGTGCTACCACTGCCTGGCTGTGCAAGTTTTTTGAGTTATCACTTTTCTGGTCTATGATAGCTAGTGAACTGAAGTACTGAAATAGACCAAGAAGCACACCTATAAATAGTGTTAACCCAAAATTTTATTTTGTGTTATTTTTTTTTAAGATTTTTTTATGTTGTGTATCAGTGTTTTGACTGCCCGCATGTATATGCATCATGTTTGTGCCTGACACCTTCAGGGGTTGGATGGAAGAGGGTGCTCAGATCCCCAAGAACTGGAGCTGTGGATGGTTTTGAGTTCTGCTGTTAATTGATCCAGGCCCTCTGTAAAAGCAACAAGTGCTCTTGAGCATGGAGTCATCTCTCTAGCCCTTGTTTTGTGTTTTTTGAGACACTGTTTAGCCATGTAGCCCAGGCAGGGCTCAAATGTACTGTTCTCCTGCCTCATCCTTCCAAGTGCTGGGCTTACAGGATGTGCTACCACACCCACTTGGTGTAATGTTTAAATCAGGTTAAACAAGCCCATCTCAAATGTCTATCACTTATTTATGGTGAAAATATTTAACATTCTTTCTAAACATTTTAAAAAATCTATCTATCTATCTATCTATCTATCTATCTATCTATCTATCTATCTATCTATCTATCTATCTAACTTATGAGTATTCTGCTGCATGTACACCTGCCTGCCAGTAGAGGGCATCAAATCCCCTTATAGACGGTCATGAGCCACCACGTGGTTGCTGAGAATTGAATTCAGGACCTTGGAAGAGCAGCCAGTGCTCTTAACCACCAAGTCATCGTACCTTTTGCTCACTTTAAAAAAGTGTACCATATATTGTTGTTATCTACAGTTGCCCCACTGTGTGATAGTACACCAGAAAGTCTCCTTTCTATAACTTGTTCCCTTTTAAACATTCTCATACCTCAGTCTGGCCTGTAACTTACTATAAAGCTCAGAGCTCCCTACAATTCTGTCTTCCTGTTTCTTCATTCAACTCTCTCCCAGTGCTGGGATTGACATCTGCCACCAAAGCAGCCAGTCCACCTGTTGTTTAGTATCCACTGACCAACCCTTCTTTGTCCTCATTGTAGTCGATACCATTGGCATCTTCTTTTTGAGACAGGGCATCTCTTTATAGTTCAGGCCTGCCTGGAACTTCTGCTAATCTTGCCTCAGCCCCCCAAGTGCAGGGATTACAGGCCTGAACCAGCACACCTGACTTATTGATCAGTTGTCGCCTGTCCTTCCTCCTTCCTCTCATTGGTTTCTGGTGAGCACCATTCAACCCTGCCTTTCAACTTTTATGACATCAACTGTTGCATATACTACATGTGATGAGTGAGGTGATCCACCACTTAACATAATGATCTCCAGTCTCACGTGGCAGGGTTTCTTTCTTATGGTCGAATAGGATTCTATTGTGCATATATGCTGCGTCATCTTTACCAGCTCGTGGTTATAGGTGCTTTCTGTTTCTTGCTTCCTGTGGCCAGTGCTGAGATGAACATGCAAGTGCAGAGTGCAGATGTCTCCTGAACATACTGATCTCATTTCCTCTTGAGACACGCCCACCAGTGAGATTGCTGAATCTTCTGGTGCTTCTACTTTTATGTTTTTGAGGAACCTGTTATGTTTATGCTGTTTTCCATAATGGTGATGAGGAACCTGTTATGTTTATGCTGTTTTCCATAATGGTGATCTAATTTCCATTCCCAGCAGTGTGTGAGAATTTCCCCTTGCATCCTGACCCTGATTACAGTTGTGAGTTCGTGGATCTGCACGACTTTATTAGCAACTGACTTCTGCTAATCTGCAAGCTCTCTGAGGCCAAGATTGTGTCAGTACTTCCCATAGCTCTGTCCCCAGACCCTAGCGCAGTGCTGGGTATATATCACCTTCTCACCTGTGAGCTAAGGGGATTGAAAAAGCACACTGTTTTCATTATTATTGTTATTATTATTGTCATCACTATTGTTACCATCGTTATATTTTATGCATATGGGCATTTTGACTACATGCATCACGTGCATGCTCACAGAGGCTGGAAGGTTGGTTTTGGAAATCAAATCTGGTCTCTCTGGAAGAGCAGAAAGTGCTCTTAATCCCCGGGCCACCTTTCCAGCTCTGGGAATTGTTTTCTTTTGCTCACACTCCTACCATTGGCTGTGCCACCTTATATCCAGGAAAATGGCTACTCTGGCCTACTTCTGCCAGGAGGAGGAATGGGGTTGATAGATGGAGCTATATACATGGGGCCAAGAAGCAGTGCAAGTTAAGTATGTTAGCACTTCCAATTCTGTCTGTATTTGAAAGATGAAAACAGCTAGATGTGGTGTTGCAGGTCTTTATTCTGAGTACCTGGACAGCTAAAGGCAGGAGGAGCTTGAACCTGAGTCTAGTCTGAGATACGTGCCCATTTGCAAGTCAAGCTGAGATTAGTGAGATTTATGTCTCAAAAACAGTATGAGGGAGAGAGAAGAGGGAAAGGAAGGAGAGAGAGTTGGCGAGAAACGGGGAGAGGGATAATTACACTTCAGATATATTGGCCAATGTGAAACACTTTGGATCTGGCACTCTTAGATATCACTGAAGTCATACCTTAAGTCCCCAGCTCCCCTTTCTAGGGATTGGGGATACAATGGTAATGAGGATTGACATGACCTCTTCCCTTGAATAGAGACGAACAGTATAAGACAACATGGCAAGTCTCAGATGTACAACCATTATGTGCCCTGGAGTCCAGAAAAGGGGCTTGATCTAGCCAGGAGTGGAGGGTGTCCTTGAACCTCCCATCTTCTTTTGTTTGTTTTTGAGGCCTGTTTCAGTTACTTTTCTTTTCTTTTTAAATTTTATTAGATATTTTCTTTATTTACATTTCAAATGTTGTCCTGAAAGTTCCCCGAGATTTTGCTGAAGGGAACCTGATATAGCTATCTTGTGTGAGGCTGTGCCAGTGCCTGGCAAATACAGAAGTGGATGCTCACAGTCAGCTATCGGATGGAACACAGGGCCCTCCAGTGGAGGAGCTAGAGAAAGTACCCAAGGAGCTGAAGGGGGCTGCAACCCTATAGGTGGAACAACAATTAGAACTAATCAGTACTCTCAGTTACTTTTCTATTGCTGTGAAGAAAACACCATGACCAAGGTAACTTATAAAATAAATCATTTAACTGGGGGAGTGCTTACAGAGGATGTGTCCATGGCCAGTGTGGCAGATAGCATGGCAGGCAGGCAGGCAGGCAGGCAGGCAGGCAGGCGGGTGGGCGGGCATGGTTTTGGAGCAGTAGCTGAGAGCTTATATATCCACAAGTTGGAGGAGGAGGGGCTAGCATAGACTTTTTGAAACTTTAAAGCCTACCCCCAATGGCACACATTTTCCAACAAGGTCACACCTCCTTATCCTTCCAAAAGAGTTCCACCAGCTAGCACTCATTCAAACATATAAGTCTCTTGAGGTCATTGCCATTCAAACCACCACAAGGCCCCATCTCACTATGTAGCACAGCATGTCCTCAGATTTCCTATGTAGTCCATAGGAATGGATGCCTCGTGTGCTGGCTATAAATTCCCAATCCTTCTGCTTTAGCCTTCTGAACATCTGGAATCATAGGAGTGAGTCACTATATCCCCTGAACCCAGTTGAGCCCATCCTGGTCATTGATGGTGGAGGATTGTGAAAGATGTGTTTTCAAGGGAATTTGAGCTAGGCATGCTGACAGGAAATCAAATGAGTGTGGAGCCCCTAAGGTTGTCTCTGCTATGATGGGCAAGGTTAGCCTCATCAGGAGGGGAGGCTGCAGGGCTGAGGCACGAACCTGTCACTCAGGCGCTTGGACCCTTTAACAGAGGCAATGGGAGAAGACTTAGTGCAGGGTTATTCACAGGCAAGGGGTGATTTTATGGTTTGGAAAGGTCCTACCTATGCTGTATTGAGGGATCTATGGGGCAAGATCCACACAGAGATGTGCATCTCAGTCAAGCACCAGGAGTGGAGATAGTTCAGAGGGTGGGTGCTTCTGGGGAGCAGTTGCATACCTGGGAGATGATTCCCTAGCAACAAACCCTTGCCGGAGGTACACAGCAAAGACTACATGGATTAGTGGGTGAGTATCTACACAGCACACAGATAACCCAGTAACAGCAAAGAAAATGGATGCCTTGTGTGCCCAAGAAGCACCCCTCCCCAGCCCATCTGTCACACAGAAGCCACACAGAAGGGAAGTGACTAGAAGGCAGTTATATAAACGATCAGTTGTGGGTTTTTTATTATTTCTAGTTTATGGGAAAGATGGAAGATCTCTGGAAGAGGCCTCATTGACAAAGCTTCTGTTCTTGACTGGGCGTGGACCTCTGTCTACCTCACGGCTGCCACAGAATCCGAGTAGTCAAGATAACACACTAGGTGAAGTGGTCAAAAGCCAGTCCCACATCATCTGGAAGGCAGCACAAAGATGTGGACTTTGAGAGTGCTGCTGTGTTGCCGGGTGCTAACCTGGCTCAAAGTGTCAGAGATCTGCCGCATGTTTAGTCCTTAGTGAGAGTGGCAGTGACTTACCCGATCTACACAGGCACCATCTTGCTGGTTCATTTCTATTTTGTGTGTGTGTGTGTGTGTGTGTGTGTGTGTGTGTGTGTGGATTTGTTTTTTGTTTGTTTGTTTGTTTTTCTTTTTTCTTTTTTGACAAGATTTCACGTAGTTCAGCTGACCTCAAACTCACTATGATTTTCCTTCAAAGATTTCTTTGTGTATTTATGTTTGTGGATATTTTGTCTGCCTGTGTGTTTACCCATCAGAAGAAAGCATCAATTCCCAAGGGACTGCAGGTATAGATGGCTGTGAACCACCCACCATGTGGCTGCTGGAAATTGAACTCTGGAAGAGCAGACAATACTCTTAACTGCTGAGTTATCACTCCTGACCCTACTATGATGTTTTTGTTTCTGTTTTTTTTTTTTTAATCTTCTGTGTTCCCCCTTCTAAGTACTGGAATTACAGGGAGCATCACCATGCCTAGTTTATGGGGTGCTAAGGATGAAGGCCAGATGTGGGCTTTCTCTTTGGCTTGTGGTTGTGTCTCAAGATATGAGCTCTTAACTAGTACTTCAACCTCATGCCTGCCTGCTTGCTGCTGTGCTTCCCACCCTGATGGTTATGAACTCTAATCCTCTGAAACTGATCCTACAGTTTCAGGCTCCTGAATACTAGCAGTATAGCAATACAAAGCCAGATCCTACTGTCCTTGAGATGTAATGGACACATCTAGCTCAGCAGGGAGTCAAGCCAGAAGAAACAAAGGTAGACTACAGGGTGGTATCCATTGTCTGTTAGAAGCTTTGATGCATGTCAGTTGAAAGACATGTATCAAAGGCCCAGGACAGATAATGGGTGCAATTCTTATCCCTCAATGGTAGTTGGGAAAATTTGAGGGGGAGTTTCTGCTACAAAGACAACATCTAGGTCCTGGTGAACCCAGGCAAGCACAATCTTATCATTGAGCTCTACCCCCTAGACCAGTAAAAGATCTTTGAATGTGATTTATACTAAGAAATTTCATTTTTCATTGTGGCAAACACACACACATACACACACACACACACACACACACACAGAGAGAGAGAGAGAGAGAGAGAGAGAGAGAGAGAGAGAGAGAGAGAGACTTTTATACACACATGATACTATCATAAAACTTTCAAAATAATACTCTCTCTACATTTGATACACTTAGATATTTTATTTTCTATTTTACTGAACAGAAAGTGCTTGATTTCAAAACATATGAATAGCTTACAGTTTGCAATGCACCAAATCAATTCCTGCAGATTGCAGGTAAGAAACTCACAAGAGCCTGTAGTGGTAGACAGCAAACAAAAATGACACTTTTTAGGAGATAGTGAATGGGTGACATCAGGAGGCCAGGAATGTCCAATGTCACAAATACTGTACATATATGCAGATATGTGTAAAGTATGGAAAAATGCATGGGTTTCTACACTTCAGATGAATAGACTCCCATTATTATGATACAGGGATGGCTCGTGTTCAAGGACGAGAATGTTTCTACACTTCTGCATGGGACAAGAAGCAGGGGCAGCAATCTAGGAAGCATACTGGGGGGGGGGCACAGCGAAGTGAAGTCAGATCGATTTGGAGCCTGACTCTGCTATTTCCCAGCCGTGCGACCATAGGGAAGACATGGACCCTTCTGAGGCCTGCATTCCACTCTCCTCCATGGGGGTCACATGTGTTTACACCATGTGGTGAATGATAAGCACAACACAACTGCTTGGCTCCCTACACCTATTGTCCAAGGAGCCATAGTAGAGAGAAGAGGTCTGGTGGGTGAGATGGAGCCTCAGGGTTAAACTATGATTGCTTGGGGTTTGCTAAGGGTTAAATTGTGCTCCCCCCCCCCACTCAGAAGACATGTCAAAGCCCCAACCTCCATTGCTGCAGAGTGTAACCTTATTTGGAGATAGAGGTCTTTAGAGACGTAGAGTTCAAATGAAGCCTTAGGATGACTAGTGTCTTCATCAAAAAGGGGAACTTTGGATCCAGAGCCAGACAGACATAAAAGGACAGTGATGTGAAGACATACATGGAGGAGATGGCCATGTGGAGATGCATCTATTGAGACAAGGAGCCCCAAAGATGCCAGTCAAGCATCCCAAATCCGGGAGAGGCAAGGATAGATTTTTGAGGGAGCAAGGCCATGCTACACCTTTATTTTGAACCTAAAGCCTTTCAGAATGGTAAGGCAACAAACTCCCATTATTTTCATTTATTTTCTATTATTTAAATGAGCCTGTAGCAAAGTACCACTGCAGCCCAAGCAAGTGAATGCAGAGAATGCTCCCCAGGCAATGGACTCCAGAGCAGGCAGATGCCAAAACCAGGGACCCTTCTGCTCAGCAAGCCCCTTTGCTGTCAGTCACTCTCCTTTTGGAATGAACCTATAATGCTTAGTGACAGAGTGTCCTCTGCAAGTGGTCCTCAAGGGGACTCGATAGAAGATAGCTGTTTCCAGAATGCCACAGCCACTTGAAATCTAGTGCCAAGTGTTTATTTAGTGTTTCCAGCTCCTTGATTCGGTGCTAGGCTCAGGGATTTAAGACAAGGGATTGTGGCTCACAGATGAAAGAACGTGAATGATACCTCTGCTTCCACACTCACACTGAGGCACATGGGTGCCACTACTCACACACATGCATGCACACACAAAGCAAGTATAATTTTTTTAAAGCCAAGGAGATCTGGGTATAGTAGCACATGCCTTTAATCCCAGAACTTAGGCAGCAGAGGCAGGAGGATATCTGAGTTCAGGGCCAGCCTGGTCTACATAGTGAGTTCCCTGACAGGCAGAGCTATATAGTGAGGGCCTGTCTGTCTACCTCCAGTTCCCTTGGAATTGGAGATGCGGAGTGATTTGAGCTGCCATATGGGTGATAAGAATTGAATCAGGTTCTCTGCCAGAGCAGCCAGTGCTCTTAACTGCTAGGCCATCTCTCCAGCCCACTTATCATTTATTATTGCACATTTACTATATACAGAGCCTTGTGTTGTTAGATGCAGTGAGTATATGAAGAATTTAAATATGGTTTGCTTAAATGGATATTCATGGCTCACTCTTATACTCTTGGGAGCACTGGGATGTTGAGACAGGAGAATCACAAGTTCAAAGCTAGTCTTACTACGGAGTGGAACTCTGTCTCACAAAACTCTGTCTCATGGTTTGGTTTCAGTTGATTACCAGCTTTATGTCTGTGCAGGAGAACTATAGGGTACCCTTCTCTCAAAATAACAAAATTAGCACACACGTTAGACATGATCTGACATTTTAAAAAATGCTTTAAGAGTAAAATATTTTCCAGATCTAAAGCAGAAATAAGAAATTGATCATCGATGAGCTGGTGGCCCCAGAATGAGTTCAAAGCTAATGTGGACAACTTAAATTCTGTCTCAAAAAGTCAAAGAGAGGGCTAGGGGTAGAGCTCACTGGTAGGTAGGGCACATGCCAATCCCAAGTACCACACACAGAAGACATCTGACCGGCGATGCACAGGCATCATGACACTCAGAGAAATGGGAACTTGAAAGAGAGTAGAGTCCACCCAGCTCATTGAAATGTCAGAGTTACCCTCATTAGGATTATGTCTGGATCCCCACACCTTGTCTCCACCATGCAAGATGGACATGGGGAGTCAGAAAGGTAGAGGCTGGGGTACTATAGCTAGAGAAAATTAATGAGATGAGTCAATCGGTCAGAGCGAGGCCCTAAAGTCTCAGGGACCTCAAGGGCAGATGCTGAAATAGATGTTCTGAAACCAGACTACAAATAGCTGTAAAGCTTCACTGCGGAGGCAAGGGTTTGGAGTTAGTTAGCTAGATCTGATAGTGGCTGGGTGAAGTCAAATTGCATAAAGCAAGGAGAGACCAGAGCAATGCATCAAACACACTTGGGTGGAGTCCTGGGGGCACTGGATGTTGAGGATCTTAAAGGCTATGTCTGAGCTGGCAATGTAGCTCAGTGGTAGAGCACTTGCAGAGCATACCTGAAGCCCTGGGTTGCACAAATAGCACTCCGATGATAACAAGAGTGGATGGTAATGAAGGAAGGAAAACAAGGACTGAATTCATGGCAGGCAGCTTGTCAGTTCAGCAGAGCTGATGGATTCGTTTCTCCTTGCTTGCTGTCTGCAGACTTTGGAACAACACAGCTAAGCCGTCTGCTCTGGTTCTATGGTCACTAAGCAACCTCCTGATTAGCTGTGCCCCCCCCCCCCACCTTGTGGGTCTCCTTCTCAACACTAATGAGCTGAGTCCTTCTTCTCTCTTGACCTTTATTTCTCCACATGTTTTTTTTTCCCCAAAGTGGGATATATTTGATCATTCTCCTATTACAACATCGACATATGCAAATTATAGAAGAAATAGACATGTAAAAAAAGAGAGCATAAAGATCATGGACAATTCTTCAACCCAGAACAGATACTGTGGAGACTATCATGTGAGTCTAGATCCTCTTCGTGTGCCTATGTGCCTACTACACATACATATGGTCCTATGCATACTTATTTACCTTTTGTATTTGGCACTTAGTTTTCTATATTTTTAAAGGTAATTTATTTAATTACATAAATAATACGAGTTCATTTTCAGTTGTTTTAAATGGTATTAGGCAATGAACTTCATTTACTTATTTATTTTGTTAGTTAGATAAAGTATTGCTACTTTAGCTGTTTTTGAATTCACTAGTAGCCTAGGATGGCCTAAAACTCATGATAATCTTCCTAGCTCAGCCTCTTGAGTGCTGGGATTGTAGGTGTGTGTCACTGTGCCCAGCTTTGTTTTCTTGTTCTTGTTTCTAGTCATTGAGATATTATGGGTTGCTGAGATGGCTCGGGGGTAAACATGCTTACTGCCAAGCCTGATGACCTGAGTTTGATCCCTAAAACCCCCAGGTAGAAGAAGAAAGTTGTCCTAAGTTGTCCTCTGACCTCCACATATTTGCTGTGGCAAATACAACTCCCAACCCCACATACAATAAATAAATAAATGAGAAGACAGCCATATTACATACTATTAAAATAGAGAATTTAGGGTTCTTTCACCATCTTTTGGTAGCGATTTTCTCATAAACGTATAATGATAATGATTACTTCAATTTATGTGTTGTTATTTATATAATTATTGTTTGTTGTTATTTCTATTATTAATTGTGGGAGGCATGTGTGTGCCATGACATATATGTGTTGGAGGGGAGCAGACCTTGGATGTCAATCCTCACCATGTCACCAAAGGAATGCTGACATTACAGGCACATACTAGCTGCCACCATACTCAGATTTCTGTGGTTTCTGGAGGCTTTGGTCAGGTCCTCAGGCTTTTGAGGAAAGCACTGTATTCAGTGAGCCATCTCTACAGCCCCACACGACCATGTTTAATGACCATACAATATTCTGTTCCATGAACTCACTGTGACTTATTTAAGTAGGGTCTTACTGTTCAGCATGGAGGTTGTTTCCAGTGTTTTCCTATTGCAAATAGTGCCTCGGTCAGCATCCAACGAGTATATCATTGTGCACATGAGTGATCATTCGCCTGGAATAAATGCTCACTGGCAGAATAGTGAGATCAAACAGTGTGAGCATTTGAAGGGCCGATTGGCCTCTGTGCAGGAGATGTCAATCTGCACCCCACCACCTGGAGGAGGACAGTGCTCATTTGCTTCAGTGCTTGCCCATGGTGGATATTTTCAGGCTTTTTAGTCTTTGCCAATCCGTGGGCACAATGCTAGGTTATTGTTGCTTTAATTAGCATTTAAAATTGCTCCTGAGGTTTATTCATTTATTTAACAAATATAATTCAGAACCTGTTGTGTGTCAACACTGTGTTAGGCATCAGAAATACAATAGGGAAGATAAATGGCCACAAATGTTGATTTCTACAAAGATTTAATCTAATGAAAGAGAAACAATAATGAAATGAACGCACAACATGGGTCAGACCAAGCACACACACACACACACACACACACACACACACACCACAATGCATGAAGTACAAATATAAAGAGCTCTCTGAGATTAAAATAGGGGGAATTAGGCTTTATGGGAAAACTTCCCTGAGGAAATGATTACGTTGGTAAGTAAAGAGAGAATAGGCATTATCAGGTAAAGCAAGAAAGCAAACATTCTATGGGTGGGCAACATGTACAAAGGCCCAATGATAGGAGGGACTATGGTGTGCTCAGCACAGTGAGTGGTTACTTCAGACATACGTGCAGCACCAGGATATCTAGACTTCTAGGGCTGGTCGATCATCCAAGAATTTTCGTGTTTATCCCAAATGTCAAAGAAAAGCAGGATAATATCACAATTAGTCTTATAGTATGAAATGGTCACTGTGGCTGAAGCAGATGAGGCAGACGGGGTATCCAAGTGGGAGGGAGATGAGATTAACTGATGGGGTTTGAACCAGGGTTGTGGTCTTGCAGATGACCAGACACTGGCACAGATATGGATGCTGGCAGTATTGGGAGAGATAAAATGGAAGCAGGAGCTGTCAAAAGTCTTCCCTAAGGAGCTAATTAAAGCTAGTTAATGGTTGCTGGAGAGGGGAAATAGCTTTTTTTGGTGGTGTACACTTCAGTAGGTTACCAATGCTCTAGGAAATAACCTTACCCACGTTCCTGAAAGAATCTAATTACACTCAGTGAGTAGCTGTGTGTGATGGCACACACCTCTAATTCCAGGACTAGGAAAGCAGAGGCAAGTGGATCTCTGTGAGTTGGAGACTAGCCTAGTCTACAGTGTGAGTTCTAAGACGGACAGGATTATACAGTGAGATGTTGCTTTTAAACAAACAGACAGATGAAGAAAAAAAAATCAAAATCAAAACAAATGCAGTAAGTTACCAACCTAAACAAACACCCATGAACGCATGAGGAGGACTTTAGAAGAAAAAAAACCTGGGTATGAGAAAGTATTAGGGGTGAAAATGATGCACATATGTGCATATGCACACACAGATTTTTTTAAAGAATAAAAAAATACATTAGGGGCCAGTAAGACAACTCAGTGGGTAAATATGTTTGCTGTGCAAGCCTGGTGACCTGAGTTTAAGTCCCAGAACCCATGTAAAAGAAAGAAGAAATAACTAACTCCATCAAGTTATCCTCTGGCGTCCCTTCCCACACCCCTGCCACACATAATTACTTACACATCATCATCAATACAACTTAATAGAAAGACAAAAATTAGACTATTCTTTTGAGATTTTAAAATTTTACGTGCGAGTCTGTGCACCATCTATATGAGGTGCCCTTAGAGGCCAGAAGAGAATGTTGTAGTCCCTGGATCTAGACTTACAGATGGTTGTGAACCCCAGTGTAGGTGGTGGTCATCAAACCTGGGTCCTCTGTAAATCTCTCCAGCCCCAGATGAAATAAAACTTTTAAATGCAATAGTAAAAAACAAGACTCAATTAATTTTCAGTCTGATGGAGTGGCATGTACCCATACTCCCAGTATTTGGGAGGCTGCAGAAAGAAGATCATAAATTCAAGACCAGGCAAAATTCTCTCACCATAATCCCCACCCACCCACCCCCTGCCAAAAATTAATTGTCAGCAAGTTTTGATATATCTCTAGTCTGTCTATCTGTCTAGTGACTTTGTCCCAGGTTAGGCTACCTTCTCCTGCTCAGGCCAATCATGTTCCCTCCTCTGCCTTCCCTCCATGGGGCTCTTATAAAATAGCAACTTGATTAAGATATAATTCTTATG
Organism: Mus pahari; assembly: GCF_900095145.1. Lineage (NCBI taxonomy): Eukaryota > Metazoa > Chordata > Mammalia > Rodentia > Muridae > Mus > Mus pahari. The sequence continues at coordinate 28,875,003 of NC_034613.1, read as the reverse complement.
CCACACAATCGGCTTTCTTAAAATGTACAGTTCAGGACTGGAGAGATGGCTCAGCAGTCAAAAGCATCGGCTGCTTTTGTAGGGACCCAGATTCAATTTCCAGTACCCACATGGTGTCTCACGACCTTCTGTAACCCCAGCTCCAGGGGATCTGATACCCCACTCTGGCCTTCGTGAGCACCAGGCACATATGTGATGAAGACATATACACAGGCAAAACATGCATGCACATAAAGTAAAATAAAAGTTAAAATGCACAACTCAGCAGCTTTTAGTATTTAGCTATGTGTGTGTGGTTTTCATAATCACTTATTTTTAGAACATATTCATCACTTCCAAAAGAAACCCCGCACCCACCAGCAGTCACTCCTCATTCCCTTCCTGCCCTCCAGCTCCTGGCTATAATTACTAATTACTACTACTAATTTGTAATTGCTGGTTACTAATCTACTGTCTATCTCTGTAGAATTCTCTATTTTAGGCATTTCACAAAATTAGAACCATGCAGTGTGTGAGTTCCTTTTTATTACTTTTTCAGTTTCTTCATCTAGTGTGTGTTCAAGGTTCATTCGTATTGTGGTGTATATTAGAACTTCATGCATGGATTGTTGCACAACATGCTATACTGTGTGGACATACTATATTTTATTAAAACCATCCATCCATTGATGGAATGCATTTATTTCCATCTTGGCTATTATGATTAATGCTGCCATGAGCACTCATGTACAACATTTTTTGTATGGATATATGGTATTCTGACTAGTGTATTGTGTTGCACATACTAATGGGTTATATTTTCACACATGTATGTCATGTACTTTGCATCTAGTCCCTTGCTACCATTTCTTGTCCTCACCTTTCCTGTTGGTCACTTTCTTCTTCTCATGTAGTCATACTATTTTCATGGTGTGTGTGTGTGTGTGTGTGTGTGTGTGTGTGTGTGTGTGTGTGTGGTGTGTGTGTGTGTGTGATGGCTAATGATACTGGGCATCTTTTTCTAGTCCCGGTATGCCTATCATCTTGTCTATGCACATATTTTGCTTTAAAATTAGTTATTTGGTTTATGTATTTGTGGTAATTCTTAATATATTTTAATTGTAAGTCTCAACAGATAGATACTTTGCAAAAAGAGCTCTTCAATTTGTTGCTTGGGATCCACTGAAGCATAAAAATTTGAAAAATTAATGAAGTTAAACCTATCTATATGTTAACAATATTAAACATTATTTTGTTGATAAAAATGAAGAGAGGGTGGTTGGACACATAACTCAATTGCTAGAAGGCTTCTCTGACATGAATAAAGCCAGGGTTTGTTCCCTAGCACTACATAGAGCAGTTGTGGTGGTGCACAATTGCAAACTCAGCACTCCAGAGTTTGACGCTTGAGGATCAAGAGTTCAAGGCCATCCTCAGCTACATACTGAGTTCCAGAATAGCCTGGGACACATGAAAGCCTGTCTCAAATAGGAAAATTAAAAAGAAAAGATCATTGTCAGGGATTATATTGGATTAGTAAATAGTAGTCGTAAATTTTTCTCCAGTGTTCCGTGACTTCACTAGCACTGATTAGTTAGCTAGTTTACCAGTAACACAAATGGTATCCCTGTTGTCGAATGGGTCTTAAGTCAAATTAGAGAGCAATTAGTTAATACCAAAGTATGTGTGCCACTAATTCACCCCTTAAGGGTTATCATGCCATGCTGGTCATTGACTTGGTTCATAGACATCATAACAATCTATGAATATTTGTCTTTAGAGCCCTCATCAAGGAAACTTCTCTTTGCAACAGAGACCAGTACAGAAAACCACAATCAATAAAAATGCAGAGTTGTGGAGCCCAGTCCCAGCAGATACATTTACAAAACACTCCCATATCTAATGTTTGGCAACATTGTAGATGAAGACACCAGAAGGACCGTGAGAACCAGGGGATCAGGGAATTTTCAGGGAGTTTGCTGTGATAGTGTATCTTCTGGTAGCAATACAAGCTAAGCCCCCAAAGTCTTATCAACAAGATCAAATGGGAGCTAAACAAGGATAACACCAAAGAACATGTCAAACTGGACTGGGGAAAGTCTACAAGGTCCAAACACTACACAAACAAGCAGGAGAGGTGGTCTTCCTCAGAGAAGAGCACACCAACTGATCATCTGGTGCCAAACAGCCAGCCCTGATAACCTGCATGTAAGTAACAGATGGGCTGAGCAGGTTATATTTATGAATATATATATATATATATATATATATATATAACAATGAAAAAAGAGTTCATGGATTTGAAGGAGAGTGGGGAGGGGTATTTGAGAGGCTTTGGAGGGAAGAGAGGAAAGGGAAATGTTACAATTATAAACTCAAAAATAAAAATATTTAAAGGTGCATGTAGATTGGTGAAAATGTAAAAAAAAATTAAAAAATTTAAATAAATAAATAAATAACAAAACCCAAATTGCTTTTACTTGAGTATAGCAGCTATCACATTTAATGGAGATGAAGACATAGTAAAAAGGGACCATCTATAAGTACCTTGATTGTGGCATTCCCAGCCTCTTGAAGTACGAAAAATAAATTTCTGTTGTTTATAAGCTGCCTGGTGTATGATATTTTGTCAATAGCAACCTGAATGTACAAGACAACACTCTTGCTGAAAATCAATTGACTATAAACCAGAGAGTTTATTTCTGTACTCGAATCTATTCAATTGATCTTTATTTCTATTTTTAAGCTAGGACCCTCTGTCTTTTTCCCATTTTTATTTTGGTGCCTGGTGTGTGTGTGTGTGTGTGTGTGTGTGTGTGTGTGTGTGTGTGTGTGATTTGCATGTGTATAGGTATGTATGTGTGTGTGCATGTGAGGGCCGAAGGTTGATGTCAGGAATTTCCCTTGATACTCTTCCACTTTATTCACTAGGGAAGGATCTCAGTCAATCCCAGAGCTCACACATATGGCTACTTTTGCTAGCCACCTTGCTCTGGGGATCCTCTCTCTGCGCTCTCTGAAGCTGAAACTGCAGACTGACTGCTATGCCCCTACCCAGAATTTTCATGGGTTTCTTAGGACCTAGAACTGTAGTCTTCATGGTTTTAATGCTTAACCACTGAGCTTTCTTTCTAGCCCATCACTGTCTTGATTACTATAACTGTGTGATGAGTCTCTCTTCTCTCTCTCTCTCTCTCTCTCTCTCTCTCTCTCTCTCTCTCTCTCTCTCCCTCCCTCTCCGTCTCTCTCTCTCTCTCATCTCTGCCTCTTTCTTTGTCTTTCTAGCTGTGTCTCTGTCTCTATCTCCCTCTCCTGTACATCTGTGTGTGTCTGTGTGTCTGTGTGTCTGTGTGTTTATGACAGCATCTCTATGTAGTTCAAGCTACCTCAAACTCACAATCTTCTTAACTTGAAAGTGATAAATTTTCTTCTTTTAAATTATTTGAGACTGGGTTTTTCTATCTATCCCTGGCTGGCTTGATATTCACTCTGTAACTATGTATCCCAGGCTGGCTTCAGACTTACTGCAGCCCCGCCTCCTGTTTAGCCTTTCTCCACCTCCCTAGTGCTAAAATGACAAGCATGTTAACCACACTTGCTTAATATTTTCCTTTCCTTTTGATGTTTTGCCCTTCTGGGAATTGAATCTAGGGTCCCACATATGCTTGGCAAGGGCTCCCCACTATTCTGCTGCTTTAGTCTCCCCTGCCAAACTATTTGGACCATTCTGTGTCCCTTAAATTGCCATATGAATTTTAAGATCACCTTTCCAACTTCTAGAAATTAAGGTAGCTTTGATTTTGATGTAGATTATTTTAAATATATAGATTGGTCTGGGTTTTGTTGACCTTTAAACAATTTTAAGCCTCAATACAAAGATCAAGAAAGATGCATTTAACAAGAGAAATGTAAGAGGTTAGGGGGGGTGGCTCAGTTGGTGGAGTGTCCTGCCACGCAATCAGAAGGTCTTGAATTCTGATGCCCAGCACCCACATAAACATCTGGGATGGTGGTAGTATTGTGCATTTGCAGCTCCAACACTCAGGGAGGCAGAGGCAGCGAGAGGCAGAGACCAGCAGATCCCCAAAGCTCGTGCAACAAGCAGCCTACCCAAATTGATGAGTTTCAGATCCATCGAGAGACCCTATCTAAAAATAATAGAGATGAAGACTAATCAAAGAAAGATATCCAACAGTGACCTCAGACTTCCATACTCACCATACTCACATGGACACACACTGCACATACACACCAAAATAAGCTCAAGATGTATACACTGAAAATCAAGGCCTAGGTTTTTTGTTCTGTTAGCAGAGTGCTTGCCTAACAGGCCTCCCCTATTTTTGATCCCCAGCACAGAGTAAAACTAGTTCCATTTAGGAAGGCCCTACCCTCATGAACTGGAAATGGTGACCCAAACTTGTAATCCTATCTATGGGGAGGTAAAGGCAGGAAGGACAGTTCAAGGTTTCCCTTGGTTTGAGGTCATCCTGGGCTACTTGAAACATGTCTCAAAAAAAAGCAAGCCATAAAACATTATTGAATGAATGAATGATGGTTCATTATTCCTAACTGCAAAGCTTCATCCGACACCCAACTCTTTCGGTTCCCTATTTCTTCCTAGAGTAAATTCCTTTCATTTGGTCATTTATAGGATTTTTTAATTATTATTTCATCAGGGCTGTCCAATCATTAACATTCATTTGTGTATATATAGATATTTGGTCAGACTGGCTCCCTTTTCAATTACAGTTTTGGTAATTTGAGGGCCCTTTCCTTTTTCTCAGCTTAAAGAAATCTTTGTCACCTTGATTTTTCCCAAAGAAGAAACTTCTGGCTTTGTCAATTCTCTGTTGCTTTTTTGCCTCTTTCCCTTTTGCTCAAGTCTATAACTCTTTCCTTTGGTGTTGTGGGGCTTTAAAAATTATTTTATTCTTTTTAAAAAAAATATTTATTATCTTACGCATATGAAGGTTGTGACTGTGTGCATGTTTGTACACCATGTGTGTACATGGTACCAGAGGAGCTCAGAACACTGTTGGATCTCTGAGAACAGGAGTTACAGGCGGTTGTGGGTCACTCTGTGGGTGCTGGGAATTGAACTCAGGTTTTCTGTAAGAGCAGCAGTGCTCTTAACTGAAGAGCCATCTTTCCAACCTCCCATTATTTTGTTCTTGATGATGTGAATTTGTGTGTGTTTGGGTAGGGATATGTACACTTGAGCCTAGTGTCTACAGATGAGGCCAGGAAGAGGTAGTTGGATCCCCTGGAGCTAGTGTTACAGGTGACTGTGAGTCACCTGACACGGATCTTCAACTAGAGCAGTGTGTGCTCTTAACTGCAGAACCATCCCTCCAGCCTCTACTGTGGGTTTTATTTGACCTTGCTTTTGTTTCCTGGGGTGGGAGGTTAGGCTATCGATTTGAGAGCTTTCTTTCCCTTTTTAATGTGGGTATTTCTAGCTACACATTTCCCTCTATGCATCACCTGGAGGTATAGTGTACATCATTTTCACTCATGATGAGAATTTTCCTCATTACCTTGTCCTCTCTTCTTTGGCCCATTGCTACTAGTGAAATTGTGTTGCTGATCTCTTTCCTGGTTACAGATCTCAGGATTCAGGATCTTCTTGCAAGGACACTAGTCCCATTGAGGAAGGCCCCACCCACATGAACTAATTACCTCCCAACTCCAAATACTGACACGTTAAGAATTGAGGTTCAAGTAGTCTCAATTAACCTGGATTCCTGAAATCTCTCAGACATTGGACCACCAACCATGCAGCATACACCAGCTGATATGAGGCTCCTAACACACATACAGCAGAGGACTGAACATTCTGGGTTCTGTCAGAAAAGATACATCTAACCCTCAAGAGACTGGAGGCCCCAGGGAGTTTAGAAGTCTGGTGGGGTGGGGGGATGGGGCAGAGGGGTTGGGGTTGGGGGATGGGAGGTTGGGGACAGGGGCATGGGAGGAGGTATGGGATGTGGAGCAGTCAAAGGGATAAAATCTGGAGTGTAAAAAAAGATTAAATAAAATTAAAAATTAAAATAAAATAAAAAAGATTTGAGGTTCAGCATATTAACTTAATAAGGATATAAACAGGAAATGCATATTGGTAACACACTATTTCACTTAATAAATACACAGATGGGACTGGGGAAGTAGTTCAGTTGGTTAAGTTCTTGCCTAGCATTTCTAAAGCCCTGCGTTTGATTCCCTGGCACCACACAAACTGGGCATGGCAGCACAAGCCTATAATCTCAGCATTTGCGAGATAGAAGGAGGGGGATTATAAAGTTCAAGGTCAGTTTTGGCTGCATTACAGATTTGGGTACTTGAAAAGAAAAAAAAACAGAAAGTGGTTAATGTAGCTTTTATTATATGACAGTATTGTTCTGAGCATCCCGCAGATTTGAAGGTATTTAATTTTCATATAACCCTGTACTACGTATAGGTTTTCTTCTTATCACTACCTTAATTTTATGAGAAAACAAACTATGGTGCAAAGAAGTTTACGATATTGCTTAAGGCCACATAGCCAGCAAGGGGCTCGGTGAGGCTTAACCTTAAGAGGTCTGGCTTCAGATTCCATTTTTTAAAATGCCAAGCCACATGAAGAGGTGAATGGATAAATAGGTTCTATCAGTTCAAAGAGAAGCCATTAAATCGTCTAGTGTTCATTTGTTATTGGTGGGCTATACGCATCAAAAGGTGAACAAGATTTAAGCACTGTATGTAAGCCAAGAGAAATTGGGTGAGTCTAGCTGTCATTGCCTCATACCATAAACTTTGCAAGTTCGATTTACCACAGATGTGATGGAGGAAGCATCAAAGAACATAAATTTTCTCAAGCCTTAGCCTCGATCAGCTTCCAGGCTGCATAAAAGATATCAGACCTGAAGATGGCCTGAACTTCAGCCACTAACCAAGGACTTTAGGGAAATGAGTCCTTTGATCCAACTTGGTAGACCTCCAGTGCTTGACAAGATTGTGTTTTCTTGTGGAAGTGGCAATACATCTGAACACACTGAACTTGAAAGCACAGGAGGCAAACAAGAGCTCTGTTGATTGGTTCAAGGAAATGCAGACTCCAACTGGCCCCATGGATTAAGCAGATGGAGACTGGGAGCTGACTTGTGCCCAGTGCATTCGTAGATTTTGAACAATGCTGTGCCATATTTGGTGGAGAATAAGTCATGATGGCATGAGGATTCGTGAAGATTCCCTTCCCCAAGTGCAGGGGTGAGGGTGGGAAGGGTTCAAAGAGGGTTCAGATCACAGGGTCCTGAGAGATCAACCCTGGAGGGAAAAAGTCTTTTTGGCTAGAGGTGCAGAGCCAAGAACTCACAAGATCTAAAGACCCGAGTCATAACAGCAGGGACACAGCCAGCCTAAGGATGTGCCATGCCTAGCAGAGCTCTGGCACAGTTGATTGGTCCACCTTTCATGTGGTAGCCATGGTAGAGGCCCAACTGAGTGTAAGATAGTGAAGAGACAGGCAGGTGAGGCTCAGAGACATTTTAAAAATATTTAGTTTTAGTTTCTATGTGTATGATTGTTTTGCTTTTGCATATGTTTTTGCACCATGTGCAAACAGGGTTCGAGGAGACCAGGAAGAATATGTCCGATCCCCTGGAATTGGAGATACAGATGGTTGTGAGCCACCCAACATGGGTGCTGGGAACCAAACCTGGGTCTTCTGGGAGAACAGTCAGTGTTCTTAACTGCTGAATCACTTCTCTAACCCTCAGGGCCAAGTTCTAACCAAAGTTGAGGGTCATCCCTGATGTTCCTGAAATCGATCTTCCTTTCCCCTCCCTTTCTTCTCCCTTCACTTCACCCTCCTTTCTGGTTTTATTGAGCTAGGATCTTGCTATGTAGCCCTGGCTGATTTACAACCCACTATATAGAGCAGCACGGCTTCATACTTATAATAATCCTCCTGCCTCCACTGCCACCCAAATGCTGGGATTATGAAACTATAGTACTAACTTCCGTTTCAAATTAAAAGCCAACTTTTATGCGTTGGTGGGCGTGGCTGAGGCCAGAACCCAAGGCTTGTGCATCTAAGGCAAACTGTGCTATCTAGCCTTATTACTCTTCTTTCTTTGTTTTCTTCTCTAAAGTTCTTTTATGTGGATGGGTGTTTTGCCTGTGTGTATTTCTGTGCAACACATGTGGCAGTGGCCACAGAGGCTGGAAAGGGAGTTGTGTCCCCTGGAACTGCAGTTATAAATAGTTGTGAGGGCCCTTGTGGGTCCTCTGTGATAGCAGCAAGTACTTTTACCTGCTTAACTATCTCCACAGCACCCCCACCTTTCTGTTTGTTTATTTGTTTGTTTTGTTTTGTTGAGATAGTGTTTCTCTGTGTAACACCCCTGGCTGTCCTGAAACTCTTATCTGTAGACCAGGCTGGCTTGGAACTCACAGAGATCTGCCTGCCTCTGCCTCCTGAGTGCTGGAATTGAAGGTGTGTGTCATGCCCTATAGTACCCCCATTTTGTTAAAATTGTCAAAACTGAAACCCCCATCATAAATAGGTCAGTGGAATCATCATGAGATAGGGCTAGACTAAATAGGTCCTACTGGACTAGTTCATTTTGTTAAATACCAGCGTTCTATTCACATCATTGGGTCAATCAATACTGATCAATGACCAACAGGAAGCCTGGAATTGTGCCCTTTTGAGTTCATACAATTGATTAAACTCTTGGGGAATGCTTTTGCATTATTGTTTTTATAATGCACATTATTGAATAGATAGTAACCCATCTTTAAGCCTGGCGTGGTGGCGCACACCTTTAATCCCAGCACCTGGGAGGCAGAGGCAGGCGAATTTCTGAGTTCGAGGCCAGCCTGGTCTACAGAGTGAGTTCCAGGACAGCCAGGGCTACACAGAGAAACTCTGTCTCGAAAAAAACCAACCAACCAACCAAACAAACAAACAAAAACGAACAAACAACCCCCCCCCAAAAAAATAAACCATCTGTAATCACCACTTTATTCCATATGTATTCCTCTGTACTTTTTTTTAATTAGACGACCTGCAATAGCAAAAATATAAGTAATCTGGGTAAACAAATTTTTCTATAAAGTCAGGAATCTTGTGATAAGACCCATGGTAATTATAGATTTATTAAAAAATATATTTTCATTAGATCTTTGGAAAATTCACACAGTGTATTTTAATAATACTTATCCATCTTTCCCCAATTTCCTCACAGATCCGCCTCCACCTTTCCTACCCTTTATGCCATGGCAGTTTATTTAAATCTATAATTTCTGACACTGGATTTGAGAGCTAATGTTTTTATCGCTATCACTGCTGAAGGCTGATGCATTTCTTCTGGAGAGGAGATGTTTTGTGAATTCCCAGTATGAATGTTGAACAGCTTGACTTCTGCTCTCACTTGAACCGACAGTAACAGGACCTACGTTGAGGTAGGCTGGGAAGCCATTTGTAACAAAGTCCACATGATGCCCAGGAGGCAGCTTTGGCTCTTTGCCAACTTGTCACAAAGTGACTACTTCAAGTCCCCAAGTTCCAAAATAAGAAGTGTGTTCTCAGGTAACCTGGATGGTGGCTGATGAACCTCTGTGTCATGAAGCAGCACAAAAGCTACATGAGGACCCTGTCATGGAGGCAGCCTGCTGCGTACGGTATAAAAACATGGATGGTATTTATCCTTATCGCATGTGCTGGCTCTAGCTTCAGGCCAACTTGACCTGTGCTAGAGTCCTCTGAGAGGGGAGAACCTCAACTAAGAAAATGTCTCCATAAGGTTGGACTGTACGCAAGCCTGTAGGGCATTTTTTTTTGATAGATTATTGATGTGCAAGATGTCATTCCACTGTAGGTGGGGCTACCCGTGGGTGGGCGGCCCTGGGTTCCCTAAGAAAACAGGTTGAGCAAGCCATGAGGAACAAGCCAGTAAGCAGCACCCCTCTGTGACCTCTGCATCAGCTCCTGCCTCCAGGTTCCTGCTCTGTTTGAGTTCCTGTCCTAACGGCCTTCAATGATGGACAGTTATGTGGAAGATAAATTAAAATTAAATCAAATTAATGCTTTCCTCCCCAACTTGCCTTTTGGTCATGGTGTTCTATCACAGCAATAGAAACCCTGACTAAGACAACTGACAAGATTCCATCTATACTTGAGGCAAGGTATTTTGGATCTGCATACTTTAGAGATCTGTTCAAAAATATCTCCTTGGCCCATGGGAACTAATGATTCTAAGTTTGGAAACCTACCCCCTCCCTGCCCTGCACACATGCACATTTATGTTCTCTCTTGGGATTGGATGCCAGCTCATATCCACCTCTGTGACTGGTTTTTCTTTTTCTCTCTCTCTCTCTTTTTTTTTTTTTCATTTGGCATTTCCCAACCTATTTCTGGTTACTGGTGCTTCTGTTATTGAAGTCTTAACTTAGCTATCATCACATCAGTAAAGGCTCATTGGATTGCCTGAGTCTGACTTAAGGTAGCCATTCCCGAGGGTCCAAGGGCATGGTCTCTTTATACTTCTCTGTACTGTAGTAGCCAGACTCTCTTTCCATGCCTCTTCCCCTATCCATGTCTGGATTCTTCATGTAAAATGCTCTGCACACAGAAAGTGCTCTGTAAATCCCTATGAAATAAATGGGTGTACATAAATTAACTCTACTCTCTCTCTCTCTTTGAATCATGAATGCATCTCTGAAATCTTCCCTCAGCGAGAGCTTGACATCACAGCTCATTTAAAATGGCATGGTTTCCTTCTGCAGCGTCACCAATTAGCTACAAGTCAGGTGATGGGACATACTTTACAAAGTATGTGTGACTTGAGTATGCCAAAGTCAATGGTTACAATTTTTAATTGTTTCCAACAAGGACAACATACCATGACTAGTTACTTTGAGGTCCTTCCTGGCCAGGTAACTATAAAGCCATGTGTTCTAGTTTGCTTTTCTGTTACTGTGATAAACACCATGACTAAAAGCAACTGAGGGAGAAAAAGGCTTCTTTCAATTTACACTTCCAGGTCACACAATCCATCACTGAGGGAAGTTAGGACAGGAAGTCAAGAAAGTTCTGAAGCAGAAAGCAAGGAGAAATGCTATGCACTGGCTCCCTCACTGACTTCTAGCCAGTTGATTTTCTCATACGGCCAGGACCAAGGGCAGTACTACCCATAGTGGGTAGGACCTCCTACATCAGATAGCAATCATGACAACACACCACAGGTAACTCTTCAGTTGAGATTCCCCTTTTCCCAGGTCTCCCTAGGTTATGCCAAGTTGACCATAAAAACAAGTACACCAGTCACCAATTTACACAAGGTACTTAAACTCTTTCTGCTAGGGTAGATAAAATACTTGATCAGGTGACAGAAATGTAGATTCAACTTTGAAAGGAAGGAAGCAGGCTACCTATGTGCATATCTGAAATACTTAGTGAAGGGGATAGGGATGTGGGTCACTTGATTTTAGTGCATGCCAGGTTTAGTGCTTGAGTTCGATCCCAGCATATTATAAATGGGGTATTTTGATGCACACCTGTGTGGTCTCAGCACTTGGGCGGTATAGGCAGGAAGACTAAAAGTACAAGGTTATCCTCAGCTACATAGGGAGTTCTGAGCTAGGTGAGGAGCCATGAGATTCTGGGGTGCGGGAGGGGTAGCCTAAAATATTTAGTTGCCGGGATTAGGTCAGAGGAATTAGCTGGCTACTGTGAGAAATCATAAAATACCATCTTGGTGTGTTTTAGTACGACACACCACCAGTTCCTCGCCTTTGTAATTTAAAGCCTCCAGTCTCAGAAAGTTTACTTAAGTTAGCCAAATACACACCAATCAAAGCAGAGTACTGATTGAATCGTTTTCCAAAAACATGCCCAAAACTAGGGGCAAACATCTTTGAGTGCAATGGTGATAGATTTGGGCATATCAACATTTCAATCTCTTTACACAGAATTAACTATAAACAAAATTAATGACTTCGGATGAATATGTACATGAAAAGGCCTCATAGGAGGAAACAAGAGAAAGGCAAGCATCTTGCTGTGAAAGCAGATAAAAGGCATGGATGTGGATTTCAGGAAAGGAAGCATCACAGCTGGCCAGTAACTGTACCTCTCAGTCCTCCTTCATGTTATGCTGGGTGCGTTCACCTTCTTGCCAAGCTCAAGATATCATATTGATAACTTGAAATCACTCACAGTGAGAGTATTTACATCGCAGAAATCAGCACATGACGTGTAGCAGGCTTGTTGTTTGTTTCTTGGAAAGCTAGCTATTAAATATTTACTGGCTCGCTACTGTGTGCAGTCAATCACTGCCTATCACCTGGACCTTTCCCAAGCACACTGAAACGGACTCATGTCGTCTGTCCTAGCAGTGTCTTTAAAGAAACTCCGACCCCTACATACTTCTGTTTATCTTCACAGCCAACTGTATGTGCTGAATCTCTTTATCCATTTCCTAGTCATTCTTCAAGACACTGAAGTAGTTTGGGGGCTACCATCCCATCTCTGAAATAGCTGTTGCTAATCTGAAAGACCTCCAGGAAACTGGAATTTTATTTGATGGATATTTTCATCTTCATTGACCCTACTCCCCCCTCCCCATTTGTGTGTGTGTGTGTGTGTGTGTGTGTGTGTGTGTGTGTGTGTTTCTGGGTGTGGAACACAAGGATTCTCATGCTAGGCAAGCACTGAACCACAACCCAGTCCTCCCTCCACCCTGGACTTTTTCACAGCAATCAATTCTGTTGATTATTCCTTTCTTCTTGAAATGCTCTCCTCCTTGAGTTCCAATGACATATGACCTGGGCTATCTTCCAGCTTCTGTCTTTCCAGGTTCTCCCATTTCCACTTCGATTTCCCTTACTTTCTGTGTGGTGCTGGACATAGAGCCCAAGGCCTCTTCTCAGCTTAGCTTTGCCTTTGACCACTGCTTCCACTTCTAAGTACTGGTATTTTCTAGAAATTAGTCTTCAACCTTCTCTACTCTCACCCTTGGTATTTCATTCATTCACATGGACTGAACTACTACGTATGTACCAATAATTTTCATATTTATATCTCTCCTATAAGCTGTAATTTCCTACTTGATGTTCTCTCCTCAAGTGTCACAAAAGTCCCTAGGTTGACATCTTTGTCTCCCTTATCACTAAATCTAGGTTGATTTCACTTTGTTTGTTTGTTTGTTTTGTTTTGGTTTTTTTGAGGCAAGGTTTCTCTATGTGTATCATCTAGGTCATCCTAGAACTGGCTCTGTAGACCAGGCTGGCCTTGAACTCAAATATCCTCCTGCCTCTGAATCCTATGTTTGATGTCCTGTGATTGATTAAAGACACATGGCACCACCACCTAATTTACTTTCTAAATATCTCCCAAATGTGTTCTCTCATCTGCATGTCCATCATTCTGTCCAAGCTTCCATGATCACCCAGTTAGATTGTCCCAATCACCTTCCTGCTTGTAGTCTTCTCACTTTAGTCCACCCTACCCTGAAGCCAAGGATGTTCAAAACATGGCTGGTGTCATAAGCCCTGCTCCTGCTAGTAAGTTTCCTGTTGCTTTCGCAGGAGCTTTGTCTTTTGTTTTCCCAGTTCTGGGGATTGGACCCAGTATCCCACGAACAGTTGGCAAGCATTCTTATCACTGAGTGTGTCCTTAGTTCCGCTCCAGAGTTTCAAGATTAAAACAATGCAATGTCCTTGAGCCCTGCCCGAACCTCCACTCCAGGCCTGAGAATTCCACCCACATCAGCTTTCTATCAGCTCTCTACCACTGAGCCTCAACCGCAGCCCCGATCTTTCTGTTTTCTTGAAGAGTTCACACATATTCTTGCTTTACCTAGAATGTTCTTGCAGCTCTTCTTGCAGACTCCTATGCAATTTTCAGATCTCAATTCAAACCATGGAGACTTATATACTAAACTACCAGACTAAGTTGCATCAGTCTTTAACCTCTTTCTCTCCCGTTACCTCTACTCTCAAGGTACCCAAAATGTCCACCCCCTTTTTTGTTCATTCATTCATTTACTTACTTTTGTTAAATATGTATTTACTTATTCGGGGGAGCATGAGCATGCCACATTGTATGTGTGGACATATTGGCCTTTTGGGGCTAGTTAAGATTTAGCTATAGTAATGGATATCATGATGTTTTCATACATATATGCATTGTTTAAGTTCAGGTAAACACACACATTTTGAATGATAAATATCAACTGTTTATCATTCTATTATGGTGAGAACATCCAAAATCATTTCCTTTATCTTTGTGAAATGTACAGTGCATTATTATTGTATATAGTAACACCATTGCATAATAACACACCAAAACTTTTGAGGGGGCCACTGTTGTGGATTTAATCCAGAGCCCAATGAATATTAAAGAAAAGCTCTATTACTGAAATGCATTCCTAGCTCTAGAGTTTTTTCTTTTTGGAATTTTGTACTTTTTGTTGTTTTCTTTTTAGACAAGGTCTCCTGTAGCCAAAGTTGGCCTCCACCTTGCTGTGTAGTTGAGGATGACCTTGATGGTTTTCCTGCCTTTGCTCCCTAGTACTGGGATTGCAGGTATGCACCCCTTGCCTAGCTGTCGAGCATCCTACTTGTTCTAACTGTAACTTAGTACCCAGTTTTTGGCCTTTCCACATCCCAACTTCCTCTTCTAATGCACATTATCACTCACTAAGAAACATGGATAGACTAGGCAGGCTGGCTCTTGCCTGTAATCCCAGCACTCAGGTAGTGACAGGGAGGTCAGAACTTCATGATCAGGATGGAGAGATGGCTTATCTGTAAGGAGTATTTGTTGCTCTTTCAGGGGGCCTGAGTGTTGTTCTCATGTTGAACTTTAACAATCTGTGACTCTAATTCCTGGGGATCCAACACTCTCCTGGCCTCTGAGAATCTCTGCACAAAACGGAATACACTCACACAGATACATGCATACAGATACATAAAAATAAATATTTTAAAAATTTAATGTTATAATTATATTACATTCTAAAAAATAGTTCACAGTCACAGGGCTTCACATTGGTGATGTCATCTAATCCTAATCACTTCCTTGAGGCCTCACCTCTCAACATTATGCTGGGGTTACATGTACACCTTCTCAATATCTCACAAAGAGGACTACATTTTAACATAAGTTTTTGAATGAGCCAACCACAGCAAATAGCATCCTGAGACCTGTCAGTGTCCTTGGGAGTACTAACTGCTTCAATCATTCTCTGCTCCAAATTCCTTTTTCCTAGCTGAAGGCAGAGTGACCTTTTCAAATTGCAAATGGGCTCCTGTCACTTCCTCACTCCAAACTCAACAGCTCCTCACCATCAAAGGACCATTTCTCCACCAGGTTCAGGTAGGGCAGCATCTGGGTATCATGGTGTCCTTTCTAGAATGCCATAAAATAATTGATATATTAAATTACACCATATGAAATAAAATGTTTTTTTCTATAGAACACTTCTATGAACGAAAAATATGTCTACATTATGTGTGTGCAATATAAAATCATAGCCACAGCCGGGCCTGGTGGCGCAGGCCTTTAATCCCAGCACTCGGGAGGCAGAGGCAGGCGGATTTCTGAGTTCGAGGCCAGCCTGGTCTACCAAGTGAGTTCCAGGACAGCCAGGGCTACACAGAGAAACCCTGTCTCGAAAAAACAAAAAAAAAAAAAAATCATAGCCACAAGCACAGATGTCCATGAAAAAATAAACTGTTGAATTAAGCATGGTCAGCACTGGGATTGTCTGTTCATTATTCATTTACTACTCATTCGTTCATCTTGTTGCTTGCTAGCTGATAAGTAGAAGCAGCCCTCAAATATTTAGGAAAGACTTACATTTAAAATTGTTTTAAAATAGAGAAATTTCTACCCACTAACCTTCTTTTTTCATTTCTCTAGGAGCATCTCATTTGTGGCAGGCACACATTGAGACACTGGATGGGTGTTCTCCTTAGCACAGCCTGAGCACCTCTATTCTGGAGCAAAAAGCCAAGCAATTTGCTACCATTAACACAGCTCTTCCAGACATGGTCCCATCTTATCTTGCTGTCTCGAAAGCTATTTGGCTCCTGGTCCCACCCCTTCTGTTTAAGATCTGGAATTTCTTAAACCTTCTCTTCCCCTCTCTTATTTCTCTTCTTTTCTTTGCTGTACTGAAAATCAACCTGGACTCCTCCCCGCCTTCATCCTTTCTTTCCTCCCTTACTTTCTTTTTATTCTCCCAAGTTGTATTTATTAGTGCACGCGTGCGTGCATGTGTGTGCAGGTGCACTTGTGCCATGGCACACATGTGGAGATTAGAGGACAACTCTCAGGAGTCAGTTCTTATGACCTCATAGAATTAATTAAGGTTATTAGTGCCTCGACTTGTTCACCCATCCAGCTAACTTCCTTATTTATATCATTCTCTAAAAGGTGTGTGTGTGTGTGTGTGTGTGTGTGTGTGTGTGTGTGTGTGTGTCTGTGTGTCTGTGTGTCTGTGTGTCTGTGTGTCTGTGTGTCTGTGTGTATGATGTGTAGTGTGTCTATGCCGTGGTGTGCTTGTGGTGATCAGAAGACCAAATGTAAGACTGGGTTCTCGCCTTCTACTATGTAGATCCCAGGATTGAACTCAGGGTTCAAGGAGCCGGTCCTTTATCTGCTGAGCCATCTCGGTGGTCCCTCCTGTTCTTAGGCATGCTTTTATTATGATCTAAGATAGGGTGTCATGTAACCAAGGCTGACCTTGAATTCACTATGTAGTTGATCATGACCTTGGACTCCTAATCCTCCTGCCTTACCTTCCAAGTGTCAGGATTTACAGTGCCTATGAGTCCAAAAATTCTTCACCAGAAGCCTCCTCACAAAAAGCCTCCCCCTTCCTTAAAAAAAAAATAACACAGAGAGAAACTCACTCATCCCAAGCTTGCCTTGAACTTGACTTGTAGCTGGAATAACCTTGAATATGCAGTCTTTTTTTTTCCCCTTCTAAAGAACTGAGAACATGAGCAAGTAGGAGATGCTACACCTGATTTATGTGGTGCTGGAAATCAGATCCAGGGTTTCCTGTGTGCTAGGCAGGTGCTCTACCAACTCAATGAACTGCCCCAGTCTCTCCCCTAACCTCTGCTCTTGGTTTTGTGTTTAATTTCCTGAAGTATTTTTTTCCTATTACAAAAGGAGGAGAGAAGGGACAAAACTTACCAATTGACCATTTATGATATCTCTTCTCTCTCCTCAGTCTTCCTGCCTCCCCTGTGTCTGAGAAGATAACCCAGACCGAAAGCACAGACTCAAGCCGGTTCTAACACTTCTGTAGAACTGAACGTTCTTTGTAATGGCAGACAGCAGGTAAGGAAGCAACAAAGGCATTGCAGGAGATTTGAATTACATACTCTATCTCAGGCTGGGAAGTCCTGCATTGTGAAGCGATCTTGTTCAGGTTCTCATCCCCTCTAGGGACAGGCAGCTGAGTGTGACACTTCCGTAGGGCACCAAGGTATCTGTGCTGAAGTGTCCCCAGTGCTCTGAGGTCTTCTGTGGGATGTGTATGCAGGGGCTACAGGCAGGCAGGACTCCATCCAGCTCAACCCTCCTCGTAGCAGCTCTTAAGTCTGTTTTCAACCAAATCCCATGCACTACCCTTTGTCATCTACCATGTGCCAGCCTTTGTCAGGAAAGACTCAAAGGCTACCTACTGGAGGCCTAGCCTGGAAACAGCCGGTGCCTCTGCTTCCCCACCCCCATCCGGTTGAGGCCCAAACCTTAAAGCAGTTCCTCAATTTTAGCCTTGGCTTTATATGTTTGTACTACATCAGTCCAGGGCCTACGCCTTCCCCCAAGTGGTCCTGAGGGTCTCAGAAATTACAGCTGCTTCTCTTCCTTGATACTGTCACCCACCCTGTGGCCTCTGACTGTTCCAGGCTCTTTTAGCCCACTCTCTTGAGTATCTAGAACAGCGATGAAGCAGGGATCACTTAATGGGATCCCGCTTTGGGCACTGGGGACACGTTTCAGAGTCCTTGTGCTCAGGGTGTATAGGTTACTTGAAGAGTCTCCCGGAGAACATGAGACACATTCAGTGCTGGCTGCAGTGCAGGACCAGGGCAGTTCTTTCGTGGACACTTTGGTTCCCTGCTTCCGTTCTCCCTATACTTTCTGGGCCTGGTCTTTGTGTGAGATCCTTCTCCCTGGTTCTTTCCTTTTTCTCTGCTGTCCCCTCCTCAGGAAAGAGACCTAAGACCCTATCGTTCTGAAGTGGGGGCCTCCTGGGCCTTTGAGAAACCGTATCACGCCAAGTTCATCAATCATATGGAGCCAACAAAAAGCCAGTCCTAAGACAGAGAGAGAGGAGGAGAGGGGTGGACTCCAGGGCTAGGGAGGTGGGAAACATGCTAGAGAGAGGGCCACCAATGGCAGTTGGCTGGGAGGAAAAGGAGAGCATCAGGCATCCTTCTAGCTTTTGGATGCTAGGAGCTGTCCCAGGTCAGCCATATGGTCCTGGACTGAATAAGTATTGAGGAGCGATTGGAACTGGACAGAAGGATTACCCCTCCTGTATCTTCATCTGCCTCAACAGAGCTAGAGACCTTCAGTTTCCATTCTTAGACTCCCTTCTGGATCCCTAACCTAAAAGGTGGGATGTTCTGCATCCCTGTTCGCCCTGCTCATACTGACAGCAGGGACCAGAGTGGGACCGGTGACGTCAGTTTCTATTTGATACAGTAGTGGGGAGCTGGGCTCCTATTGCACCTCAGGACAGGAACGATGTCCTCCACAAGTCCCAGCTCAGTTGTGGGGCTGCAGTGCAGCTCCCCCGTTAATGCTCCATTTCTGAGCTGTAATGTGGTGGCGCTGCAGGTGCTGCAACCCCTGTCCTGTCACCGCCCCTCCCCAACCCAAGGAGATAACAGGATTAGTTAGGGTGGACTATGGGGAAGCACTGACACTCCAGAGGCCAATGCTCCCACGCAGGCACCCAGGGTTCTCAGTTGGGAGCACGAGGGGTTATGGGGGCTGGGAAAAGAAAGAGGACTGCAGATCTCAGACTAGGCAGAGAGTAGGAGGGGGAGGGGCCGGGACACCCTTCCAGCCTCAGGTCTGGGGGCTCAGGGATGTAAAGGAAAACAGGGATTTGTGTGTGTGTGTGTGTGTGTGTGTGTGTGTGTGTGTGTGTGTGTGTGACAATTCAGCAGAGGTCGGGACGTACCACGGAGCCCAGTAGCGGCAGGGAGGGGGGGGCGGAGGACGTGGTCACCGAGGGGAGCCCCCGCCCCCTTCACAGAGGCCGAGACTCGGGTTGCAGAGAGAACTAGAACTGGGCTCGCCCTAGGGGAAGGCTGTGCGGCCAATCCGTCCCCTCCCCACACCTACTCTGAGGGGGTGGGTGATAGAGGAGAGGTTGGGGTTGGAGCAGCGGTGAGGGGGCCCCTCCCTGGCACCTCCCTCCACCAGACTTGGTCGCGCCCGAAGTGTAACACTTTCTCTTTGTCGGAGGAGCTCTTCTGTTTCCTGTGCAGCAGCTCCCGTTGCGGAGGCACCCGAAGCAGCCCTGGCGGACCAAGGAGCGATGGCAGCGGCCGATATAGCTCGCCAGGTGGTGAGTGTAGGGCTTGGGTACCAGTCCCCGGGCTAGAGGTTGAGGGTGTGGGGCTGGGGACCGCCGAGCAGACTTGGTTGCGGCTCGACTACCACCGCTACCACGAGGAAGGCAATGGGGTAGCATCCAGGAGCAGAGAGGCAAGGCGGGACTTTTTGCTCCTGGGGTCAGCAGCTCAGTCTACTCTCACCCCAGCATGTCCTGGAGACCTGTGGTGGCGGGAGGGTGGGGGGCGGGAGGGTTGGAGAAGCATACTGGCGGGCAGCTGAACTTGCATCGCGGGAGAGAGCTGCAGTGAGCGCCTCCGCCTCCCTTGCTGCAGCTGCGGCCCCGCCGCTGGGGCGTTGCCGAATGAATGGCAGCATGGGTCCGGAGCCCTCGGGGCCCCTGTCCTCTTAGCTTTGGAGCGCCCCTGCCACAGCTGTCTGCTGGGACTCCAGCTTGCTCAGATAGAGGGGCGCGGAGTTGGAGGGTAGCCCGGGACCTAAGGCAGAGTGTGGTGAGGGGGGCGGGGAGGTGACTGGCTGGAGTAGGGTTTCTTCATATGCATTACATACGTGACTGCGTCTGTATGTGTATCAGAGTGTGCGCATATATGTGCATGCGCGCCCTCCTGCCTTCCCTGTGGCAGGGTTATGTGACCCTGAATGAGTCGGCCTGTTTCTGTGTGCTCACCTCTACGGTGTGTCCCTGTGTTCCAATGCTGTGTCCACTTGTGCTGTGTCCCACGGGGTCCCATTTGTGTATCTGTGGAAGGGAGGGCGGGATGCAGTTCATCCCAGCCTGTAGGTGGCTGATTGGGTATTTTGGCACGTTTCTGAACGGTTCCCTGAGCGTTGGTCTTGGGTTCAGTGTACATGGGCTTATATGCTAAAACCTGTGGCACTAACATCTTTCTGTAGAGACCTACGAGAACAGTGTGAGACTTGTCGAAGCAGTGCTCTCTCTTTAGGTAGCGATCAACTCTGGAGGGAAAAAAAATCATTTTAAAAAACTAAAGTTTTCCAGCCTGGGATGTGCAGAGAAATCATACCCAGGAACCCGCGGTTCCATGTTTGTTTGTTTTAGGTCTGAAGTTTGCTTACAAAGATGAAAAGTGGTGACAATTCCACCAGCACACCAGCACAATAAGCCGAAGCAGAATGAGGCAGAAGGCAGCCAGGCATAGCCCTAATACTGCTGGATGAAAAATGATAACCCCGTAACCTCCCATTTATGAACAGCCTGTGCAATGAGACTCCTGTGCAAAAGGAGGGAGTGGGAAACAGCCTCTGGGGAGTTGATGTAATTGCAATTGATTTGTTTTCTAAATCTGAATCTCGAATCTGTTAGCATTTTCTCTACAGATAAAGAAGTTTATTCCATTTCCTGGCTGGCTTTGGAAGGATGGGGTCGTTTATTCGAAACCTAATCCACCCCGTGTACAGCCCAGCCTTATGCAGCCATGGTGTAGAAGGTAGAGGCAGATGTGAGACACTGCTTGACAATGATGGAATTTGAGAGATTTCTCAAGATTGATGTTGAGATATTTGTTATTTCTAGTGTTTTGAGGACAACCAGGGTGATTTTCTTATCTGCATTCTAAAGATGCTATATTTTTAAGAAGATGAATCCATTTCCTGGCTTATACTTGCTCTATCCTTAGTGACAAAAAAAAAAAAAAAAAGACCAGCAACACTATAATGATTCTGTTTTCTTGCTTTAATGAATTTGCATTGACCTGCCCTCACCAGTCTCCCTTGCCTGGATTAGGATTGCAAGGCTGATGTTGGTGAGGGAGAAGATTCCAGAAGGTTGCTTCACCTTAGGCACAACTCCAACAATCCAGAGATCACCTTTGTTCTGCAGACAAGGGGGTGGTTTGGGGGGGGTCCCTCGATTTGCTTTGGGGTGGCTCCAGTTTGCTCTGGCTGGCCTTACCACATTGTAAACAGAAAAACATAATTGTATGGCAAATTCTGGAGCAGCCAGAGCATTTGAGACTTTGTTATCATGCTAAGTGGGTCTCTGGGAAAACTGACGTCACTCTCCATGCTTCCCTCCCTCAAGCCAGTGAAGCTCTTATTTATGTCTCATTTGTCTCTCTGCTTTCCTTTGTGTCTGCAAAAAGTTGTAATTCACCAGGGGAAGCTGGAATTAACTCAAGAGTCTTTGGGTGGCTCGTTGCTTCTGGTTTCTTCAAAGGAGCATGTGTCTAGGGTTTGGGAAGAGAAGACCAGCGAGCCAGGCTCTGCGTGGCAAGCTTAGAAGTTCTTCTTAGTAAATTCTGAGGCATGGTGAGAGATTGTCTTGGTATGTGTATTTCAGCGTCTTTGTGGATTCACTGGAGGGTCACTGCCATCAAACATTGTTAGTGGTAAAACTGGCATGGCAGTTGTTAGGCAGGGCCTACATTTGGGTATGTATGCCCTTTGGAAATTTGTAATTCAGTTACTTCTCATCTGAATGAACTCCAGAAAGGATTCTGCATGACAGCCCTATGTAAGTGTACTTGTTTGACTGATGTGAATAGTACTATACAGCCAGCCGTTGTCAACCATACCCCCCCCCCAAAAATAAGCATATATGACTTTCAAGGTTCTAGCCTAGTTGGAGACACAAATTGTGGATACTGAGGTAATTAAAGAAGTAATAAAAGATCTCTGGTGTGTGTCCCACCTATGAGGTGACTTGCACTGTCATTGCTCTGTATTTTGAGAGGTTATGTGACTGACTTGTCCAGGGTGACCTAGGAGGGCACAGTGCAGTCAACTAAAAGCTCTATCTCTTGGCTCAATGTTGCCTTTTTAGTACTGTGCTTTGGAAATCACTAGCTTGAACAGATCGGACAGTGTTGCTTTTTTCCAGTTACAGTCAATCAGGCCACTGCCCCTAATGAGCCATCTTGCAAGGTCAACAAGAGTTGCCATAGCCAGGGTTGTCCTGGAGCAGCTGGCCTCCAGTTGCCACCTGCCATTGATAGGAAGACTGTTTCTGCATTCTGGTCTTACAATTAGTGATAATTATCTAATACATCTTTTGTTTGTTTTTGTTTGTTTGAGTTGAGACAGACTTTTATCTGTCAGCCATGGTTACCCTGGAACCCCTGCCTCAGGTGCTCTGGACAGTAGTTAACTCATAGTTTCCCTCTTGAAGCTCCTCCTTAATTCTTGATCACTAAAAGTAATAATTGTATCCCCCCCCACCAAAAAAAAATGAAAATGAAAACCTAAACCCCATAGATCTACCCAAGGATATAGTCCTGAAGAAAGTTTACATGGCCCCAAATGTGAAAAAGTGTTGAATCCCAGTCAAAGGAATATAGGCAATCATAGTTTCACAACTTTTCTGTGCCTTTAAGGTTTGTCAAAAAGGTTAGAGGAGCCAGATGTGGTGGTGCACACCTTAGAGATCTCTGTGAATTTGAGGGCAGCCTGCTCTACAAAGCAAGTTTTAGTACAGCAAGGACTACACAGAGAAACTCTGAAGGGAGGAAATGAGGGAAGAAGAAGAAGAAGAAGAAGAAGAAGAAGAAGAAGAAGAAGAAGAAGAAGAAGAAGAAGAGAGAGAGAGAGAGAGAGAGANGAGAGAGAGAGAGAGAAGAAGAAGAAGAAGAAGAAGAAGAAGAAGAAGAAGAAGAAGAAGAAGAAGAAGAAGAAGAAGAAGAAGAAGAAGAAGAAGGAGGAGGAGGAGGAGGAGGAATATTACAGCTCTAACCCTCTGTGTATGACTTCTTTCTTCAAAGGGGTTTCCAGTTTAATGGATGGTGGAGGCAGACACAAATCTTTATGTAGGGCTGATAAGTGGGTAAAAAAACACTTATCACGAAAGTCTGAAATTTGAGTTTGATCCCTAGAATATGCAGAATCAGCAACCCTCTGACCTCGGCACAAATACCATAGAATGCAAGTAGCCCCCCTGTGGGCCAGTGTGTACACACACACATTTGCACAATAATAAAGTGTTTACAAATCCATATTTAGTTATCATTATCCTAAGTGCTAAAGAGAAGGGCTACTGTCTGCCATGAGAAGTCATTACAGGGGACCTAATTCAGCCATGGATGAAGGCTGTAAGTGATAGGAGAGGCTTCCTGGGGGCTTCTGGATAGGAAAAGGGTAGGTGTGAAGATGGGTGAGATCACACTTCTGCCACTTGCTTGGGAACAGTTCATTTGTCAATTCATCCACTGCTATTTTCATTCATTCTCCAACATTTATTTATCGGGCACGGACTCTGGCAGGTCCCATGCCAAGTACTGGGAGTGTAGTGGTGTCCAAGGCAAGAAGGAACTCTGCCCCCTCACAGAGCTGCCAGACGCAGCAAGAATGAGCCCTGTTTCCTCTTGACATTTTAACTCCAGGAACTGTGAGTGTTAGTGGTGTATTTATTACAAAACTTCATTACAATACACTAATAAGGCTGTGTAATAAAATGAGAATTTGATCTGCAATCATATGCATAGCATTTACTTTGTGGAGTGTCTGATATAAAATGTCATTATATTTTATTATTAATTGCTGGCTGTGTTACCAGTATGGCCCCACACTTCGTGTCTGTAAGAGAATAGCACCATTGCTTTAACTTGAGCAAAACTAATTTGCAAAGTTAGTCTGCTGGAGGAAAATAAAAGCACTATTACAAAATTCAATAGCTCTGATTTCCAGGCTTGTTGGGACTTTTGGATTGTCAGTGCCATGGCTTCATATTAGCACGAACAAGTGAGCAAGCCTTTATTCACAGGTGCGTTGAAAGTGTATACAAGATACTTGGAGAGAAGAAAAGGGGATGGGGAAGGAAAAAGGATACTGTGCATAGAAGTAAGATGCTTAGCTTTCTTGAAATGCTTCCGTATGTATGACTTCATTTTCCCCAACAACTTCCTGGACAGGTATTCCTGGCATCTTCATTTTACGCCTGCAGCAAGCAGGAGGCTTAAGTCCAAAGCCTTATTTCTGGTCAGTGAATGAAACGACAAGACATCTACCAGAAAACACAGATTCCCTGTTTAAAAGCACTAGTCTTTCCAAGGTGTTTCTAAGAAATTAAAATTCTGCCATGTCCCCATTTCCCCCCTCTTTTCCTTGCATCTGCCAACATCCCCCAAAGTGGTCAGAGAAAAGCAAGCTTGGTTATCTGTGGAGACTCTCTGATGGTAAAAAAGCTTTTCAGCTTAAATCCAAGATAGCACAGTCACGGGTTGTGTGGGTTTTTCTTTTTTTCCTCTCTCCATATTGCTTTAAATAAAAATCTTGGAGCCACCAGCCATGTAATGATGGATTATTTTAAGTAACAACTGGAGGGGGTACAGAATAAATTAGAAACACAGACCCTTCCTCCTCAGTTTGGCAGGAGGCGGCTTCTGCTGTGGGGATTTGAAACCGTGGGCTTCTCAGCTGCCTGCACAGAGGAAGGAGGCCACATGCTCTGGAGGGTGAGAAACAACGTTATCCTCTTCTCCACTGGCTTCCCACTAGAGACAGCCATCTGCTGAATTATGCAGCAGGCTCTCAGCTGGCCCTGGAGTTGGGTCATTCCTGTGACCAGGGAAAGATTTCCAGGCCTTCTCAGGGACAAACCTCTGGGTTCCGGTTCCCCCTGCTAAAGCGGGCCCTGGGGTAACAGGAGCAGAGCTCCGCTCTCGCAGTCATGATGAGGTGCGAGGTGGTGTCTGGTTTCCTTCACCACAGAGGCCCCCAGCTCTGAACACTGGCGCAGAGGCAAGAACTAGTTTTTTTTTTCAGATCCCCGTTAAATGAGACCAGATGGAGGCAGAGGCAAATTCCGGCTCCCCAGAGGGCAGTTGGGCATTCACCCAGGGGCCTATGGGTAAACTTTTTCTTTCCTTTCTTTTTCTTTAAAAATTAGAGGTAACATGGCCAGAACACCTAGAAAACTGTTCAAATTGCCTGACTTGGAGGAAATGTATGTGGCTTTTGTGGGAAAGTTGACCCACCCAGAGCAGGGGTCACCCCTAGCCTGAAGTGGAGATATTTTACATAGACAATGGCTTGTTGAGTAAGATAGACTCATTAGCTCGGGTGCTCTTGAGTAGAGCTGGGCAGGTGGCCAAGCCTAGGATCGGACTGGAGTCAGGGGAGACCTAGAGAAGAAGAGGAAGGGGAGAGAGACGAGAGTCGGAGCACAGACCTAGGTACCCTTGGTTGTCTTCCTTGTCTTGTGCTAGCCAGAGCTATCGTGGTGAGCCCATGGACTTCCAGTTCATCTCCTTTGTCCTTTCTCACTCCTACCTGCATGGAGCCAGGAGCTTGCTGGCCTGGAATTTTCACAGCAGGAAGAAATACATCTGGTATTTAAGTCAGCTTTTCCATCCGAGAGAACAGTATGCCTGATGCTAGCTCCACTAGCTGCCACTAAATCATCACTGGATGGCTCAGGACAAGTCACTCCCCCCCCCCCAGTCTCCATTTCCCACTTTGCAAAAAGAGCCCTTGGATTAGGCGATCTTTAAGGGAGTCTCCAGCTCTCATGTCCTCATGTTTCCTTTTTCTCCAGACTCAGTTCTGTTAGCATCCTGCCAGCTTCTGCTTCTGCCTGAGGTAGCAGAACCAAGCCCTGCCCCTTCCCTCCTTTCAGCCTTGAGCTGAGTGAGGAGAGAGTTTTGGAGAAGGAACTTATGCTTTTAGCTCAGCGGGGTCTCTGTAAGTGAACTAGAAACAACCATTTGAACATTGCCTGTCTGGATAGGTATATATATATAGCTATTGACATTTTATAAAGATACAGGACAACTGAATGTTTGTCTGTGGAATCTCACTTTAACTGCACTAGGAGAGCTGGCTAGTTAATGGAGTCCTTGCTGTGAATCTTTTTATAAACGAGAAGCCACTCTGGAGTTTATCTTTGGTATTAAAATCAGTTGCATCTATAGGCTTTGCCAAAGACCTTCACCCTTGTTTAGTAAAGATGGTTTCTCCTTTGTGTTTCCTCGAGGTCCCCTAAACTGCTTCCCCACTGAAGTTTTGAAAAACCTTGTTTCTCCTTAGAATGGTCCCTAAATTTCTATCCCAGCCCAAGATTTTATATCTATAGTTTTCTCTTACCCCAACTTGATCAGCCCATGAAAACTTCTGGCATTTGATATGTTGGGTACATTGGTTTTTACCTTTTTGTTTTAAAGTTTTGGACCTTATTGGCCTCTCAAGGCTGATAGTGTAGTACTTCTCATTCCTTTCACAACATTGAGGGCTGTAGGTGGAGTTTTATCAGGACTTTTGACGTGTTTCAGGACATAAGATTTGTCTTCTGGTTTACAGGACTATAATTATATTGTAGTATTTAATAGTGAGTTATATACAAAATGTGACAATAATTCACAATAAAGGAAGATAAGAATTTATTGTATTGTTGGTAAAACAAATGTCTTACATATAATAAAACTGCCCAGATGCTGAAGGCTGTACTTAACTACACTTGCTGATTATCTGTGTGTGTACAGCATTTTCTGGTTGAAGTTGAGGATTTTTTCCTGAAATAACTGTAGCCACTTTCCTGCTTAGGAATGTACCATCAGTCTTTATTCAAGACAAAACATTTTTTCCAGATTTATAAAACTAAAGTATGCCTATTCTAGAAAAGTTGGAAAACAGAATGGCTACCCCCAAAGTAACCTGCTCCACTAGTTTTCTCTCCTCACTGGATTGTGTGTGCAAGGTTTTTTTTTGTTGTTGTTGTTGTTGTTTTTCCTTTGCTTTACATAACAGCTTTGGGCAAGTATTTCATGCCATTATGCACTCTTAGAAAACTGTTTTCATTACTTGCTTAATATTCCATCCAATGTCATTGGATGGGTGGATTAGTTTCAAAAGTCTAGGAGATTTGCAGTTTCTCTGTTCCAGAATGATGGTGGATCAGGGAAAGAGGTGAAGGATTGGGCCCACCACTAAGCAGTCAATGAGGCTGCTACTGAGAACCATGTTTAAGTTTGTGTCTCCCTTGCTAACGTTTGAGTGCAAAAGACCAGAGGAGAAAGTTAAGGGAAAGTAGAGTCTTAGATCCAAATGCTCCACCCCCCCCCCACACACACACCTCATTCCTTCATTATGACTTGGGCTAACTTAGATACCTTGGGTTTGAACAGAGACAGGAAATTCTCTATGGACCCTGAGTTCCCAGAGGCCTCACTCAGCAATGTGCTTTCTCTGTCAGGGTTGTTTGAGGAGAGGTAGAAGGCAGTGGAGGACAGCGGTCGCTTATCGGGAGCTTCTGGGACACTTTGCTTCCCCCAAACACAAACAAACAAACAAACAAACAAACAAACCAAAAGTAATGGGAGAAAGATACACAGCTGGAAGCACCATACCTCGCTGTTCTTTATGTACCATATGAATATTCAACTAAAAACTGAAATCTCTGTGTCCTGGGGCGGGGGGGGGTGGGTAGAAGAGAAGAACAGTGTTTCTGCCTTTGATACAAAATGTGGTTATAACGTATTTCAAAACCGCAGGTGACTGTAGATGAGGAGCAAACAGGAAATGGAGTTGGGCGGAGGGAAGTGGGGGCTCTCTCTCGGTTCCCAAGAGCACCTTTCATTTTGCCTTCCTTTAGCCACTCTCAGGCTACAGTCTAACTAATCAACCGGGCTGCAAAGCTGAATGAGCAAGAACTTTCCTTATCTTATTTTTTAAAAAATATATCTGTCAATTATACCAGCAACAATGTGAGGTCTTCTGTGTCATAAAAGAATCGAACACTACAAAACCCGATGACACCTCTGATTAGGCTTCTGTTTCCATTTCCTGTCCTCTGAGGTAACTGCCGGGGTCTTTTGGTTTGGTGTCTTTTCATGCATCTGTCCTAGGTATTGGCATAGATTTATGCACATGTGCATATATACCAGGCTTTTGTACATACATATACTCATTATGCACGTCTTTCTACGATTTCTGTTTTCAGTTTTATTCTATGTCTTGGAGGTATTCACATCATGACATATGGACCTGCTGCATTCTAGTGGTAGAACTGTTCCAGAATATTCATGTTCATAATTTATTTTTTGGTTGTCTACCATTTAAGGATTTTCTAGCTTTTCATTACTATCATCAAGGCTTTAATATTTCCTTGTACGTGAATCTTTGTACAGCTGCGTGAGGTTCCACAGAACAGATTGTAAGGGCGGTTCAGGGTTATGGTAGATTCACCATTTTGCTGATTTGCTGCCGTGAACGTGGCACCATTTGCTACTCAAGATAGCTAGGAAAAGTTTCAGTGTCAGATGTGCTGGACCAGGCTTCTAGTCGCATCTCCTCTTCTGCACCTTGTAGTTGAGTGAACAATCAATTAACTGCAATCAGAGTAATTAGGATCTCAATTAATTATACCACCTTAAGAAGAACTAAGGAGATAAGGTATCAGAGGTGCTGTAAGACCTTCTGAAAGACACTTCCTGGGATTATACTGGGATCAGTGTGCACTTTGCCCAGTAGGCTGTCCATAATTTGCATGCATGTATTTTCACTCTGAACAATTATGATCTTGATATAAGATTCACTATAGCAAGACAGGTGCTCTCTAAACAGACTTTTCTAAATCAAGAACTGTACAAATATGTTTGGATGCTTTTTTTAACCACAGAGATTGAGACAAAGTCTTGGCTCCTTCAACCCAGTAAAAAATGAAAACAACAACAAAAACATACCAACATCAACCAGGCCCTATGTCTCAAGTTCTCTAGTTAATTTAGGTAGAGTGGACACTGAGTAAAGGACACAAAAGAAATAGATTCCGAGTCATGGGCGATGCCACTAAATGCAAATCTACAGTTACTTCTTTTATAGTGATTCTTTTTTTTTGCTTCAGATGGCAGGAACTGGCCTGATTATTTCCCCCTCTTGGTAAAACCCTCTTCATCTCCCCATTATTCATGGGTGTTTCCTATATTCATTCTTTATCTCCCTCGCTCTTACTACCTCCCAGTGAGCACATCCAATTTTATATCTCTCACTCCCCAAATTTGTTTCTCAGCCTTAAATGCTCTCTGCACCTAAAACCTCACATTGCTAACTACTTATTGATGTTCTTCTCTTAGCTATCTCACCTTGAAATCAATTCTTATTTTCCCCGATATATATATATTTTAAATATATATATATTTAACTGAGCAAAATCATCACTAGATAATTTGCATACACAATACCCATACACAGTTGACATTTTTTAATGTTTACTATCACTAATAAAATTCAAATTAAAGAATGTGATACCATTTTTCAATGAGTCAGTTCGCAGTAGATAAAAACCCATGAAACTTCATGGATACACAGACACATAGTCGCGATGGAAACACACATTAGTATGGCCCTCTAGGTCATGTTAAGTAATGAATCAGTGTATAAAATCTGTGAACCTTTTGAGCTGACAAGATGGCTCAATGAGTAAAGACACCTGCTTTTGTTGTCGGGCCTAACAACTTGAGTTTGGCCTTCAAGGCCCACATAGAAGGAAAAAAAACTCTTGTAGATTGTTTTATGATGTCTACATATGCACTGTGGCATGCATGCCACCATACATACATACATACATCATACATACATACATACATACATACATATGTACATAAATGTATGCGTGTAAAAGAATATGTGAACACTTTGGTCTTCAATTTCAGGAAATAGAAACATTTGCAACCCTGCAAGAAGACTGTTTGTATGTTTATATAGAAAACTTGGAGATACTAAACATTCCGCAGTTAGGACAAGGTGGCAGATTCCTGCATGGGTATGATGTATGGCCAATAAACATAACGATTTGGGGTCTAGAGAGATGGCTCAGTGGCTAAGAGCTCATACCACTCTTCCTGAGGATCTGCAGTTGATTCTCAATACCCACATCAGGTGGCTTACAAATGCTGTAGCTTCAGGTCCAAGGGACTCAATGCTTTCTCTTGTCTTTACAGGCACCTGCACTCATGGTCACATACCTATACTCAGATGATACGAGTGCACATCTTCAAAAATAATATAGACCTTTTAAAAGACACTGTTCTAAAGAAATGATTTAGAAGTATACTTAATTACTCAGGGAAACATCTGTACTAAGTGTCAGGGTATTAAGTCAAAGTGTGGAAAGGAGAAGATTATATTATTCCCATTTTGTTAAAGAACAGTATGCTGACTGGCAGGAAATATATAGACATGTTAATCATCTTGGGGGAATGAAAATATAGTTTCTGTTGTCTAATAATTTCTGTTGGGTGTGATTGCACAGGCCTTGTCTGGGTACTGTGAAGTAGAGACAGAATGACTGACAGTGTAAGGGCATTCTTTGCAATATCTTAAGTCTGAGACAAGTGAGCTACATAAGACACTTCCTCAAAATGAAGATTTACCAATCACCTATCACGTGCCCATTGTTATCACCCACAGCAGTATACAGAGCCCCAAAGAGCAGAAGGAAGAGCATAGACTTCATTCCACAGCAATGGGCTTGAGGAATTAGGGGTGTTTTGAGCAGGGAGTACCAGGAACCATGTAATATTTAAAAATATTTATTTTTAGATTTGTTTTATATGATGACTGTTTTGTCTGAATGCATGGATACATACAATGTGCATGCCTGTGCCCTCCGAGGCCACAAGAAGGTGACCGTTCCCTAGAACTGGAATTAGGAATAGTTGTGAGCCACCATGTTGAGTGCTAAGAACTTAACTTCTATAAGAGCAGTAAGTCCTGTTAACCACAGAGCCATCTTCCGAACCCCACATGCAGGAGTTGAAAAGCTCCTTCTACCTACACAGTACTTGACTGGATGAAAGAACAAGAAAGTAGGGGCAGGATATGTCTCCAGTGGTGTTGAAGTGACAAGGTGACAGACATGTACACACTTTGAGGAAAAAATGCTGGTTAAAGTCAACTCACCTTAGTCGAGACTCAAAAGGGGAGAGAGCTGAGGTTGGGAGCATAGCTTAGTCACAGAGCTTAGTAACTGCCGTGCCCCAGTGATGTGCTGCTGGGGATTGAATCTAGGGCTTTGTGCATGTTAGGCAAGCATTCTCCCAACAGAACTACATCCTAGGCCCTATATTTGGTAAGTCTTTCACAGTGACGTGAGTTTTTAAGGTAAGGAGATCTTCCTAACTACCTGCTATCTTTAGTTTGAGAATTCCTTGGACTTCGGAGCACTTGAAGTTTCATAGTGCCGAATTTTGAGGCAGGAGGAGATGATAAAATATGGCTCAGGAAACCTCAACTCTGAATCTGTCCCAATTTTGAGGCCTGCTACGTAGGAGGCTCCCTGGAGAGAGCATATTGGCTCTGAAGTCTCTTCGGTGCTTTGCCGAAGGCTGAGAACCAACAGTGGTAAACTTCCAGCTTACTGTTCGCTATAAGCAAGAAAGAAGATGGGAAATGGGGTAAGGGAAGTGGAAGGGAGTGAAATGAGTATAGGATAAGGTGATGTGGATCCCTCATCTTTGGGTGAGCAAGGGAGGCATCATCAACCTAACTCAGTGGTAGCATCTGGCAGTCTGTCAAGTGTGCTCCATGGGGAGTTTGTGTGGAGAGATGCCAGAGAGGAATGAATGTTCCAGATGGTAGTCACCAGCACAAGCTCTTGGAGGCTCCAATGGTCACTGATGGGGCAGGGACACACCCCCTACACACACACACACACACACACACACACACACACACACACACACACGGTGAAGAGGTTGTGGCTGCTCCACCATCACATCACATCACATTCCTTTTGGTGTGACACCTAGGTCCAGTCAACATAGGAGCTGCCTTCTGGCACAGCCTGGGATGCTGGTATGGTCCCTCCTGGCACAAACCATGGCCTTTTCGGTTGCTTTTGGCATCTTGGTGGTTACGGAAAGTTTCATGCAGCCTCACCCCACAGAATCTCTGCCTATTTCCATAGCCCATCATTCTTGTGAGGCTTGTCTGCCTCCAGCTTCCATTCCCCACCCTTCTCCCGACACCCCACCCTCGGCTGTGACCATTGGCAGTAAGCATAGTTTATGAGTACATGCAGGCCCTTTTCATCATTTCCCTTGGTTCCTTGGAAGTCTGCCTGAGTTTGAGACTCTCCTCATTTTATAAAACCATTAACTATAAGAAGCTTTGGCCCTATGCTTTCCAGGGCTGGGAGTGGCTTGGCTGACCCCTGTGGAGTCAAGGGAACCAGAGGAAAGCTGGAGAAAACTCCTTCCAAGCTAGAGGGAGCTCCAAGTGTTTTACTGCATGGTGGGCCAGTTTTTAGGGTCCAAGGATAACCTCACAGTGCAGTGATAAGGGCAGCTACTGTTTGAATACTTTCCACATGCCAGGCAATATGTTATGTGTGTGAGGAGTATTGTCCTGTGGAGTCTGCACATTCACTACTTACTCATGGTTTTGTAATGGGAGACTGAGAACTTAACTTGTTAAAGCTTGAACTGCAAAAGTTGGCCTCTGACTCAGACCTGCCTAACTCAAAAAGTCTGTACTTTAAAATCATTTTTACATTTAGTTGTTTGTTTGTGTTTGTCTGTCTGTCTGTCTGTCTGTCTGTCTGTTTGTTTGTTTAGTGGGGGTGGGGGAAGCTGGTGCCTCATGAGTGTGGAGATCAGAGGACAACTTGCAGAAGAAGTTGATTCTCTCCTTCTACCGTGTGAGCCCCAGGTTGTGAACTAAGGTCATCAGGCTTGACAGCAGGCACTTGTAACCTCTGAACCATCTTGCCTGCCCAAGTCTGTAAGCTTAACCTCTCTGCTGTGCCACATTTGTAGGTCTCCAAAGTGTCCTAGAGAGAAGGTTCACTGCCTTCTAAGGACTTTAGAACATTTATTGAATGTATGTTCACACATTAATTATTATATATGTAGCATTATTAGAGGTATTAATAAACATTGCTCTCCCCCTGTCACCTCTGAAATACATACTGTTGTCTCCTGTGACAGATGTGGAAGGGGACTGAGTCTCAGAGAAGCTCCCCAGCCTCTGAGTGACTGAATTGAGATCTCATCCAAGTTGGGATGAGCCCACATAGTTTATTCTGTCTAGGACAACAAGTAGTATTTATTACTGAACCTATTGAATGTTGTACCCAAGCATCCATGATTTCCAAGCTGATGGACCATTTTGCTTTTTAGGTATATGTGTTGCAGGTTGGGGAGAGGTGGCTGAGGACAGAGATGACACATTAGGCCTTTGTGGCTGTTACTTTCTGGCACAGAATAGAAGTCCAAATGGCTTTTAAGCACGTTTTCATTTTCTCCCTTCCCTCCCTCCCTCCCTCTCCAAATTAGGGCGAAGATTGTCGAACTGTCCCCCTGGCTGGACATGTGGGGTTCGACAGCTTGCCTGACCAGCTGGTGAATAAGTCAGTCAGCCAGGGCTTCTGCTTCAACATCCTGTGCGTGGGTGAGTATTTCCATGGCAGGAAATTCTATTACAGGATATAGATCCTTAATGGCTAGATGTGGCTTTGCAGGTAATTAGGTTAAATAATGTGTCATCCCCATCTAGTTACATGCTTGCACCCCCAACCCCTCTTCTCTTATCCCTTTGTTTATTTTTGTAAGCATCCAGCGGCAATTACGTCTTTCCCCAGCTCTACCCAGACCAGAATCTGGTGCCGTACCTTAGGGAAAAACAGAGCTTTGTGAGACTCAATGGAAAATTTTGTTAAAGGGGGCTGGCCGGCTCAGTCACTGCTGTCAGCTTCTTTTTTGAGTGCAGAAGATAAGAACCAGGACAGAATTAGGAGTTGTGTGCGTCCCTCTAGTTTGTCTAAGCTTGCTTGGTACAGTTGGAGCTTAAGTGTAGGCATCACAGAGCTGCATGCAAAGATCTTTTATTCTCTAGCCTGTATCAGTCCCTAGGCTTTATTTTGGCTTATTTTAAGATTATATTATTTATTATATGGGCCTAGGCTGGCAAGGAACTCAACAAGTTGCTCAGGCTAGCCTCTAATTCTCAGTCCTTTTGCCTTAGCTTCCTAAGCACTGGGATACCTATGTGGGGAGACATAGTGATTTGAGCCCACTTGGTGTGCTAATTGTAGCACGAGAAGATTTCAATAATATTTCTGAAGTGAATGAATAAGTTAAGTCCGAAGGAAGCCCCCACTATGCCTCTCAACAGTTTCTCACAGAAGTGGTTTTGGCCCCCAGTCTGCAAAGTGAAACTCAGAAGTAGTAGTCTTAGGCTCATGGAGAAGACAATTGAGAAGGACAAAGGGATTTACTTGAGGCAACATGGAAAAATGGCAGAGCCAAAACACACTAGAGATGCAGGCCTGACTGACCTGCTGTTCTTCTCTTTGTCTCCAACCACTGCCAGCCAAGTCCCTTGAGACCATGAAAGCACTATAGAAACCATTGAGTACCATCAAACAAACGTGGACAATGGTACCTTGTCATTCTTTAAGAATATGTTTTGAAACCTTAAAAATTCCAAATTTACAAACATAGTACTAAGTTATAATTTTCACCCCACAGTGCAAGAACATATACCTGTGCATTTTTAGTGACCTGCCTCCAAACCTTAATGGCTGCATAAATGCCATAATAAAGCCAATTTTCACACTGGCTGGAACACTTACACACTGTTGATAATTTCCTGTTCTTATTTTTGTATAAAGCATATGGAGAACTCATTCACATCATCGATCCAAGCTACCTCTCACTTAGGTACTTTGGTGGTTTAATGTATTGAAAAGAATCTTTTTCTGTTGGATGTAGTGGTATAGATCTGTAATCCCAGCACTTAAAAGGCTGAGACAGGAGGATTGTGAATTTGAGTGTAATCTGGGTTGCATTATGAGTCCTTGTGTCAACTAACTAACTAACTACTAGTCTTTGAATTTTTTTGAAGTCATTAATTTTCCTCTGAGTTTTTTCTTCTTCTCCATTTCCAGTAGTCTTTACCAGGTCCTTTTCTGTAGGGAATTCACTGTACTTGTAAGGACAAACAGAGCAATAAGGTCACTTCTAAATGTGGATGACAGGCAGTCAGCTAGGCTCAGTCTCTAGCAAAAGTGACTCATTGCCATGTATCAGCTTTAGAACCCATGAGATAAAAATATGCACTTCATGGAATTACACATCAGAGGCCTTAGAGTCTGCCTAGAGGTTGCCAAGTCTTTGAATGCTGACAGTCATACACACAGTCACATTTCAGTGCTAATTGGGACGGGCATACAAAATAAATGCAAGGCAGGGTGATCAGCCTCAAGAACAAATGTCATCACGTCTAATATTGGCACTGCCAGGTTTTCTGTTTAACTAACAAGATCAATCTCTGGCTAATGGCCAACTTATTTCACACAATATTTGATGACTGAAATATCCCAGTGCACACACATACCAGCTTCCCTTGGCACCCCTCCCAGAGTGCCATATGACCTGGGCTGAAGTGGAGACGAAAGCAAACTGACGGGCCCCCGTGAGCAACCTTTCAACCTCCAGCAAAAGACTGACCTGGTAAAGCCCTGTGAGGCAGAATGGGACCTGATGTCAAAGTATAGGGGAATTTGTAACCTGAGTCTTAAGATTCCCCAAGGCTCTCAAGATGAGGCAGCCAACATCAAGTGGCGAGTGGGGTAAACGGTCAACTCATATTCCCACCAGGGTATTGCTCATTTACAGCACTTCAGCATGAACCTGATGACAAGAGCCTGGGGCAGACTCTCATCCCCAAGAAGTCATATATCTTTTCTTTCCCTTTCTACTTGTCAGGTTTCAGGAAATGGCTCTTTTCCTATACTGTCCCCAGATAGGACAATTAGATAAACCAATCCCTGTACTGGATCCAAAAATGCTTATAGCCCATGCAGCCCACTCTCTTACTGTATTCGTGACCTTGCCTTGCCATTGCCCAGAGAACCCTCAGCTCGCATCAGGGTCACATGTGACTCTCAGACTGCCATCTCAAACCAGCCATAATGCTAGGAATTGTCACTGACTTGGCAGAGAGTCCACAGTGAAGTTGCTGAAGGTGATCTTTGCTCCTCCGGGAATTTTAGTGACTGTATTCATATGCCTTGTACCTGTATGTGACTATCAAATTTGCCTCCTTGATAACCTATAAAATGGCTCTGTTTGGTCACAGAAATTTTTCACCCAAAGTATTTTTAGTGTCAAATTATGGTATTGCTAACCTTGATTATTAACAGTGAGCTAGGATAGTTTGCTTCTACATTGTTATTTATTTAATGTTTCCCTGCTGCTGTTATGTCCATACCTAGCAGAATAAATATTATACATTTATGTATGCCTGTGTGCATTTGTGTTTGGTGAGACTGAAAGAAGGGAAAGAGAATGTTAATGAATCCAGAGCTTAATTTATAGTGCAATAAATTGACTGTACCAATAATTGCTCTCCATGATTATTATGATTTTTAGCTAAGCACATAGACATAAGCGTATTATGACTTCAGTCCGATATAATCTCTAGGGTTGACAGTAATTACCTAGTAAGGTGAGATTCTCCCTTTCTCTACCCCATCAAAAAATCATATCCCAATCCCTTAGCTTTGGAAACTTGAGGATCCCATGACTGTAAACATTCATGTAGCAGGCCTCAAAAGAACAACCTGAGCTAGCAGTACCAATGTTCTGAGGCCCAGGGCTTTGTAGTGCTGGGAAAGAGCCCTAAAGAGACTTGCCCATCCGAATGTGCTGGCAGTGCTAATGGCCACGAGGAGCACAAAGGCTCATAATGATAATATTTACTTTGAAGCTGCTCAAGATTCCAGGCTCAACTGGGCTCTGTTGAACTTGGAAAACACACACAGGACAAGCAGGACTGCAGCTTTATTGCAGGAGGTGTGCAAAGGGCAGCTAGTATTCTATGAAGGTCAGGGGCTAACTTTTCCATCCCTGTGCCTCTGGGATTGGAAACACAGTTGTTAACATAAGGCGGCCACAGGGCTTGGTCACTGGCTAGCAAGGCATCATGGGAGAAAACAGGTTTGTAGTATCCATTGATGTGCATGGTGTCATTACTTCCATCACATAGGCTTGGGAAGAGGTACAGGAAGCTGCCTGTGCTGGCTAAAACACACCACAGGCTGCCTCGCCCCTGCAAGAACAGGAAAGAGAAAGGACAAGGTCGCAGAGCCAGGCATGGCCTTGTCTCTCTCCATAGACTCTCATGGTCAACTCTAGTGCCTGGAGAGTTTCCTTTCAGAGAGTTTCCTTCCGACCTCCCTGTTGAACTCAGCAGAATTTTCTCTTGGCTTATTCCATCATTTACAGTTGAGTGAGACTTCTTTCCAAATGACCAGGGACTGTGACTAGCTCGCTCTTTGCTGTATCTTTAGCCCCTATATAACACCTATATCTGGTAATTATCGGAGGCCTTGTAAATACCTGTTGAATGACTAAATAAATGAATATGTCATGCTTGTGAACCTCACTAAAATGTATTGGTTCAAAGCATGGACTACAGAGGTAGCCCACCCTGGTGAAAATACTGGCTAAGCTACCTATTAGTTTGTGACCTTGGACTGTCATCTCCTATACAGTATATAGAGAAGGAAAATCAGGTACATAGAAGTGGAGGAACTTGCAAATCCATGAAGCTAGTGACTGACTCGGTTAACCTAACTATAAATTAAGGACAAATTGTATTATCTACCTCTGGGTACCATCGTTCCCAACCAGGATAGAGCTCTTGCTTAACCTGATTGACTTGAGTCCTTGGGCTCCATTACCAACACTAAAAAATCATAGTGCCTATATATACCTTCTAAGCTTCCTTCGAGGAGCAAATAAAATCTATGGCAGTTGAGGGTGTGGCTCAGGAGTTGAGAGCTTGCTTCATATCTGTGGGGTCCTTGGTTCCATTCCCAGCACGACATGCAAGAAAAGGAAAATATTCATTTGTTTACAGCAATGCCTGGCACATGGCACATAAATCTGCCACAGGAAAATACTATTGGTGTATGCCTCGAAGTCCTAGCACTTGGAAGGCTGAGGCAGGAGTCTTAGGACTTCAAGTCCCCATCTCAAAATCAAACCAAACCAAGCAGAAAACAACAACAACAAAAAAAAAAAACAAACAAAAACCAAAACCCTGCTGCTACTGCTTCAACTTTCCCATTTTGTAGGAAAAAAAAAGTACTAGGATTCAGACTGGGGACAGGGCTCAGGTTTTGTCACATGACAATGTAATGGTAGCATATCTAGGACTTGGGTTTTTTTTTTTTTCTTCTTCTTTATTGCTTATTTTTGTTTTCAAGACTAGGTTTCTCTGTGTAGCCCTGGCTGTCCTGGAACTCACTCTGTAGACAAGACTAGTCCTGAACCCAGAGATGAATTTATCTTTCTCATCTTGCAAGGACTTAACTGTCCAAAGCACCAGAGATTACAGATATTGACAGCCACTGAGGACAATGGCTAAACTTTTATTGTAGTTGCTTTTAACTCAAGGTGGGGAGGTTACCTGGAGCTATAGTTTGAGTCACGTAATATGTTTTAAATTTAAATTCTTTTCAAAAGAGATGTATTTGTTTTATGTGCATGCATGTTTACCTCCATGCACGTATGAGTAGCACATGCATGCCTGGTGAACATTTTCGGGTCCCCTGGAACTGGAGTTACAGTTACAGCTATTAGCTGGCACGTAGGTGCTGGACACTAAACCCAGGTCTTCTGCAAGAGCAGCTAGGGCTCTTAACCACTGAGCCATCTCTCCAGCCCCTATGTTGTTTTTCAAAGTTATTGTTTCGAGCACAGTGTCAACAATAAGCAAAGTGAGAGCTAGAACATGAGTTCAAGGGGTTAAGAAGCCCTGCTGTCCATTACAACACACTCTAGGAGGGCTGGGGAGAAGGAGGGGGAAATTGAGCCCTTGGGACTCATTGAATTTCCTGCTAGAAGCCAGTTGCCAAGTTCCTACCTTCTTGCCGAGGCATGGTGGAATCTGCTGACCTGACCCTATTAGGTCACGTGTCTTATCCCCATACACATTTACTATTGGACCCAAGACAGCTGTAGGAGGAATTATCATTCTAGTCTCAGGCTGGGCTCATGCCAGCCATTAAGAGAGGGCTTACTTCCAGCTCCAGGTCCCACCATGATGACAACTGAGAGTAGAAGAACTCAAAAGCCACTGAAGGAGCTGGCTTCCTTTTCTGCCTTCTTCTAATGTGGCATTTATTGCAATTCCCTAGACACAGCAAGTTCTTCTCTTCCAGACCGTTGTTATTTAACAGCTAGTTGCTGCAACCCTTGTGTGCTGGCAGGTGTCTGGGTGGTCAGTTTCCTTGCTGTTCCTCCCTGCTGCTTGCCCTACCTCACCCAGCCCCCATTTCTCCAGCTGTGCAAACAGGGCGGGTCTCTGGCTCAGTAGAGCTGCTCCTGAGACCTATGTGAGGCTTTCTTCAGGCACTCTCAAGTACAGAGGAGTCTCTGAGAATTCTTAGGATGTGGAGGCAGCCCCCCCCCCCCCCGTATTGGAGAGCTGTGGAGATTGGAGCCCACCATTGTCTAGGAGCAGCAGGTATATTCAGTAATGATCTCAAAGGACAAAGAGGGATGAGGTTGAGGAAAATCCATTAGATATACCAAAAAAAAAAAGGTTAAAATGTACCTGGAACATGGAGGTCCACAAAGTGGAACATAGGTGTCCAGAGAGTGGAGCATGGGTGTTCAGAGAGTGGAACATGGGTGTCCAGAGAGTGGAGAATGGGTGTCCAGAGAGAAGTCGAGAAGTCGAGTTAGAGCGTGGTGCCCATCCACTCTCACCATTCTCACCTCAGATTGTGGCCCTACTCACAAGTGTTCTTTGATGGGGTAATGGGTGGTATGTTCTGCTGCATGCCTCAATCTGTCACCTCCCATGGCAAAGACCCCACTGCACCATATTTTTCTTGGGACCTGAATACCTTCTTTAGGGGAGGACGAAAGAAAGAAAGAAAGAAAGAAAGAAAGAAAGAAAGAAAGAAAGAAAGAAAGAAAGAAAGAAAGAAAGAAAGAAAGAAAGAAAGAAGGATCTNGAAAGAAAGAAAGAAAGAAAGAAAGAAAGAAAGAAAGAAAGAAAGAAAGAAAGAAAGAAAGAAAGAAAGAAAGAAAGAAAGAAAGAAGGATCTCTTCTTAGACAATCTTTGTCTCTGATGAATATAGCAGATCCTGGCTGGAAACACAATCTGTGTGAGGAACTCTTTTTGTATATCCTGGCAATTCACCTCATTAGTCATACCTGGCTATGGAATAGGGCTGGGGACCTTGGTAACCAGGCTAAATAGAATGTTCTTTTCTTTCTCTGCACATAGAAACTCTCATAATAGGTATTTTTTATGTCAGTGTTTAGGATTTCTTATATACACTGAGAGAGTGGGAAAGATGGAGCATTTTTGGTCCTCCACCATGCAGTTCTATGCACTGCCTTGCAGATGTCTACTGTTGGTCCCGAGGGAAGATTTGCCAGGCCAGGGACTACCCAGGGTAAACCTAACCCTAACGGAGGATAAAGCAAAGGTCACATAGTCTCTCCTTGCTTGGGGAGGGGTAGGAAGAAGAGGGACGATGCTAGTAAAGGAGTGCTGTGGTCCAAGGTGCTCAAAGACTAATCCAGCATCATTAACTTTGGGTCAGGGTCTCTCTACATAGCCCTGGAACTCACTCTGTAGACCAGGCTGGCCTCAAACTCACAGACATCCACCTTCCTCTGCCTCCCAAGTACTAGGATTAAGGGTGTGCACCACCATGCCCAGCCTGTCATTAACTATTGACTTAAAGAGCAGGTTGGGCTCAAACCTAAGGGAGGAGACTAAGCTGGAGATGTAGCTCAGCCAGTTGTTAACAGAGGTTGATCTTATCCTTCTGCAGCTCCTGAGTGCTGGCATTACAAATGTGTATGCTCAGTTTCTTCAATGCTGGGCATCAGATGAGGCGTCAACTCTCATAAACAAACACACTACTGGCTGAGCTACATCTCCAGCTTAGCTACTGACTTTTGGTTCCTAGTGTTTCTTATTTCCTTGGGGTGGGATGGGGAGCCAAATACAATCCGAATCCACAGAGATGAAAAGTGGTTTTGGTACCTAGTCCAGCTGTGTCTTCCCATCAGCCTCTTGCCTAGGTCCATGTCACCATCATCTCTCCATTTCGTGGTTGTGATGTCTCAATCTCCAAAGACTCCTTGGTTCGAGGCAGTGATTTGGTAGCCTCTTGCGTCACAGGAATAACCTCCCCAAACCTTTACCAGTCCACCATAACCTTTCCCCCATTTATCGGCCAAGTGTAAAATTCTAGTGGTTGGATTTATTAGTGTCACACAGCCAACATGTTAGTTAAGCAAACAAATGTCTGGTTTGTTTGAAATTTAAGAAGAGTAATTTGCAGCTCAAGTTCATTCCTCGGTAGATAAAAAAAAATAAATAAAAAAAAAATAGTTTCCCTGAAAGGTCATCTAGGCTGGGAGAAGCCAAAAGTAGATACAGTCTCTCCACTGGGAGACAAAAATGTGGCATCTGTGCGTTGAGCACTGTTTCGGCAGAACCTGAGGCCAGGGGATGAGAGGAGAGGGTATTTATTTGACAATTGGTATTTATTTACATGTTCTACTTAGAAAATACAGAAAAGCTAAAGAAAAAATGAAAACTATATATAAATGGCCACCAGTGAGAGATAAGTATTAAGAAGAGTATATTACACCTCTCTACAGTCTACTTCTAGGGATAATTATACCCCTCTATCAGTATGGATAGCATTTCTTTCTCTGCCTCTAAAAGCAGTATATCCTCAAGGTGAAGATTCAAATAACAGAAAAACTGTGAAGACAAAAGTGGAAATTGGCCCAATTCTCTAGTATTGTGAAGTATCTGCTGCTGGCTTGTCTCGGCTTTCCTTTTTCACGTAACTGGTACTATATATTCATGCACTTCTGTGCAATTGTTCACTTATGTAAAATATGATGCACAATGGCTGCATAGTCATTGCTTGATATCTTTTGCTTTTCAGGGGAGACAGGTTTGGGCAAGTCCACGCTCATGGATACCCTGTTTAACACCAAGTTTGAAGGGGAGCCAGCGACACACACACAGCCAGGTGTTCAGCTCCGGTCCAATACCTACGACCTCCAGGAGAGCAACGTGGGGTTGAAACTCACAATTGTGAGCACTGTAGGCTTTGGGGACCAGATCAACAAGGAGGACAGGTAATAATGGAAGTGGAATGGGAAAGTGGGGGAGGAACCATGAAAAGGACCTTACTATGGGAGTCTTGGAGAGAGCACAGATTCTGGGGCCCACTAGAGTGATATAGGCAGGCAACTTGTAAGCAGGACCTTATTGTGGGATCCTTATCTACAACGGTGCTACTCCATATACTTTGCCAAAAGAAGGGTGTCTTTCTAATACACGTAAGTGGATCCTTGATTCCGTTCAGCCTGGTGCCAGGCCCTCCTATAATCTAACAACCTACAAAGGATTGGCTTAGACTTTGCTCTTGACACATTCATGGGAAAGGCTTTTCTTAAGCAAATAATTTTCACATAGACAAGTATGTTCTGTGAAGGAGTGGGTACAAAGAGGTGAAGGGCAGATTGCAATGAGACCACAAGGGCAAGAACAGTCAGTTCCATGCACAGAAGAAGACAGAGAGGACTTCACAGGAGAGACTATGATAACCCCTGAAGAGCTGGCCAGACAGACAGGTGATGAGAGAGAAAGGCAATCCAGGAAGCTGGCCACTTCTTTAAAGGCAGAGTGATGCAGAGAACTCAGGTGTGGTCTAGGGAACCGCAGCTTGGTGTGCTTAGGTAGAGAAGCAGATTCTTTTTTTTTTTTGAAAATTTTTTATTAGATATTTTCTTCATTTACATTTCAACTGCTATCCCCTTTCCCTGTTTGCCCTCTGGAAACCGACTATTCCATCTCCCCTCCTCCTGCTTCTATGAAGGTGTTTCCCCCCACCCACCCACCCACTCCTGCTTTTCCATCCTGGCATTCCCCTACACTGTGGCATAGAGCCTTCACAGGACCAAGGGCCTCTCCTCCCACTGATGACC
>NC_034613.1:28813879-28829228 GCF_900095145.1 Mus pahari | reverse complement strand
AGTTCTTTTCTTGTTGAGAATAGTTTTTGCTATCCTGGGTTTTTTGTTATTCCAAATGATATTGAGAATTGCTCTTTCTAACTCTATGAAGAATTGAGTTGGAATTTTGATGGGGAGTGCATTGAATCTGTACATAGGTTTTGGAAAGATGGCCATTTTGACTATATTTATACTACCAGTCCATGAGCATGGGAGATCTTTCCATCTTTTGAGATCTTCAATTTCTTTCTTCAGAGACTTGAAGTTCTTGTCATACAGATCTTTCACTTGCTTAGTTAGATCTTATTGGTTTATATTTTTATAATATTTATAACTATTTTATATTATTTGTGACTATTGTGTATTTTATATTATTTATGACTATTGTGAAGGGTATTGTTTTCCTAATTTCTTTCTCACCCTGTTTATCATTTGAATAGAGGAAGGTTACTGTTTTGTTTGAGTTAATTTTATATCCATCCACTTTGCTAAAGTTGTTTATTGAGTTTAGGAGTTTTCTGGTAGAACTTTGGGGTCACTTAAATATACAATCATATCATCTGCAAATCGTGATATTTTGACTTCTTCCTTTCCAATTTGTACCCCTTTGACCTCCTCTTGCTGTCTAATTGCTCTGGATAGGATTTCAAGTACTGTATTGAATAAGCAGGGAGAGAGTGGACAGCCTTGTCTATTCAATATATTAGTCAAGAGGCAGCTTTCTTGAGAAACCAGTGAACTTTAATCTTTGGGGTTCCCATGTGTAGCCACTTTTAGTTATAACATAGTCTTTTTCTTGCGTTGTCCTGTGAATTTTGTATGCATAAGGTCCCATTAAACCTAGAACATGCCCTGGGCTAGTAGTAGTAGTGAGCTAGGGGAAAATAAAGGGAGGGGGCAAACAGAGTTCAACTCCTGCAGGGGTTATAGAATATACAAATATGGATTCATTCAGAAGTTCTAAGAAGCGAAATATAGTCTGATTAGCTTTTGAGATAAATCCTTTGGGCTAGTGTGGAGATACACTGGGTAAGCAAGACCAATCAGGAAAGTATTAGACCAATGAAAATCGAGGCACGAAATAACATAGGAGGTGAGATAGGAAAGC
Organism: Mus pahari; assembly: GCF_900095145.1. Lineage (NCBI taxonomy): Eukaryota > Metazoa > Chordata > Mammalia > Rodentia > Muridae > Mus > Mus pahari. Next base: position 28,828,141 of record NC_034613.1, on the reverse strand, counting down.
AGAGGTGGAGTCCATAAATATTGACTACAACTGACAAAAAAAAGCTGGAGGAGTCTGGGGATCCATGTGAGGGGTAAATGAGGCTGAGATAAAGGTGTGATAAAGGCTGGGGAGAGCTGATAGGATACTCACAGAAAGGATCACTCAAATTCCTTTTTAAAAAAATCTTTGTGTGTATGTGTTCGTGTATACAAGTATAAGTGCTGGTACCACAGCATATGTGCCATGTTGCATGTGTGGAGGTCAGAGGGCAACCTCTTGGTTGTTAGTTGTCAACCTTGTTTGAAAGATTGCCTTTTTTCTGTTCTATGCATATGTCAGACTAGCTGGCCAGAAAGTGAATTCTCCAGCTTTCCAGGTTCTATTGATCTGAACTCAGATCCTCATGTTTGTATGAAAAGTGCTCAACTCACTGAGCCTTCTTTCCAACCCTTTATCAAAAATCAGAAAGCAGTTAAGTACCACGTAACAGTTATACCATTACTGAAGTGGGTACATCTTGCCTGGCAGATCAGTATTCTAGGCTCTAGCACTGGGTAAGGTCATTAGTATCTTTTCTTCCCCAGTGACCTATGTAGTACCTAAGCGCTATGAAAGCTAGCCAGTTGGAGTTTTCAGGTCAGGTCCAGATTGAATTCTCTGTGTCCTGCAAAATAATAGCAATAAGATCTTAATATCTAGTTATGATGGACAACCAAGAACATTCGTAGTAGCCTCTGGAGCCTCCAAGACCAATGACTGAGAGGGAGGTATGTCGTGCCTGGCACTGGGGTTTTTGTTTCCTAACCCATGTCTCCTAAGAGTGGCATTGCCCACCCATACAGCATACCTCTCTGTTCAAACTCTTTTTAAAGAAATTTATTCTTTGTGCCTTCATGTGTGCATGCATGCTGGGTATTAAGTCTAGAACTTTATGCATGTAATGTCTTTGAAGCCAGAAGAGGGCGTCAGATCCTCTGAAATTGGAATTATAAGAGGCTGTGAACTGCCTCATAGATGCTGGAATCAAACCCAGGTCTTCTGCAAAAGTATCAAGTATCACTTACAAAGTGATAGTCTTCCACAAGGCTCCTCCCTCCTCTCCTCCATCTTTCCACCTTATCCCTGCTTAGACTGTTAATCCCTGGTAGACATTTAGTTTCCTAAGAGCTGAAACATAGTCTGTTTTCTATATGAACCTCTAAAAGGAAGACACCTCTCTTTTTTTTAAAAATGATTTTATTTATTTATACATTTACTTATTAATTAATTAACTGCTTAGTGTGTGTGTCCATGCGCATACATGCATGTGTACTTGTACCATGGCATATGTGTGAACATCAGAGCACTACTTTGGGGAGTCACATTTATCCTTCTGCCCTTTGAGACTCTGAGCTTCGACTCATATTGTCAGGCTCTGTAGCGAGTGCCTTAATCTGCTGCATCATGTCACTGGCCACAACTGATTTTTTTTTCTTTCTATAAAATGACTTATTATGTTAATCTTGTTTGGTTGAGCATCACTTACACCCTATCAATTTAGTAGTTGGGCTCGATCTGAGCATTACTCTAAGCTGCACAGTTTTTTTTAGGAAGTCTTCAGTGAAATTTCTCACGGTCCTTTCCATTGTAGACATTCTACATATGGGTGCTGTCTTGAATGGGATGGCTTGGGAATACTGAAGAGAGAGTATCTCCTAGACACCAGAATGCCATCAGTAGTTTCTCATGATTATGAAATTGATAGTGTGGCATGGTGGTACATGTCTATAATCACAACACTTGGTAGGTTCATGCAGGAGGATTTAGTTTAGTGCAGGTCTGGGTAATATACTGAGAAGTTGTCTAAAACAAAACCAAAACAACCTAACCAAATAAAAGACTGAAATATATGTTACATATATATTTTTAAAAAAATCAAACAGTGCAAACTCAAAGAAGAAATGATAAAGTTTCCCTGGGATTAGGGTAGAGAGCAAGAGTGAAATAAGCTGTAATCATCTATAATACAAAGCAGTGTGTTTGTTTTCTTGAGGCACTAGGGATTGAACTTAGGACCTTTCGTGTGCTAGACAAGCACTCTAACACTGATCTATATACCCGGCCATTTTCAACTTTCTTTCTTTGAGACATGGTCTCAGTAAGTTGTCAAGGCTAGCCTCCAACTCTGTCTGTAGCACAGTTTTGTTTGACTTAGTGATCCCCATCCTTGCAATCCTCCCTTGGCCTCTCTAACAGCGGAACTACAGACCAGTATCAGCAGCCCTATGAAACCGGTGTTTTCTATATGCTATCAGGGGTATTTTACCACAAATATGTCAGTGCAACTGCATTGAAACAGGCCTTCAGAAGACCCTGTCCTTTCCACAGCATCTGTTTAAACAAGGATGAAACAACCCAAACTGGTGGAAGTCACGTTAGTTGCTACATCCTTGCACTTCCTGTACTTGGTAATTCAAGCATGCAGGAGGCTGTGGCAGAAAGACCAAGAGTTTGGGGCTATTTTGGGGCTACAGACTGAAGCCCTGTCTTAAAAATATTGAAATAGGAACTGTTTCTGGAGGTCAGTTGGTAGAGCACTTGCCTAGCATGCACAGAGCCTTGGGTCTGATCATCAGCATGCCCCCAGGCATGGTGCACACACCTGTAGTCCTAGCATCGGAAAGGTAGAAGCAGGAGACTCTGCAGTCCAATGTCATCCTTACTGTACAGTAAATCTTTGGCTAGCCTGGGATACTTGGGACCTTGTCAACAAACAAACAAACAAACAAATGGATTTGGTGATGTTTTGCTGTTCATAGGGATACATGCCTAGAATCATACACGCATAGAATCCCAGTACATGAGGCATGTGTCCCTATGACACAGAGGCAGGAAGATCAGGAATTCAGGGCCAGCTTCAGCTACAGAGTGAGTTTGAGGCCAGCTTGTTTACAACATGGGACATTGTCTAAAATCACACACACACACACACACACACACACACACACACACAACTTGCAGGCTGGTCTTTATTGAATTCAAGGTCAGCTAGGACTGCATAGCGAGACTTTGTCTCAAAATAAACACCACCAAAACAATCAACCACACATAAATCCCCGAATACTACTAATAAATGAAAGAAGAAAAAGACTAAGGAGTGCTAGAGAAAAGAGAACCCAAGGGTAAGTAAGACTTTTCAAGACTGGCTAGAGAGAAGAGTGGCTAGGAATTTAAGCTTTTGTCTCAGGCAGGCCTGAGTTCTGATCTCATATTGCCATTTGCTAGACCAGGGACCTTTGGCAAGATAGTTCAATTGTCTATGCATCAGTTTTTAAATCACCTGTAAAATGGGTACAATGACCATAATAATCTTTACACTATCAGGCTATGGTATAACTTGACATGGAGGACAAAAAAAAAATGCTGAAACTATAGCTGGTACAGTATAACTACCTAATAAACAGAATGTGTTATTATGAGCATGATTTTACTGGTAAGAATCAAAGGAGAATAGCATTATGTAGCATTTAGGGGGGAAAACAATAAATAGTGTACAAGAAAAGGAGAATTGGGTTTGGCAGGATGAAAACTTTCAATATATTTAAGACTGGTCATTCTCAGGAGATTGTAAGTAGAAATCAGGTTGCCATTCTTGTGAATGGGACAGAGAGGCATCAAAACACTGGGGGGGGGGGCAGAAGCAATAGAGTAGAACTGTGAGGAGAGGGTCAGATTTGCATTTGCATTGGCATGGAACTTTCACTTCTATAAGTCAGCAGGGATAGAAGACCGTTGAAAAAGGAGTGCTGGGAAAAATAGGCCATCCGTTTAGAAAAACATAAAATGAGACCCTCTCATCCAAACACCACTTATAAAAATAGATTCCTGTTGGACTAAAAACAAATTCTAAAAATATAAAGAGAAAATGTCGGAGAATATTTTTATAACTTTGGGGGTAGAGAAAGCTTTTAGAATTGTGAAACAGTCTAAAATTCACGGAAGGAAAGAGTGTCTGGGTCTATGTTAGAGGAAAAGTCATTGAGGGCTGGAGCAACGGTTCCATGGTTAAGAGCACAGACTGCTCTTCCAGAGGACAAGAGTTTGATTCTTGCATCCACATCAGTTGGCTCACAGCTACCTGTAACTCTAGCTCCAAGGGATCTGATGCCTCTGTGGAGGATGCTTAATGTCATGTGCATGGATTCAAACACATACATATAAATAAAAATGATAAAATTTAAAAAAAAATAAAGGTATTTTATGTTTTAAAATATAAAAATAGCATAAAGCAAAAGTGAAATCAAACTACAAATGGGGCAAAAATGAAAGAAGGGCTTCTGTAATTGCATGAGAGATAAACAGATAATTGACTAGGAAGAGAAATACAAATGGAACAGTCAACACTATGAAATGATGCTCATTCAGCTTCCCCAGCAATTAGGGAAAAAAACATGATTTTTCCCCTCTCAGATTTGCACTCATAAAAGATGATATAATAGCCACTGCCACCAGGGAATTTCATTCACGTGGGTGTGTGAATTGATCAGATTTTTTTGGAGGGCAAATTTGGCAGCATCCATTAAATTTTTGAATGTGAATAATTCATGGCCCAGCAATTCTCCTTTCCTCTACATTGCCCAGAAAACACACACACATGCTTACAGGAAGCAATAGTGTCCACTGCAGCATTGGCTATCAAATGAAAAACCTTTAACCTGTCTACCTGTCTATAAGTAAATCAGCTACATTAGCTGTGATGTGGCCATACCATGGGATCATATTTGCAGCTTACATTCACATGGATACAACATCAGGTCATGCTGTTACAAAAATGAGAAGTTGTTTCACTGTGACATTTATGAGAATTCTCCCTCTCACCAAAACAAATAATCTCCTCTACATCTGCATAAAACTATATAGGAAATCTCTGGAACAATATTCAACAGACAGAGAGTAGTGATTACTGATAAAGCAGGAAGCATGCACGCATAGATTGTTTGTATAACCGAAAGGAAATTTAAAGGATGGTGTTTTAAAAGCGGAAATAGATAAAGTAGGTGTAGACAGTGGGTTTTAAAAGCTGGGGAAAAAGATAAGGCAGTGTGCAAAGGAAGATAAGGAAAGCAGGGGCAGTTCTTTAGGATAGAAGAAATTAGGAAGGCTTAAATAGGGAACTGAAAGTTATAGGATAGAGAGGAGGAGGTAGGCTTGATTGAGAGAGAATCCACCAAACTTAGGATTCAAGTGAGTATATAGAAACTTGTTCAGTTTATCAACAAATGTCTACAGTGTGCCAGGAACCGTGTCAGAGGCTAGTGCCACTAAGAAACATTGCATTTATTTATTTACTGTATGCATGTGAGGACAGTGTTGTGTGACAAGACTTTTCCTGGGGAGACATGACACACATGTTTGTTTACTCACCCCAGATAAGGAGCCCACGACAAAGTATGGATACCACCAAAGTCCAACCTTGTGAATCAACAAGTTTTACTGGGGTTGTTAACAGCAATATGGGTGAGCGGTTACTTACAGGGGCAGAAGTGAGTCAAGGACAGTTGCCTCACCAAAGCCCACCACAACATGGGTGACAGCTCACAAAAACTGGGAACTTGGAGTACACTGCACAGTCTTCAGGCAGTTCAATAAGTTGGGGAGTGTCCTTTCCAAGTGACTCAGTTGGTTGAACCCTCTTCCACGCAGCTTGGACTATTTCTGCTTCCTGGAAGCTGGTGTGGTCTGAAAGTATCCTTTGCAGCTTGGCTTATTTGACAGTTGGTGAGGCTGAGAGTGACTCTCGGCAGTCTTTACTGCTTACTAGGAAGGGAGGAACCTAAGTGAGTCTGGTCAGTTTCAGGGACTTCCTGAAGCTATTTTGAGGTTGTATGAGCTTTGTGGCCTTGGGTCAAGAATCATATGGAAGCCTGAGATATCAAGTGAAAAATGAATATGGAGAGATGGCCCAGCAGTTAATAGCGCTGACTCCCAGAGGTCCGAGGTTCAATTGTTAACACCCACTGAGCAGCCCATAACCATCTGTAATTCTAGTACTAGAGAATATGATGCCCTGTGAGGGCACTGCATCCAAATGGTACACATATGTGAATGCAGCTTAAACACCCATATATGTAAAAACATACATAAATATTTCTTAATTTTTCATATGTTACATTTTGATCATATTCTTTCCCCTCCCCAAAGTTGTCTCAGGATCTACCCACCTCCTTACTCACCCAACTACATGTTCTTCCTCTCCAAACAGAAAAAAATCAAAAACACAAACAACAAACCAAACTCCAAATCAAAAGCAAAATAAATCACTGAATCATAATGTCTTAGTCAGGGTTTCTATTCCTGCACAAACATCATGACCAAGAAGCAAGTTGGGGAGGAAAGGGTTTATTCCGCTTACATTTCCATACAGCTGTAGATCACCCAAGGATGCAGGACTGGAACTCAAACAGGTCAGAAAGCAGGAGCTGATGCAGAGGCCATGGCAGGATGTTCTTTACTGGCTTGCCTATCCTGGCTTGCTCAGTCCACTCTCTTATAGAACCCAAGACTACCAGCCCAGAGATGGCACCACCCACAAGGGAACCTCCCCCCTTGATCACAATTGAGAAAATGCCTTACAGCTGGATCTCATGGAGGCATTTCCCCAACTGAAGCTCCTTTCTCTGTGATAACTCCAGCTGTGTCAAGTTGACACAAAGCTATCCAGTACACATAACAACAACAACAACAACAAACAACCCACACACATGGAAAAATATGGAGTCTGTTTTGTGTGATTGATTCCTCCTGAGCATGGGGCTTGCCTCAGAATATGGTTGATATAGCCACTGTCAATCTATTGGAGAAAACTGCTTTTCCCCTCGCAGCAGTTATCAACTGCAAGTAGCTTCTTGTTTGGGGGTGGACTTTGCATTCCCCCCATCTCTGTGTTGGAAGTTTGTCTAGCTTGAACTTGTGCAGATCTTTTGTGTGCTGTCACAGTCTCTGCGAGTTCATATGAGCATTGGCACTGTTGTGTCCAGAAGATGCTGTTTCCTTGGAGTCACTCATCACCTCTGGCTCTTAAAGTCTTTCCATCTCTTCTTTTACACAGATCCCTGAGCCTAGAAGGGAAGGGTTTGGTAAAGACATCCCACTTAGGGCTGAGTGCTCCAAGGTCTCTCACTGTTTATGTTGTCCAGGTGTAGGTAAGAGCCATTTACTGCAAAAGAAAAGTTCAAAGTCATTCTCTACTACATAGTGGGTTCAAGGCCAGCTTGGGCTCTATGAGACCCTTTCTTTAAAAAACTGAAAAGGAAAAAAATAAGAAATCTCTCTCCACTCGTTAAATATTTATTGAGCTTCTGTGCTAGGTATAGATTCAAAACTTGACTGCTTAGGGAAAGGAAGGCACAGGCACATTGTTGGGGAGGATAGAGTTGAGGAGGATTAGATTGGGCTAAGAAGAGTTCTCTTTTGAGATGAGAGAAGACTTAAGTATGCTCAAGAGTTGAGGAGAAAGAGTCAGTAGGAAGAGAGGAGACAGAGCATGGACCAAGGATCCCAAAGAGGCTGCAAAGGATGATCACGCACACAAGGATAACAAGCCTTGCAGAGCTGAGAGATACTTCATCCTTAGATGAGAAGGAAATGGGAGGGTGGGTCCATCTTTAAAGCTCAAGAGATGAGGTTGTATGAGTTTTGTGGTCTCAGCTCTGTTGGTAAAGGAAGCTGTCAGACTGATGGAGTCAAGAATCATTTTAGAGCCTGAGAGATCAAATGAAAGTCTGAAATGATCAATGAGAGAATAGTGGCGAATGAGCCAACCAAGGCCAAGCAGGGTGCTATTACATTACTCCAGAGATTCGGATGAAGTTAGAGAGCTTTGTAGGGAGCAGAGGAAAGCCCAAGAGAAGTCCCACGTGAATGTATAATTTGTAATGGACATGGCTGTGTCAACGTTATCCCAAGACCCTTGGACCTATGGGACAATTGGGGAAAGCTTTTACCCATATGATTCAGGCTCAAGAGAAATGGCAAATCTCCTTTTATGATTTATCAGTGTGTACGAAGACTAGTAACTACAGCCCCCTCCTCCAAAATATTTATAGCCAGAGACTGCTCACCTCCTGAGACCTCCTACAGAGACTTGCTTTGCTCCTGTGCTGTAATAAACACGCTGAGGTTCCAGTTGATGGGGATACAGGTAGCAGAGCCCAACGTGATCTCAGGTTCACTGTATGTGTGTGTCCTTTCTTTATTCCCTTGCCAGGATTCTGGGACCTAGGACACATGGGAGTTGTCAAGCTATGAATTTATAAAAGTGTCAAGAACCACAACTTTGTATTTGTGTTCAAACTTTAACAGCCATCAAGTAGTCAGAACCTGAAATGTATTCAGTTCTTATTTTACTAGGCCAGTCAGGGTGGAAGGACAAGGCTGGAATGGAGCTGAAGGTGTTGATAAGAATGTTTCATAATGGACATAGTGCCGCACATCTGGAGTCCCAGCTACTAGAAAGGCTGAAGCAGGAAAATTGCTTGAGCTAGAGTTCAAGACCAGCCTGGCCAACATAGCAAGACCCTGTCTCATAAAACAAAACTGTGGTTCAGTGACCAGGCATATGATTGTGCTTTGGCAGACAAGGAGCTGAGACCAGAAAAACCTTGGTATCCTGGGAAATGAGGCAAAGAGTCAGACTCCTGAGCATTCTGAGGAGACAACTCATACTTAGGAGGATCAAAGACATAAGGCAGGTAGTAGACACCAGATTGTGGTCAGAGAGTTGCGTGTTACAGGGAGCATTTCTTGGGTGGGGAGCAGAGGGAGCCAAAGTTAGAAAGTCAAGGCAGTCGCAGTATTTGGAGACTGGAAGAGTTGTTAGCAGGGACATTGGAATTACCTAGAATGTGGAGAAAAATTGGGCCAAGTACCACTGAAGGAAGACAGGCTAGGTCTCCAAAGAAAAGAGGCTTTGCATTGACATGATGAAGGAAGGGATGTCAAGAGGGCTGTCTAGAAGAGCTCCTCACTGGCCTACCTTATCTCACCTCAAGGTGCATGGGTTGTAGGGAAAAGAAACATATCCTGGAGATGGCTGCTGAGTGACAGACTCTCCAGGGGAAGAATTAGGTTTCAGTCAGGTGAACAGGTTAATGACAGATGCCAGAACTTCTCAGACTTTAGTATGTACCCAAACCACTGAGGCTCTTGACAAAGCTCATTAAGCGCAATGATCCAGTGGCATTTAATACAGCGACAGTCACCACCACCTCTGTCTGTTGTTCATCCATCCCTCTGCACAGTTCCCACACATCTGTTTCACTCCCAAAGAAAACTCGCTGGTCAAGTCTCCTTCCTTGATCACCTCAGCTTCCAAGAAATGCTAGTATTTTATGTCTCTGTAAATTTCACTGGTCAGGTGCCTCATATAAGTGAAATCCCATGGAATTTGTCTGTAGATGAGTTCCTTCCTCCCTGCAGCCCTCCCCGACTCTTCAGTGTTGGGGATGGATCCCAGGGCCTCGCCTGTGTTCAGCAGATTGCGTTAGAATTTCTGTATCGCTGAGGCTCTTTAGTATCTGGGTAGTCTGCGTTCTCTGTACCCAGGCATCTCTTGATAGACATGTGGGCTGCTTCTGTTGTGTAGCTGTACTTAATAGTTTCTTCATGCCCTTTACAGTTCCTACATTTTAGCTCCCTGCCTTTCTACTCTTTCTTGTTTTGTTTGACAGAGTTTCTCTGTGTGGCCCTGGCTGTCCTGAAATTCACTCTATAGACGAGGCTGGCCTCGAACTCAGAGAGATCCTCCTTCCTCTGCTTCCTTAGTGTTGGAATTAAAGGGGTTCCCCACCACTGCCTGGCCAGCTCCCCGCCTTTCTTCCTTGCTTAAACTTGTCAGGCTGGCTCCTGCCTTTGGGGCATTATTACAGACTGCTTCTTGGACTGCCCTTCTCCTGGATCTCACTGTGGCTTTCTGGGGATACTCATCCTTGCAGCCCTGATACTGAACCCTCAGAGAAGCTGTCCTTGGTAATGGTATTGAAGTAGCTGAACTCCCAGTACTTTCTATTCAGTACTCTATTGTAGTGTCTCCATAGTGCAATTCATGAGCAGAAATGAAGGAGAATTTAGACCATTGTGCCATTTAGACTATTTAGTGCTGTGCTGTAGACCATGGCCTCATTCTCAAAATAACTTCTGGATGTCTAATGTCTAATACAGTTATCAAAATATTTTAAAGCCGGGCGTGGTGACGCACGCCTTTAATCCCAGCACTCGGAGGCAGAGGCAGGTGGATTTCTGAGTTCGAGGCCAGCCTGGTCTACAAAGTGAGTTCCAGGACAGCCAGGGCTATATAGAGAAACCCTGTCTCGAAAAAAAATCAAAAAAAATTTAAATTATGATTAATAACCCATATGTGTCTCTGTTAAGTTCCAAAATAATAATATCTATTTGCAGGTTTAATAATTACCAGAATACAGCAACTATGATGGATGTAGATACTATTTTGATATATGTTCAACCACTGGAATGGGAAGGAAAAATATGAGTGATCTGTACTGCATAGAAAATTCACAGGCACCACGGACAATACTATCGATTATTGTCTCACTTTATAGCTGAAGAAAAGGGAACATTTCAGTTAGAGATGTATTTTGTTCCTGCGCAAGTTTGTGGATTCACTAAGTTCTATCCATAGGCTCCTTGGAGGTCTGTGGGCTCCATGTTTAGAACTGTGTGGATAAAGCTGAAGAGGTGGCTCAGTGATTAAGAGCACTGATTATTCTTCCAGAGGACTCAGGTTCAATTCCCAGTACCCACCTCAGACCTTATAACTGTAACTTCAGCTTTAGGGAATCTATCACCATCTTCTGGCCTCCATAGACATTAGACAAGCATGTGGTGCACAGACATGCATACAGGCAAAACACCTTTACATGTTAGAAAAGAATTTCATAAATGGTCTGTGGAAGTCTCAAACTTATTGCCTTAAAGGGAAAACGATTAATTATGGTGATGAGGAAGGATGGGATCTGCCAGAGAAGAAAGTGGTAGAAGAAAACTGTCTTCTGCAGGTCCTCCATGGAACTAGTGGGTGGGTCACACAGAAACATCCTCTTCGGGGGGGGGGGGTGCATGATAAAAGTAGTGCCTTAAAGAAAGAAATCGATGGTTTCTTTGCCCCAGAATAGAGTTCAGTAAGCATAGCAACTTATGGCAAAGAGATAGCCACTGAGGGCAGATTGGCCATGGGGGCAGAGGTGAGGGAACTCAGACAGAGGGTGGAATCTTTACTGTATGCCAGACAGCAGGCCAGACACTGGCAATACAAAGCTGACTGAGACAAAAAAATGAGTCACCCATCTTTCAGATCTCATTAAACCCAATTCTGGTGGCAGTTTGGCTGGTCTGTGTACTTCTTCAGAGACCCTGAGGGCCAGAGGCAGTGGGGATAAGATGAACCTGGGGTTTTAGGTATTCAGAAGGAAGTTGAGAAAAAAATATGCTCTTCTGTTTTCCCTGCCCCTTCGTGTGGAACCAAAACTGAAGTGAACGAGAAATTATGTAATAGAAGAAAGCAAAACCATGTCCTGATCATGTCACTCAAACCAGCTACCCATCTAAAAATCAGCTACGTCTGAGGGATGCATCCTCTACTCTCACTATGAAATCTTCAGGAGCTTCTAAGACTCTTTGCTACCTAAGGAATCATTTGTGCTTCAAAACAGTCTCAGCTGGGGAAGGGGGAATCAAAGAAAGAAAGAATGAATGAATGATATTTTTAGATATGTTTTCCTTTGGGGTGCCAGAGATACCCTGCACCTGGGTCTCTTTCTGTCCTTGCTTCTCAGGATGAAGGATGCTGTGGTTCTTTTTTTAAATGTTGCTTTCTTCCTTGCTCCTTGGGGGCTCTTTCACAAAGGTTCACGTAGGGAGCTGCTGCAGGTGGGAGGTGTTGGCTGGGCTCATGTCTCCCTTTGATCATTCTCTTCTGGCAAAGGAATCTGAAAACTCCCTGCCCTAGGCTGACAGAATGAATCTCTTTCTCCCAGAAGGGAAGCAGCATCTCCAGTGGAAGCTGAGGCGATGAGAAGAGAATAGGGATGAAGTTGTAATGACCTACTTAGAGCAAAAAGATGATGTTGGGGTCATGGGTGAAGCAGAGGCCTGCGAGATGGCTCAGTGGGTAAAGATGTTTGCCACTAAGCTGGTGACCTGAAGTCCATCCCTCGATCCCTCATAGTGAAAAGAGAGAGGAGTGACTGCCATGAGTTGTCTTCTAACTTCCACACTTACGCCATTGCCCACACACACACAGTAAATAACTATATTTTAAAAATAAAGGAAGGAAGGAAGAGACTGCCAGGGCAATTGGGGTGGCCCCCTAAACAATAATGACATGACTTTGTGTATATGCACAGGCAAATAATTGAATTAGGGTTATGTATAGGAGCATGTTGTAAGTGATTAGTTATAGAATCATGGGCAACTCACCAGTGGGTACACTACTGAAGAAAATTCTTTCACTCCCTTAGCAACTATTAACTGCCTATAGACTTATTATTGTTTAGGGGGCCTTGATGAATCAGGTGTGGTGGTACACATATGTAATTCTAGTACTCAGGAAGCTGAGGCAGGAGGTTCATGAGTTTGAGGGCAGCCTAAGCTACATAATGAGTTCCACACCAGCTTAAGCGGTGTAGCAAGACATTGTCTCAAAAATAAATAGATTGAGCTGTGTGCACGGTGGTGGATGCCTTTAGTCCTGGCACTGGGGAGGTAGAGACAGGCAGATCTCTGTGAGTTTGGGGCAAGCCTGGTCTACAGACCAAGTTCCAGGACTGCTAAGGCTATAATGAGACCCTGTATCAAAAATGAATGAATGAATGAATGAATGAATGAATGAATGAATGATCAAATTAATGAATATGTCTTGTTGAGTCATGGAGACTGCCTAGGGGAGCTTTGCATGGATACTCAGTGAGCTAGGGTTCCTGTGTAGATGATATGGGGGAAGTATCTTTATCAAATTTTGTCTGGGTGCTTAAATGAGAAGTAGAGAAATAAGTAGCTATGGGAGTTGCTAATTGAAGTGCTCCCCACTCATTGCTGCAAGAATGGGCAAAGATCCCACAGCGCTGTGACATCATTTCCCCCAGATGGTTCACAGAGAGATCTTGTGTACACAGCTCTGGTCCAAAAGCATGGTGTGAGGAGATGCAGGAAGCCTCCAATGGGCTTAGGTCAAGGGCCTAATATGGACGAATGTCTTCTCAACTACAGATGCCACCAGTGACTTCCACGTTGCCTCAGGGCCCATGGATCTGAAAGAACAGTGACTCCTGGGAAGCAGCAGTGAGCAATGTATATATGTATTTACACTGCTGGCTCACAGAAGGGACTTACGGCATACGGCATACGTAGAGAAGGCTTAGGAAGGAGGTAGACATGAAACTGAGCCCCAAGGCATGCAAAAGCAGGATTGAAACAAAGAAAGAGAAATGGTCATTCCACACTGAAGAAATGAATTGGGCTTGTGTGCACCAAGAAGGCAACCAAAGCTGACAGTAGAAGAGATGGAGAAGCCAGAGTAGATGAAGGGGGTGGGGGGTACAGTTACACAGCACACTTTGCATTTCTGACTAGGACTGACTGTCAAAACCTAAGCATTTGAAGCTGTTTCTCTCCTCTCTGCTCTAGCTACAAGCCCATCGTGGAATTCATTGATGCTCAGTTTGAGGCCTACCTACAAGAGGAACTGAAGATCCGGAGAGTGCTGCACTCCTACCATGACTCCCGAATCCACGTCTGCTTGTATTTCATTGCCCCGACAGGACATTCGCTTAAGTCTCTGGACCTAGTAACCATGAAGAAGCTGGATAGTAAGGTATGAGACAGCTGCTGGGGCTCTGTGAGCTGGACTCTTATTCATCTAATACACAATGGCTCCTGGATTCCAGTAGAGGTCTTATGGAATCCTAATCCAATCCTTTGTTACTGTCCTCCATAAAGATGAGATTACAGATTCCTGCATTTGGGTCATATGCTGTGTCATCTGGATTCCTAGTATTAGGGTTGGATTTGTCCTGAGTGCTCTTCCACCCTATATGTCTTAAAAATAAAGATGGTTACAAGCATGATGGCTACTCAAGGCTAAGGGTGCTGGGTTTGGCAATGGAAAGTGGTTCTCTTTCCTTAAATAAATTAGATTTCTGGGCTGGTGAGATGGCTCAGTGGGTAAGAGCACCCGACTGCTCTTCCGAAGGTCTGGAGTTCAAATCCCAGCAACCACATGGTGGCTCA
>NC_034613.1:28799267-28813809 GCF_900095145.1 Mus pahari | reverse complement strand
AACCATCCGTAACAAGATCTGACGCCCTCTTCTGGAGTGTCTGAAGACAGCTACAGTGTACTTACATATAATAAATAAATAAATTTTTAAAAAATCTTAAAAAAATAATTAGATTTCTTTTATTTTGTGTTTTCGAGTATTTTTACCTGCATGTCTGCATGCTTGGTGCTGAAGGAGCTCAGAAGATGTCCAATTTCCTAGAACTGGTGATAGAGATGGTTGTGAGCCAACAAGTAAATGCTGGAAACCAAACCTGGGTCTTCTGCAAGGGCAACGAGTACCCTGAACCGCTAAACCTAAGTCCCCAGCAGCATAACAACAAAACAAATTGAACATTGAATTCTTTAAAAAGCCTAATTACTATAGTTTTTCTTTCCTAACATTTGGCATGCATCAGACACTGTATATGTATACATGTTACTTCATCTTTCTTTTCGGCTTGTATATGTGCTATATGTTGTTCATGTGTACATATGCATGTTTGCATGCATGCAGGTACACATATGTAGGTGTATATGTGAATGGGTGCTTATACAAGTGGAGAATGAAGATTGATAACAGAATCATCCCGCCATCTCCCTTTCACCTTGCTCATTGAGACAGAGTCTCAGCCATGCCAGAATTCAGCCGTATGACTACTCTTGCTAAGCTAGCTTGCTCTGGGAATTCTCTGTCTCTGCCTCCTGAGGCTGAATTACAGGCAGACTGCCATGGCCACCTGATGTGTTTTTGGGTTCTCAGGATCCTTATGCAGAAAAAGCTTAGTCAGTGGAAAGTGTTCCTTTTTGATTGTTTAAGAAAACCTATTTTATTATAATTTTTTGTCATTTTTAGATTTTTTTTAAATCTAAAAAAATGTTATGCAATGTATTCTGATCAGGATTTCCTCTCCCCCAACTCCTCCCAGGTCCTCCTCACCCAAATCCATGTACTTTCTCTCTCACTCTCTCTCTTGTTGAAAAAAAAAAAAGCTAAAAGAAACTTCATGAAAACAAAAACCAAGTATTTAAATAGAAGATCCATAAGGAAAAAAAGCCTAAACAGAGTAATATGAGACAAAACATCTGCAAAAACATTTTGTGTTGGCCATCTACTGCTGGGCATAGAGCCTATCATGAACTTAATATACTCAGGGAGACTTCATTGGGAAAAAAAAACCTAACTTTTCCTTTGCAAGTAGGTATCAATTATAGACAACTGTTTGGATAAAGATGGTGCCTGTGTTTACATCCCCTCTCTCAGCAGTTCCATCTGGCTTGAACCTATGCAGGCCCTGTGCATGTTGTCACAGAGTCTGTGAGTTGATATCTGCCTCAGTCTCATTGTATCATCCATCCCCTCTGGCTCTTACAGTCTTTCCACCTCCTCTTCCACATAAACCTCTAAGTCCTGGGAGAACAAGTTTGATGAAGGCATCTCATTTAGGATTGAATGCTCCAAAGTCTCACTTTCTACACATTGTCCAGTTGTGGGTCTCTGTGTTAGTTCTCATCTACTGTAAAAAGAAGCATGTCTGATGAAGGTTGAACGAGGCACTGATCTATGAATATAGCGGAATGTTGTTAGGAGTCCTTTTATGCAACATTCTTTGAGCAGAACTATAATATTTGGTTTTCCCCTAGGTCCATGCCCTATCCAGTCTCAGGTATAGCACTGTCAGGCATGGCTTCCATTTCATGGAGTGACTCTTAACTCCAACCAGAAGGCAGTTGGTTACTTCCACAATGGATGTGCCACTATTACGTTGGCATCTCACTCGGGCTGGTGACCATTGCAGGGTTTGTAGCTGAGTGGGTGATTGTCTTTCTCCTTTGGTAGTGTACAAAGTATATTCCAGTACCATGAGCACTAGTCAGTGGGGGATAAGGCTCTAACTAGGCCTGCTCAGCTTCTCGGTGTTTGATGAGAATGTGGAAGTGTTGTCTCTAGCAATAGAGACTGGGCCCTCTTTTTGTCCTGATAATCTAGTGTAGTCAGGTACTGTTAGTCACATTTTACACATGAGATCACTGAGGCGTGGAGAGGCAAATTGCTTGTTCAAGGTCAGACAAGTTGTAATGAAGCTGAGATTTGGCTCTAGCTCTCTAACTGCAACTTATTTCAGTATACAAAAGTCTAATTTACATCTAGTCATTTGGGAGCATAGCCATTATAAAAACTGAATGTCAGCTATAATCAGAATAAGAGTAGTTTTTCCATTTTTGTAGCAATGAGCTCACTGCTCATGAATAATAGGCTGCTTCTCAAATGTCTTCATGCCCAGCATGCCACAGTATAGGGTAGCCGTGAGCCATGTGCTGGGCAGTCTGGTGGGTGGGCTGCATTAAGTAAGCAATTTTTGGCTTATGTTTATTGTGTACCAATGAGGACTTGGACCAAAAAAATGACAAGGAAATTTAGATTTGCCTGTGGTTATGCCTTGGCAAAGATTCTGATCTCTTGCCATCCCCCCCCACACACACACACCCCAAGACTTCAAATAAGATAACTGCAAGACCTAGTCTTGGACCAACATCCTAAGCTATGTGATATGAGCCTTTGGGGGACTTGGAAAGTTCAAAAGAGACAGGACTTCCCATGCTCTCCTTTCAGAACCCCGGGCCTGAGTACCATTCATGCTGCCCAATGGAGTCTATGAGCAAGAATGACTCCATTCTATGCAGAAATGTGAGCTTTAGTATGCTCTGTCTCCACAAACCACGCCCATGACAGATTCCTTTACCTTTGGCAATAAATGCTTTCTCCCATTCCAAATTTCAAGGACCACGGTTCAGGCAGGTTAAACTTTGGGCTTGCACTGGGCCTTTCTCTTGCTATCTGAAATTGGGCATTCACACCTGCTTTCTTTACCCAGAAACAAATCCTCCAACTCAAACATTAGTAACTTGGGTGGGGTGGGATGGGGGTACGGGGTGGTGAGACAGGATCTTGTGAAGCTTAAAGCTACCCTCAAACCCAGTATATAATTGAAGATGACATTGAGTTGATCCTCCTGCCTCCACCTCCCCAGTGCTGGGATTATAAGTGGAGCTGAGGATGGAACTAAGCATCTTACCAACTGAGCTCTTTGCCCAGCCCAGTCTACCATTTCTGCATAAGTTTCATGTCAGATTGGTATCACTGGTTCTTCTGTGCTTAATTAGCTGCTCCAAGTAAGAGAGTCACATGTCCATCGTCACCAAGTTCTGTCCCTGCTTCTTTTTTTTTTTTTTTTTGATACCTCCTACATGGATACATGTTATATCTGGCTGGGGCAAGCCTAGGTTGAATAGGTTGGGACAACTTACTGTTACCAACAAATGTCCACCTGTCACCTTGTCAACCACAGATTCCCTGTCATCTTTCTTCTTTGAATCACTCTAGGGGTAACCTTGATTTCAAGGTAGGTAGCTCAGAGTTGTTACTTTGGGATAAGGCTGACTTGGAGTGGAAGTTTTAGTTCAGCTACTTATTTGTCCTGTGGCCTTAGACAAGTTACTTACCCTCTGTGTGGTTCAATTTGACATTGGCAAGACACTAGGAAAAGACCTTCTGGAAAAGTTATTGTTAAGATTAATTATACTAAGCCATAGCCAGTGGCCAAAGCATAGTAAGTAGTCATTATTTTGTATTATATTGTTGTTTGGCCAAAGGTGGAGAGTACAGGGAGAGAGGCTGAGCTTTCCCTCTAGGCGCTAATGGAAGCCCTAGGTTATTCAGTTGTCAGTTGCTAGTCAACAACAGTTAATCCCACTTTGTTCTTCTTTCTCCTAGGTGAACATCATTCCCATCATTGCCAAATCAGATGCCATTTCTAAGAGTGAGCTGGCAAAATTCAAGATCAAAATCACCAGTGAACTTGTGAGCAATGGAGTCCAGATCTATCAGTTCCCCACAGACGATGAGTCGGTGGCTGAGATCAATGGAACCATGAATGTGAGTGGGAACACAGGGTTCGCCTTTCTAGTCTGGTGTTCTTATGATCAGTCTTTGATAAGAAGCAGCGAAGTACCTTCGTCATCCATCTTAGTGTGGTAACTCTTGATTATCTGAGTCTCAGGTATTGATGACAGAGGATCCAGAGCCTAAATAGCTCCTCTTTCTACTGATGGCTGCTGCAAAGCCTCAGCAACACAGATTAGTAACCAGGGAAAGGGCAAAGGCTGACTCTAGACTGAGTGGCAAGCTGGGAATCTAGACCTCTCCTTCTGCTCTCCTCCTCTTCCTCCTTTGTGGCTCATGTATGTGTTCATATGTGTGTGCAGGTATGTGTACATGTGTGTGGAGACATGAGGCTGATGTTGGGGGTCTTCTTCAATCACTCTCCACTGTATTTATTGTGGTGGGGTCTTATGCTAAAACCAGAGCTCAACAAAACCTCATAGTCTCTGCTAGCCTATGGGCCCTGGGGCTCCCCTGCCCCTGCCTTATAAGTACTAGTATTGCAGGTAGGTGCTTGTACTTGGCCAACTCTCAACTCAGGTCCTCAAGATTACCAGGCAAGTGCTTTAACCACTGTGATATCCCTCCAGCCCTCTGACCACCTTTTCAACAGCCCTCATATCTAAGCCAGAGTAGACTGCAGGAAAGACATACCTTGTATGTTGCTGATCCCAACAATGCTAGTCCAGCAAAAGGCATAAAGGCTGAAAAAGTTGGTTGGCCTCAGAGGGATGGGCTGTTGTCCAAGAATTAATCCCTGTTGTCAAAGAGGGACAATGAAAAATAGCCTCCAATTTTGCTGATACCCACAAGTGATTTTAAAAAAAAACGATTTTATTTATGTCAATTTTATGTGTATGAGTGTTTTGCCTGTGTGTAAGTAGATCATGTGTGTACAATCTGCAGGGAGACCATAATCCCTGTGACTAGAGTTATAGATGATTGTGAGCTGCCTTATGGATGCTGAGAATCAAACCCGGGTCCTCTGCAAGGGCAGCAAGTACTCTGAAAAACTGAGCCATCTCTCCAGCCCCAGTGATGTTGTTTTTAAGCGTCGAGGTTATGCTTTACCTTATTAAGTATGAATGAATTTATAAAACGAGTCCTCTTTCCTCCTCACCCCCAGAGGAATGAGTAATAATGAAGGCAGAGAGTCAAACACTCCCCGTGCTTCTTTACAATGTGTTGCTTGCTGTCGCTCTGGAAGCTTCAATGTTGGGATTTCCAGGAGACAGCTAATAGCTTTCAGCAAGCCTCTGCTTCAGGAACAGATTTCTTTCTCTCTATTGAGAGGCATCAGTTTTTCCTAATGACATAATGTCAGGGGACAGCCAAACTCAGGAAAGTCTTGTAATAAAAGCCATTTTTAGCAAATTTTCCTGCTGCTGGTGCCCTCTAAGTTATCATTACAACATCAGCTGCCACCTCCTATGAATTGGCCAACAAATTAGCATAGCCGGGCAGCAAGTCACTGTCTAGCCTCATGTCCTGCCCATCAGCACAGCCCACCCGAGACAGGTTTATTAGTAGAAGCCCTTCATCTGCCTTGACAAGTCTGACTTAACTGACTCAAGTCTGCATGCCTTGTGGTAGGTGGAGTTGTGTTCCCCGTGACCTGCGATGGGTATGGATAAAAATGACAAAACACAAAACAGTGCCATCTTCTCCAGGAGTCAGGGCATCTGGATGGAAATGAGGGACTGTGAGGACAGGACAAGAAAACCAGAAAAGGTGCACACAACCTGTAGAGAAACGGGAAGTGCTTTCTGGGTGTGGCTTGCACTGATGTCTAGAAGTCTCTACACACCTCAGGACCTTAGTCCCTGTAGATAGCTTCTGAACTCATTTTCTCTGAGTCATCAAGCAATGTTCATACTTGTGGTTTGATTTGCTAGGAACAAATAGGCCTGAGAAGTTCTCAGCAATATGAAGATGTCCCGTCATTGCCACTACATTATGGGTTAAGAGTGACAATCACCCTTGCTCTGTTTTCCTCTCACATCTGGCTTCCTGCTCAGCCCAGGGCTGCTCCAGCCTCAGAGTTGGAAACTTGCCAGTGTTATGAAGCAACAGTTCTCAAGCATGCTGCTGTGGCAAAGGAGAGCTTGTGAGTCCCATGATGTTCATAACAGTCCATAGTTCATCACTGCTTCACTTTGAAGAATTCAATTAAAAGCTAGATGTGACTGGGCGGTGGTGGCGCATGCCTTTAATCCCAGCACTTGGGAGGCAGAGGCAGGCGGATTTCTGAGTTTGAGGCCAGTCTGGTCTACAGAGTGAGTTCCAGGGCAGCCAGGGCTACACAGAGAAATCCTGTCTCAAAAAAAAAAAAAAAAAGCTAGATGTGGCAGTGCATGCCTGTGATCCCAGTACTGAGGCAGGAGAATTACATGTCTGAGTCTGGCATAGGCTACATTTAACAAGACCTGGCCAAAAAAAAAAAAAAAAGGAAGCTAAATCTCATGGGTTCAGGGTCACCCCCGTAAGGAGTATTGCTCAGTATTCCATCATGCTCTCTTGAATGGGAAGGAAGGAGAAGGGGTGCCTTAGAGCTAAGATACCTAGACTTGGGGATATCTGTGGGAGGGGCCTGTATGGGAAGCCTTTGTGTTCTGTATGCTGATTGGGAGACAGGAGAAAGGAGTCACTGCTATAATAAACACAAGAGTGCTTTGCCCACCTGCCACCATTCCAACGGTATCAAAGTCTGTAGAGAAACCATACAGTGGCATCACCAGGGGTGGGGAGGGGTGCTTGGGTGCCATGAGGACCAGGTGCCGGCCTTTCCAATCTAGCTGTGATTCCGGATCCCTAGTCCTGCCTGCTGCACAGTCAATCATCAAGGGAAATCGAAGAGGCAGAAGAGTTTTTTACATAGTTCAAGAAGACTTTACAGCTGCCCTTGTTATCCCCAAGTAAAAGATATTCATGGGGGAGCATGCCTGGCTTTGCCCTTGGCTTTTGGGTGGCTCTAGAAAACCTTATTTCAGAATTGTGGGGTGGGAGATGGAGTGAGTCTGCTCCGTGCTACTTTCAACTCATTCTGGGATGGCTCTCAAAGCTGTAGAGGTTAAGTCTCCAAAATGTCACATTGTTTTCATTAATTCATTAATTTGGGACATGGTTTCACTATGTAGCCAAGGCTGTTCTTAAACTTGTGACCTTCTTGCCTCAGCTTTCTGATTGCTTGAATTATAGGACAGAGTCACTGTGCCCAACTTATTATTTAGATACAATGTTACTGGTCTGGCAGAATGACACACCTATAGTCTTAGCATTTGGGAGGTAGAAGCAGGATGATCAGAAGTTTAAGGTTATCTTCAACAACACAGAGAGCTGGAGGGTAGCCTGAACTAAATGAGACCCTGTTTAAACAAACAAACAAACAAACAAAAATGTAATGCTATTTTTAGAAAAACACAAACTGTAGCTAGGGGTTAAAGAGCAGGTCCAGAACTCAATTAAGCCCAGTTAATTGGCCGTTGTTAGGCACTGGGTTTGATTTTAACAGTAAGGGCACGTGGTTGGCAAACTGGATCACAGGGAGGTTAGAGGCTCAAGCCTGCCCTCTCCCTTGATTCATCAATGATACCCACATTGTTTCCATGTACTTCTGTTGGGATGACCAATGGTATTTGATGGAATCAGGTGACAGTCTTGTTTAGCCACTACAGACACCAGAATCTTTTCCCTGGGAAGAAACCAAAGCCAGTCAGTATACATCACCAGAAAAGATTCTGGTGTCTGTAGCCTAAAAGGAAAAAAAACTAGAAAACCACCCTTCCAGTCTTCAAAGCATAATACATGTGGTTGTGCAAGGATAGAGTAAGTCATGCAGGATGGATCGTCAAACAACTTTCAAGTGGACCAAGGAGAGTTCAAGGTGAACCTGGAAAAGTAATGCTTCCATTTGAAAGTGTTGCCCATGTGATAGTAATAGGAGATGGAGCCTTTCAGGGCCTGATGATGCAGCCCTATAATCTCAGCCACCCTGCAGGCTGAAGCAAGAGGATCACAAGCTAAAGATGTGCTTAGACTACAGAGAGAGTTCCCAGTCTGGGCAACTTAGTGAGACCCTATCTCAAAACAAAAACTAAAGAAGGCTGGGAATCTAGAACTCAGTGGTATAGCATGTGCCTGACATGTGTAAAGCCCTGAGTTCAATTCCTAGGATTAATGATTTTTAAAAAGAAGGGGACTAGAGAAATGGTTCAGAGGCTAAGAGCACAGAGGATCTTAGTCCTGTTTCCAATACCCACATAGGGTGACTCACAACCTCTTGTCACCCCAGCTCCAGGGGATTTAACCCTTTCTTCTGGCCTCTGTGTACACCTGCCCTCACATGCACACACCCATATACAGATAGACACAATTAAAATAAATCTCTTTTGAAAAGAAGAGAGATTGGGAGGTGAGGAGCCAGGTGGTGGCAGCACAGCATACCTTTAAACCCAGCACTCAGGCTCTCTGTGAGTTCAAGACCAGTCTGCTCTACAAAGTGAGTTCCAGGACAGCTGGCTCTGTTACACAGAGAAACCATGTCTCAAAACAAACAAACAAACAACAAAACAAAACAAAAACAAAAAACAAAAAAGAAGGAGTCGGAGTCAGGGAGGGAGAGATTAGGCCTTTATGGTTAGATAAGTCATAAGGGCTGCTCCCTCACTAATAGGAGTAAGGGTCTTTATAAAAGAGGCTTCATGCAGAATTTAGCCAACTTGATCATCCACTTTCTGCAATGGGAAGATGTAGCAAGAAAACTCTCATCAGACACTCAAATGTGCTACTAGTTTGAGCTTAGGTGCTCAGTCTCTGGAACTATGGAAAAGAAGTCCACTTATGTTCTTTATGAATTTCTTAGCCTCAGGTATCTTTTTTGTGTGTGTCTGTGTGTGATTGTACAAAACGGACTAAATAGTGACTCTGGGGCCAGACTTTCAAGACAAGCCTGAGGCTGTGTGTTGTAATAGCACTCTGCACCTGGAAGAGCTCATATCTGCTGTCCCTCATCAGACGCTTAGGGAGAATTACACAAGGTCCCTGGAAGATCTCATATCTTGGCATCCCTCATCAGACACTTAGGGAGAATTACACAAGGTTCCTTTTATCAATCTGCTCATCATGTGTCAGCAGGGGCCTTGTCTTACAACGATTAAGAGTCTCCTCCCTCGAGCCATGTACATGAAACACCGCTTCTCCACTTTCTGCAGGAACCTAAAATAGGGAGGGTGGGGGAGAAAGTCTGGCCTCTATTTTGAGAGGTATCATGGATAAGACCTGGTGGTGTAATTGAAAGTTAAAACGCCTCTCTATCGTGCCTGACTCTGCACTGGTTGTCATAGCCATGTGTCTTTCAAGAACAGCTGACTTGCAGTGACTCCTAGCCTGCTGTGCTTAATTGACTTCTAGCAGACGCTGTTTATTTAGCCAGGACACAGAATATAAACCACCCTAGGTGGCTTGGGAAGACTGGCAGCCAAAGTGTGGTGGCCACCCTGCTTCCTGCAAAGACCTAGCCTGGGAGTTCAGTACATGCATGACTTCTTCAAGCAGTCTGTTCTGGCTCCCTCCAATAACATATAAGGAAATGATGTTTGCCTGTACTTTCCAGAAACATCTTTGATGCCAGTTGCAGAGAAGCATGCTGTGGGAGGTTCTAGGAAGCCTCAGAATTCAGTCTGGTGTGGGCTGTGTGTTCGGGAATAGTCACAGAGCTAGGGGAATCAAATGACAGGAGTTTGCGGAAGAGAGGACTCGAGTGACCCTATCATTCTGACAGTGTCCCTTGATGATAAAATAACAGGCCTAAGGGAAGACTGCCATTTCCTATGCCTTTATTTTCTTGCTATTTTCTTTCTTTCTTCTTGAGCCTAGAGAAGTGCCTCCCACTTCACACACGGTCCCTCCTCCATCACTTTAGAGCTGAGAGCCCAGGGTGCAAGCAGATGATGCTACAACATGGTTTTCCTTCTCACCTCCTCCCTCAGTCTAGCCCTCTGCAGTCACTGCCCCTCATCTCTCCCGCAGACACCAAGCTCATGCCCCTTTCGTCCTGTTTCCTATTCCATTCAAGGAGTATTATGAAGTACCTACTATTTGCTCTTGGTCGCACAGTATCTAACAGGAGTTCAAGTATGTAATTTAGGCTTCCCCAACAAAAGTACAAGCTTCCAAAGTGCAAGGGAATGTATCTTCTACTTCTTTGTGCCCCTTATAGTGCACCATCAGAGCTTGTGGGTGAAGATGTGGTGACTCGCCCTCCAGGCTCATGGGGTCAGTGAGCCCTTGCCTCGACAAGAATAACAACAGTCCATCTTAGTGGTTTTCGACTGTGCTCTCATACTCTAGGAAGGAAGGGAGTAGCGATGCCCCACAGCTGTGTGCAACCCTTTCTGATGCTACCTCCAGCCCGCAGCAACTGTGACTGTGGCAATAGCCACCTGCTCCTGCTCTGTTCCCTAGGTGGGAGACCATGCCATTGTTATCTGTTATCTTAAATTCCAGAGCAGGGAGGAGAGAAGGAGGCCTCTTATCCCTGCATAGCTGTGGAGCTCTGGAGCTTACTGAATGCCTCTCAAATGCTGACGCAGTGAGTGATGTTGTAGAGGGAGCACCCAAAGGCCTGGAGATGAGCAGCAGTTACATCACGGGTTGCTCGATGCCTTTCTTCTGGAGTACTGAGTGCTTGTTTGCCTCTGTTCCAGGCCCACCTGCCGTTTGCTGTTGTTGGCAGCGCAGAAGAAGTGAAGATAGGGAACAAGATGCTGCGGGCTCGGCAGTATCCTTGGGGGACTGTGCAGGGTGAGTCTCCTGCAGATGGGCTGCACTCAGAGAGCCCCTCCTCTGTGTTTTTGCTGCCCCCCCCCGCCATGATATGACAAGTTCCTAGCTTGTCCCCCTGCCTCTGCTACTCAGTTTAGATCTCAAACAGCCACAGTGGGTCACAAGCAGCAAGCTCTGGCCCTGTGCCTGGATTCTAGGATGGGAGCAGACTCCCTTTGTCTCTAATGAAGAAAACACTCCCTTGTAACTACCTCCAAACACAACAAAAGACAAATGGATTTGGCACAGCATAGAAAGGACTATACAAGTGAGTGTGTCCCTAAGAGAGGCACAAGAATGTTCACAACAGAGAATAATAGTGATAAATTATTACAAACAATGAGGTGTCCATAAAAATAGACGGGGTAATTTGTGAAACGGTCATATCATGGGATCTTAGATAGAGGTGAAAATGAATGAATGATAGCTACATCTGCGTGAATGGATCTCAGAAACACAACACTGAGCTAAATAAAATCACACAAGCCTGCGTATGATATGAATTCCAGAAGCAAGCTAAAATAACATGATAATATGTTTTTATAAATTCATGCACAAGTAATGAATGATAAAACAGTTTTAAAATACACACACACACACACACACACACACACACCAAGAGCTGGAACAATGGCTCAGAGGTAAAAAGCACCTGTTATTCTTGCAGAGGACCTGAACTCCATTCTAAGCACCCACGTCACAAGAGTCACTTCCACTTTTATCTCCAGCTCTATGAAATCAGAACTTTCTTCTGGCTTCTGCAGGCATCTCATGTAAACACCACACACACACACACACACACACACACACACACACACACATACATACACACACACACTCTCTCTCACACACACACACAATATAAATTAAAATAAATCTCTAAAAAAGAGGACTAGCGCGATGGCTTGTGGGGGAGGGGTAAAGGCCTTTTCCTCCAAGCCTGCTGGCCTGAGTTTGATCCCCAGAGGCCACACAGTGGAAGGAAAGAGCTGACATCTGAAGGCTGTCCTCCAACCTTCACACGAGTTCACACATACACACCCACACCCTGTCACACTTAAAATAAATTAAAATTTAAAAATATACAAATGAATGATAAACCCACAGTCAGGATAGCGCTAACGTTTCATTGCCAGAGGAGGCAGGGAATAGAGAGAGGGACTTGATATCAAAAAGAGGCCAGCAGGACCTCCCAAGGTACTGGTAATAGTACCTTCAGTTGTGGAGATATTTAAAAATGTTTAAATTTAAAACTTCTTTAAATTGCACATACCTATTTCATGAACTTATATACATTTATATATACATATCCGTACATATATGATTATTTCATAATTTTAAAGAATCATATATTTACATCCATTCATCACAGGTTTTTTGGTAGTGTGCCTCAGACATATTATGTTATGCTATGCTATGCTATGCTATGCTATGCTATGCTATGCTATGCTATGCTATGCTATGCTATGCTATGCTCTGCAGTTTAGTAGATCATACAAGCTCTAGGACACTGCAGTGGGCAGAAGTTTAGGGACCTGAGTCTGTAGCTGTAAATTGTGCCATAGCTGGCAGTTTCTCTGTAAATTCATCCCAACCCTTGGACAAATAATAGAGAGTGGGCACCCAAGAAGTGTAGCATACATCTGTAAGTCTAGCACTGGGAGGGGTGGAGGGGGGGCAACTGGAATGAGAGGATCATGAGTTCAAAGGCAGCCTTGAACGGTGCTTCAAAAAAGCAAAGGTGAATGTTGGAAGTGAGTTGTCCATCTCACTGGAATGATTCAAGGCACAGCAAAAACCCGCTGGCAGTAGCTGCATTTTATTCCTCTTCCTTTTTGTGGTGCTGAGGCTGGAACTGAGGGTCTCATGCATGCTAGATGAGTGCTCTATCTTTGAGCTCCATCTCCTGTCTGGATGTCCCATAGGTAAGAGAAGATGGTCAGAGGTGCACTAAATTTTGTGCTTCCCTGTCATTTGGAGCTGGGCGTGTTTCAGTAGGAACCCTGGCAAGTGACTTCTAGACCAAGAGTCACCCTCTTTGGAGTCTGAGGCCTGACAGACAGAAACCTGAGGTGGGAGGAGACAAACCAGCAATGTTCCAGTGATTTCCATGCCCAACTTAGACTGCTTTTATCCCAGACTGTTTTTGGGGGGGTGGTAGTGGTTTGGGGGGGTTGTTTTGTTTTGTTTTTTACTCCTGAGTTGACTTTTTTTTTTTGAGTGAAGAAGCAATTGAATACTTCTTGGGAACCTTAAAGAAAACTTAGAATTATTCCTTCTTTCACCACTGCCTCACTTTTTAAACAGGGTTTCATGTAGCCCAAGGTGGTCTTGTATTCACTGTGTAGTTGAGGCTAGCCTTGAATTCCTGACTCTCCTGAGCCAACCCCCTAAGTGCTGAAATTACAGGTATCACTATCTTGCCTGGTTCTGGAATCATTCCTCCTGACCAGGGATTGCAGTCTACAGTTGGAGAAGCAGAGACATATAGCTTGGTCCTGAGACGTTACTTTACTGATGCAACTTTTTATACTAGTTTATGTTCTATGGCAACAGTTCTCAGCCCTTAGGTCACAACCCTTTGTGGGATCAAATGGCCCTTTCACAAAGGTCACATATCAGATATCCTGCATATCAGATATTTGTATTACAATTCATAACAGTAGCAAAATTACAGTTATCAAGTATCAATTAAATAATTTTTATGGTTGGTGGTCACCGCAAAATGAGGAACTGTGTTAAAAGGTAGCAGCATTAGGAAGGTTAGGGGCCAGTATTCTAAGGCAACAGGTAGGGTTCATGTCATGTAAGGGCCCTTAAGCAGAAAGTACATGGACCACCCTGGAGTTTGGACAAATACTTCTGATGACCATATCTGACCATCTATGATGATAAAACTGTTCTCAACCCCGTCATTCCAGACCCCCTCCTCTCTGTCCCTACTGCCCTCCTCCAGACCCTGAGAGACAGAATCTTGGCTAACTTATCTGTTTATCATCTCAAACACTACCTTCCTCCTGTACATGACCAAACACTACCACCCAACACAGTGGAGACAGATCTGGAGACATCCTGACAGAGCTCTACTTACAACAGTCCTCTAGCCAGAAATCCACTTTGCTGTGACTTAGTCCACATCCCTCACCTTCTTGCTCACCATCCCAAATGGATACCTTTGCCCTCACGGCAAAGAATGGTACGCACTTTCTCCTGCTTAAGATTGCCGTGTTCATGCCATTATCCACCCTTGGCAAAAACACCTCTTTGGAAGCTTCTATTTCCCCATATGGGCCACACCAGAGGTCTGCCCCTCCTTTTTCCCCACCACCTATTGCTACCCTGGTTCTTTTTCCTTGCTCTTTGGAGACTCTGTCTATGGTTTTTCCCCTACACTATCTGCTTCTGAAGCCTGACTTTGCAACCTGCCCTCCATATGACCTTGCCTAACCTTCTACAGGCTTGGTGGGGATTGTGTTCTATTATCTGCTTGATAAATTCTGTTCTTCCTTCCAGAGTTATCCAAGAGGTTGTGTCTATGGGGATGCCTCCTGGGAGTTTGTAGGTCTCCCTCTTCTGGGCTTTTATGGCACTGCAACCTTACCTTCATGTTTGTAGCTTTGGTTTTGTGTTGTATTGTTCTGTTTACACATGCTTTCCCACTAAACTGTGGCTTCCTAAAAGCATAGGCCCAAGACTTCATTTCTTTCTTTTTTTTTTATAGTTTTTCGAGACAGAGTTTCTCTGTGTAGCCTTGGCTGTCCTGGAATTCACTCTGTAGACCAGGCTGGCCTCGAACTCA
>NC_034613.1:28768093-28798362 GCF_900095145.1 Mus pahari | reverse complement strand
GGCTCAGTGGTTAAGAGCACTGACTGCTCTTCCAAAGGTCCTGAGTTCAAATCCCAGCAACCACATGGTGGCTCACAACCATCTGTAATGAAATCTGGCGCCCTCTTCTGGAGTGTCTGAAGACAGCAACAGTGTACTTACATACAATAAATAAATATTAAAAAAAAAAAAGAAACACAGACAAGGGAGGGGGCCTGGAGAAACCACTCTGCTGATTGATCACTCACTGCTTTAGCCCCTCCCTCCCATGTATAGCTGCTATAGTGAGCCCTGCTTACAGACTGTGCTGGGGCTTTGTTCTGCTGGGTAGCAGTTAGGAACTGCCCTCTGTTCCCACTTTCTTCATCTGGCTCTCGTATTGCTTAAGACAGCTTCCCAATATGTTCTTCCCCATCTTCCCCAGTCTCAAAACCAGACAGGAAATAAAATCAAGCAGAGTGGCACAGCACTGGAATCCTAGCCCTGGGGAGGCCTAAGCAGAAAGATGGGGACAGCCCGGGGTACTTAGCAAGTACTGCACCATAGCTACAGAGCAAGAGCATTCATTTAAAAAAGAAGAAGAAAGGGGAGAACTGGGTATGTGATATGTGATCTGGTAGTTGAGTGTTTGCCTAGCATGCGCAAGCTGAGTTCATCCCTCACACCAAATAAATAGATAGGAAAATACAAAACAAAAAACAAAAACAAAAAAACAAAACAAACAAACAAACAAAAACCCAAGAAGTAGTCACTTGGTTTGTATTGGTGACTTGCATGGTGCTCTCCCTTCCCCCACGGCCTTAGCATTTCAGTGTGAGTTTTGTTTTGACCACTGACGATGAATAATCACTGGTGTTTTCCTCAAATCGGAATCTAAAGTGCTTTTCATTATGCAGGTGGGAGCCATAGACCAACGAAAGCATCTGCTCTGTATATACAGTATGCGTCATTATCCCTGCATTTTGAATTACCATGTGTTGCCCTTTACTGTGGCTCTATCTCCTTTCAGGAAATGTCAGACATCCATGAGCAAGCCGTGGGGGGGGGGCATATCTGTGGGAGGGAAATGCTTTCAAATGGGCCCTGGGATCCCACAGAATCTGTTTATAGCAGAAGGACCCCAGGACACCATACAAGCAGTCCTTTGGGGATGGCTGCTTTCCAGCTCTCTGTGGACAGGCAGGTCAGGGCCCCAGAGCTCCTGAAGTAGAAGGAACTGAGTTTGTCTTTGATGGAATCTCCCCTGTTTCTCTCCTTCACCTCCACAGCTTCCATCTGCATCCCGAAGGAGGTGTGCCTCTACCTGGCCACTTAGTCCTGGCCTTTCCTCTCCTCCCCGCTTAATACCTGTTCCTGCCTCTTCACCCTCTTCCACCAACCCCTTCCTGTCCACCTTGCTTGTAAACGCTCCCCACTAACAGAGTACTTTTTTTAGGCCAGTTCCTCACCTGTCAAGAGGTTTGTCTCTGACAGGAAGGAAACGGTTCTGTAGCTCCTGGTCCTCTCCCTCCTCTCACTTCCTCAGCCCACTACCATCTGCCTTCTGCCTGCCTCCAGCTCTCTACAAAATTCTCTCCAAGGCCTGCGGTTGTGGATTGGTGGCCAATTCCCTTGTGACTTGATTTTTTAGCTTTGATTTTAATGTGGCCAGCCTTGTTCCTCTCCCTTTCTGACTTATTCCTCCTTGCTCTGGCTTTCAAGCTCATTTTCTTCAGCTTCCTCCTCTAAATGTTGGTGCTCTCTCGGGATTCCTTCCACAAGCCTCTGCTCTTTCACACTTCCATCTCTTTGTTCTGGTTCTTTTATTCTCAGAGCTCTAATCACCACCAAGCTATCTGATGAATCCAAAGCTAAAATTTTACCACTGAGCTCTGAACCTATTGATGCAACTGCACCCTGGACATTTCACTCGGGTATCTATGGATACTGATTTGAAGCTCTAGCACTCTGCCATCTTCTTCCTCCTCCTCCTCCTTTTCCACCATTTCCTGTTGCTATTCCTGTTCTGCCATGTAGCTAGTGGCCCAAGGCAGAAATTTGAATCAGATTCTTTTGGGGAGTATATTAAGAGTTTATTGTAGCTTGTAAGCACTAAAATTCAAGGAAAGGTGCTCGCGAAAAAAGTAAGACACACTTAAGAAAGTAGGTAGGTCTGAGCAGGAAGAGCTGCCAAGAATCAGCCCTGATTTCACCCACCCAAGTCCTAAGAATTCTGCAGCCCTACTACTGCTCCAAATCTCTCCATTTGCTACCAGCCTTTAACATGAAGAGCCTTCCATTTTATACTTGAATTGCTGGAAATTTCGTTTCCTAAAATAGCCAAGTGGACTTTCTCATGTTCTGACTAATGGATAGATACATGTCCACTTTTTAAATGTGGCACCCAAACCCTATCTTCTTTTTCCAGACTCAGGAACCTCCCCTCTCACTCTTCTATGGGTCACATGATGTCCCCAGGCCTGTTCAAGTATGGCCATGTCCCCAGGAACACCAATCTTCACTTGTGTCTTTCTTCTGTCTTTGGAGCACTGGCCTTCACCACACTGACTCTTACTATTTAAAAATTAAGTGCAGGTCAGGGGCAGTGGTCTTGACCTGAGCATCTCCCATTACACCCTAAGTTCCTTTAGTACATGGGGTGAGCAGCTAGCATCATGTCTATTCACACTGGTCACATAGGTGTTAGGTAAAATCTCAGCCAAGTGTTCAGTGAAGTGGTAAATCAGTTCGGTCCATCTCAGAGCCAGGGCCTGGCAGTTCAGGGCAGTGGGAGGGAGGGAGGCCTTAAATGAAAAGACAGGAGACCCAGCTTCTGTTGTCAGCTCTGCCTCTAACTAGGTGTGTAATCTTCAGAGACTCACTCTCCTCCATGAGCCACAGTTTCCTCATCTGTAAGAAAGAGAGACAGAGACAGAGAAAGTTAGCTCCTCTGGCCCCTCCAGTAACTCTATAATATGGCTGTTGCATACTAAGCCAGAAGTCCCGCCCCACCCTGCCCCGCCCTGCCCCGCCCTGCCCCTTTGTGCTTCTCACTTTACATTTCTCTGTCAGAATTAGGGAAGAGAGGATGAGGGAATCTCGAGGAGAGTGGAATTGACTTGACTGTATCTCCAGTTTACAGGAGACATACGAGGCGAAGAGAAATGAGTTCCTAGGGGAGCTCCAGAAGAAAGAAGAGGAGATGAGGCAGATGTTTGTCCAGAGAGTCAAAGAGAAAGAAGCAGAGCTCAAGGAGGCTGAAAAAGAGGTAAATGTAACCATGGAGACCAGGTAGCAAGGGAGGAGAGACTGAGCGTGGCAGGAGGGGCCTCAGCCTTGACAGACAGAACTACTGGAAGGGAGAGGGACTTGTAAGCTTTGGGCAGGACTCGAGTGCAGTTTGGACAGACAGGGAATCTGATGACATCTGTGTCTTCTTGACCTTTATTTCCTAAGGATGGGACATTTTCTCATTCTGTCCATTATTTACAGCCATTGCCATCCAACATGGTAGCCACTAGCTGCAGGTGAGCATTTCTTTCCATTTGAATTAATTAATTTAGGTTTTGAAGCAAGGTTTCTATACTCTCACTTGAGCCCCGTGAGTCTTAGGATTGCAAGCCTGCATTACAGTGCCCCAAAATACTTTTTTATTAAGTGACAAATAATAATTGCATATATTTATGGAGTATGACATGTAACTTTAGTGTTTATGGTATAGAATTATTAAATCAGACAAAGAAATCAGTCAGTCACTTTATATGTTTATCTATAAGAGGGCATTGCATTGATCCTCCAGAACTGGAGTTGCAGATGATAGTAGATTGCCAAGTAGGTGCTGGAGATCCAAACCAATTCTTCTAGAAAAGCATAAAGTGCTTTTAACCATCGAGCCACCACTCTATCCCATAATAGTAATAAGTTCTTTAAGAAAGAATTAAACATATGCAGTTATTCCTTTAAGCAATGGCCTTGGCTTCCAAGGCTCCTGTACCAGTTCACCCCCTGATGCCAGAGTAATTGCCCTAAGGTTCAGTTTAAAAATATTAGCCAGTGTTTCCTTTCTGGGCTCTAGTTGCTTCTTTGGTCTTGTGATAAAGACCTACCTGAGGAAAAACAACTTAAAGATGCTTGCTTTGGCTCACAATTCATTGTGGTAACACAAGCATAATGTGACTTTGTGGGAGGACATGGAGGGGGGAGAGACTGTCAATACTCAGATCATTTTTTCCTTTTAATTCAGCTCAAGACCCCAGCCCATAGACCCCACCGACTTTCAAGCTGTGTCTTTCCACCTTAGTTAGCCCAATCTAGATACTCCTTTGTAGACATCAGAAGCTAGTTTCCATGGTGATTATAAATCACCCATCAAGTTGACAGTCAAAATTAGTCATCACTCCCCTCAAAAACATAAACAGGGGATATAATTAATCCCCAAATCTGTTAACCTTTGATTTCCTTTGACTCTCCAAGGTTATCACTAAAGCTTGTGGCAAAGGTATTGGTTTTATTTCAGTTTCACTTTAAGAAGAAAAATGTTACCCACTACCTTTAGGAAGAGCGGTATGGGAATCTTAAAGAAAAATGAATAAAAGTTGCAATGAAGTAAAGCTCACTTAAAGCAATTGATGCTCCCCTTAAGTGATTAGGAGAAGCTGGTTTAGACAGCAAACTCGTCCATTGCCAGACCTTACTAGGCACCAGTCCCAAATGCCCACAGCACCTAGACAACTGACCTGTAGTGTGCACCGAAAATGCTACAGAGTGCAACATTTCCTCCTGAATCCCCAGGAGAAAGAAGAATTATGATTGGCATATTTATTAAGGTTATTTTCTGCATTCTAGTAGTGTGACTGCCTGTGTCACTTGTCATTTGTGCCTTCCTTGCCTCTGGTTAAGACAGAGGTCTCAGGTCTGTAGAGATGGCTTAGCAGTTAAGAGCGTTTGTTGCTCTTGCAGATGACCAGGGTTTAGATCCCAGCTCCATGTATGGTGACTCACAACTTAACACATCCTTAACTCCAGTTCCAGGAGATTTGATGCCTTCTTGTGACCTCTGAGGGTACAAGGCACACGGGTAGTACACACATACACACACATACACGGGGGGGGGACACATACAAGTAAAATAAATAAATCTTTTTAAAATTGTTTGAAAAGACTGACGTCTCAATAATACTCATCCAATTTTATGGATCCTTTCTTGTCTCTGTGTTCAAGGACAAGTATTCCTTTGGCCAGCTTTGCTATGGCTCATGTTTTTACCATGATCCATGGAGAGATGCCTCAGTGAATAAGAGTGACAACTTGAGTTCAGATCTCCAACACCCACATAAAGAGCCAGGCATGGTTGCACATGCCAGTAATCCCAGCCTTGAGGGGCAGATATAGGTGGACCCTAAGATATGCTTATTCAGGAGATCTTTACATATGGATGATCCCATTATATAGTCCTCTAAAGACTGGGTTGACCTTAGACAAATGCCTTCATTTATGAGACTTTTGGTTTTCTCATAAAATGAACATAATAGCAAAACCAACTTCAACAGTGTTATAAGCTAAGGCATTGTATACCTGTAATCTAAGCCCTCAAACGGCAGAGACTCTGGTCATAGCTGGGCTGGGGACTGCCCACTGCTGCAGAGGGACTCTCTCTAACCTCCTTGTGGCCCTCTGCCAGCTGCATGAGAAATTTGACCGTCTGAAGAAGCTGCATCAGGAAGAGAAAAAGAAGCTGGAGGATAAGAAGAAATGTCTGGATGAGGAAATGAACGCCTTCAAGCAGAGAAAGGCGGCGGCTGAGCTGCTCCAGTCTCAGGGCTCGCAGGCTGGGGGCTCACAGACTCTGAAAAGGGACAAAGAGAAGAAGAAGTAAGTAGCAGGCTGCTAGTGTGTGTGTGTGTGTGTGTGTGTGTGTGTGTGTGTGTGTGTGAGAGAGAGAGAGAGAGAGAGAGAGAGAGAGCTCTTTCTTTTCCTATTCATCCCTTCCTCCTCCATCCACTACACAGCACCTAGAGGCCATGGGGATTGGCCAGCAGGTGTGAACTGCAGGCTGGCAGTTACACTCAGATAGCATCCATTGTCCTTGTAGCACCCAAGTTGGAGTTGCTATGAGAAGGAAAGTAGTGGTCCCCAAAGTGTAGCTTTTCTGTTCGTCCCAGCTAGGGAAGCTCTGCAAACGCCTGGCAAATGGTAAGGGAAGAGGGGCTAGGAAGTAGGAAACAAACCAGGAGAGATGTAGAGGGATAGGAGAAGTAGGAGAGCAACAAAGACGATGGGCAGACCGGCATCATCCCCAGACCCTAGAACAGTGATTCTCAACCTGAGGGCTGAGACCCCAAGCAATCTTTGCACAGGGGGTCACATATCAGATAGCCTGCATACCCAATATTTACATTATGATTCATAACAGTAGCAAAACTACAGTTCTGAATAAGCAACCAATGTTATGGTTGGGGGTCACCACAATGTGAGGAACTGTATTTAAGGGTTGAAGCAGGAAGAAGGTTGAAAAACACTGCTGTAGATGTTCAATATCATGCAGCTTACAGATCTGCTTGCTCCTCCCAAATCTGACTAGAGGAGCCTATAATCTAACTCTTACTCTGCCTCGGTTATCAAAAGATACAGCCTGTGGAAGGTAAATGCTACCACTGAAAGGCTGCACCTTGTGTCCCATCTCCCATTCCTTTGCTATACCTCTTCATGCTGGCTGCTTAGTTATGCCCACCCTGGGGTACTAAGAACCTAGAGGGGAGTCTTCAGATTCCAGTATCCTCTTCGTGGCCCATTTTCAAGCTCGGGGGATGGTTCTAAAGAATTTTGTTTCTCTAAATGTTCGGTAAGTTGATAGTTCTGCCCTACCCCATCACCACCCAGTCTCTGCTTGCATAAATTACCCACTCCTCATTTCAGAGCCAGAAAAGAGAAAAATGTTTCTGGCAAGAAAATATCCAGAGGTTTCCTTGTGCTCCACGGTTGTTTGTGTAGTAGGTTCAAGGGAACTCCAAGACAGAGTGTTCAACAATAGCCTTTCTAAAGGATTCTTAAGGTCCCAGGATACCCATGGTCATGACCTTCTATTTTGGGCCACTACTCTGAGTCAGTCACTGGATGCTTCCCAGAAGAAAGAACAGTCTTTTTGCCTCCATCCATCCTGGGATTCTTACTTAGGAATCACACCATGAATACAAACTACTTACCAATTCAAAGCACTGGGTTTTGCCATCGTATTGTCCAGATTGACTACCTAGTATGTAATTTGAACATTTTCACCAACTTGGTCCAGAGAATTTTTTTCCCAGAAGAGAATCTTAAAACTTTATATTGCTGGGTGGTGGTGGCCAACATGGTCTATCTACAAAGTGAGTTCCACAACAGCCAGGACTGTCTCAAAAACTAAAACCCAACCAACCAACCGAACAAACAAACAAAATCCTTACATATCAATGACTTGTTTTTGTTGTTGTTGTTCTGGGTGTTTTTGCGGGTTTTTTTGGTTGGTTGGTTGGTTTGGGGGTTTGGGGGGGTTGTTTTTGGTTTTGGTTTTGGGGTTGTTTGTTTGTTTGTTTGTTTGTTTGTTTTTGCTACTAAAGTTCAACTAGTCAGATGTAAAACCTCTTTGGATCCACCATCTATTAACTTATCAGTGATAATATATCAGTTATACTAGCAGAAAATAATTCATACATTCCTTTTGGGAGTGATATGGGTGGAGCCCTGAGCTCTACCACTTGGCACCCCTGGCCCTAGATTCCTCTTTAAAAGACCAGAAATATCTGGAGTTGGTGACTGTCCTTTTCCAGTTCCAAGATGGGAGAAAACCTTGTTGGAATGTGGCACCTTACACTAGCAATCAGAGCTAGCACAATAGCCTGTCGCCATCCATGCTCTGATGGACATAGGTCTGGACACCTTATGCATCTCTATAAGCAATTTGTTACCTTCTAAAAGATGTCACTAAATTTCTGCTACCCTGCTCCCATAGTGCTTTTGCTGATGATTATTTGGGGAGGGTAGAGATTGTGGTAGAAATGTATTTTACACAGATTGTGGTTGAATCTGATCAAGTTCCAGATTCAGTATTTCCTCTGGATACCCCTAAGGAGATTAAGAAAGAATACCACTGTTTCAGGGGTGTCTACCAAGCCACCCTCACCTGTTCCCTTTTCTGTTTCTCCTAATCGCCTTAGATTGCTAACATTTCGTTATTGGTATTAATTCATAATATTGGATTTCTCCTCATGCTCCATCCATCTTCATCAGTTCTTACTGTTTTACAGTTAACTCTGCTGTTTGCTGCATGCTGCATGACACCCAGGGTCCTGGTAAGCTTTATTAACTCTAAATAATACTGGCAGTGGCTTCTACAACATACCTCCCAAAACCCCACACTTGCAGCACTCATAGCTAACCATAAAAGAAATGACTTCATCAGACCTGCTAATTTCCTCCTGAGACTTACAGTATGAAGATGTTATCTGACTGTGGTTTTAAGTGAAATGCTTGCCTGCCTGTCTGATTGGAAGTGTGTGTGTGTGTGTGTGTGTGTGTGTGTGTGTGTGTGTGTGTTATGTGTGTGGTTTTGCTGCTAGAACAACTGTGTAGCATAGGTAGGCAAATCATATGACCAACATGTAAGGTTTCAGTCCAGATTTTCTTTTTCATGAAGAGTCATAATCATGACTTTCAAAATGAATTGTGATGAAGTAGGAGACTGCTGGGTTCACAGTACCTACTGGCAATGTCACAATTAGTCTTGACCCATATCACACCCCAAGTTTAGGAATGCGCCAGGAGAAATGTCTCCCTCTAGTCCTTATCTGAGGAGTTCAACTTCTCCAATTTCTTTTGTTTATATGCCCTACCCTACAAATATAAGCAAAGTAGAAAACAAGGAAGAGACCTCGGATACTACAGGAAAGCGTTAAGTTTGGTTCTGTGAGGGCTAGTGAGATGGCTCAGCAGGCTTCAGTGGCGGCACCTTTCACAGAAATCCATTTAAGCCTAGCAGTCTAGTTCAATCTCTAGAACCCGTATAATAGTGGAAGGAGAGAACCAACTCCAAAAGTTGTCCTCTGATCACACTACACCATGGCATGTGTGCCCACAAACAGTAATAATAAGTTAATTTTTAAAAATTTAATTGTGGGTCTGGAGAAGTAGCTCGGGGTGGTTAAGGACACTTAACTGTTTTTCCAAACGAGCAAAGTTTGGTTCCTAGCACCCATATATTAGGCAGCCCACAACTGCCAGTAACTTTAGCCCCAGGGTATCTGACAACTTCTTTTGGCCTTTGTGGAAACCTACACACACACACACACACACACACACACACACATATAAAACATTTAAAATGTAATTCTGTAAGTACAAGCATCATGGAAACCTCTGTTAAAGAGATAAAACAAGGAATTCTTAGTAAGGATCTCTGAGGGCTAATGGTTGTGTCTACAGAAGTAAATAGAATTGGTCCCTGCCATCACAACTTTTACAGAGAGTGAAAACAGTCGTCATAGGATGGATGAAAGCAGTGGTTAAGCACCTTTTATCTACTCTACCAAAATCAGGTAGTGAAGGGAAATTGAATGTAAATGCTTTGAGCAACACACTTAGATTGATTTATTTTTAAAACTCTACCATGGAAACTTTCAAAAATGGCTAAGAGAAGAGATAATAGTACACAATTCAGCCCCATATTCCTGAAGCTCAGTCATCAAAGAATCATTGACATACAGCTAAGTCAGATTCTGCAATTACCTCAGACATGCTGGATTATAAGTAAGGCAAAAACTGTCTCAATTCATGTGTAATATACATAGTACATATTTCTAAGAGATAATGATGCTTAAAATCAGTCACCATTGTCGCACCTACAAAATCAACAATAATTTGCTAATACAAAATGTCTAGTTGGTGTCAGATGTACTCCAGTAGTCTCATGAACTGCCTTACTTGGTTTATTTGTTTGTTTGTTTGTTTGGATTGGGGACAAAAGCATTGAGAAGATGTCCCCTGACTAGGCCATACAGTGGTTTATATGGAGAGCCTGCTATTAGTCACAAAACCAAAGGGTACAACTGTTACAGTACAGACTTCGGGCAGCTGCCAAAGGCATCCTCCTTCCAAACAAATCCTGGCAAGGAAGCCCATCCAAGCTTCTGAAACAGAAAGCCCAGGAAACGGAGCCAACCAAATGCATCCTAAAAGAACAATTAAATGATTTACTGCCTGGTTCAAAAGCAAACCCTAGAGCCCCTACTAGGGCACTGGCATCCAATAGCAGCTTTCTATTTAGGAAGACTAAATTCCCAAAGTCTCTGCCCCCCACCATAGCCCAGATGCTAGCTATGGTCTGACACATAACAGGAGCTCAGATCATATGGAGTTTCTTTGTTCCACCATTTTTAATGAGAGCAAGACAGGTGTATTCTGGTGAATTCAATTTTGGCACATTCCGATTTTGTTGTACACAATTTCATTTTGATTTCCTTGAGTGCGTCTTTATTAGTAGCCAATCCTAAAATGAACCCTGGAAATTATAACTAAAGCCATGCCTTATAAGTAAGAGACAAGTAATAAACGGCTGGCGCGGCCAATTTCAACCCCAAGTTGGTTGGCTTTTCTTGGCAAGCTTCTCTGTAGTAGACTGCAAAAGCAGTTCTGGATCAGTTGGTCTGAGAGAGCCTTAGTGGCCAAGATTCTGAAAGCCACAAAGGTTATGTGCCCTCCTGCCCAACCGTCACTTGGGGTAGTTGATCAGAAAAGCCATCTGGAATGCAGGCTGAGTGAGGCTTACTTATATATGGAGGAGAGTGGGTGTATTCATTGTATAAAATTGATTGCATGTTCTCAGATATGCATGCTCTTCTAACTCCACTCCCACCAAATAGCCCTCATTTAACAGGATGGCTGTTGAGTCCATGTCTCTGAAAATAGCTGAGAGAATCAACTTAAGGAAGGAAAGTTTAGTTCTGTTCATGGTCACTTGGCCTCATTGATGTGGCAAAGGTCCTACCAGAGAATCCTGGTGGAGGTGTACACTGGAGCAGAGCTGTACACTGCATGTCAAGCCAGGAATCAGGCAGGGACAAGATTGTAGGGCTTGCTCTGGTGATCTACTTCTTCCAATAGACCCGCCTTCCAGTAATGCCTTCATATGAATCCTTCACAAGATTCCTCTCTCAAAAGCAGGGCCCTCCGAACCTTCCTCAAAACCTTCCTCAAAACTCCTTAGTTGGCAAGGAAGACTTCAATACACGAGTCTTTAGAGCACATATCATAGCTAAACCATTTTAAAAAAAAAATCTTTCTTCAGTTCATAAACAAGGATTTAGATACATAGCCAAGAAGTTCTCTGAGACAACACTCTCCCAGTGATAGAAATGTCTTGAGTAAGTATCGTTTATCCTGGATGAAATGATATTTTCTTTACAACCACAGGCATGTCAGCCTCTTCATATGTGACATAAGGATCAATATGACTTGACTTTACTTATATCATAGGAATGAAATCCCAGGAGGAGACAAATCAAAATGCTACATGAGTGAGTTCCAGGACAGTCAGGGCTATACAGAGAAACCCTGTCTCAAAAAACAAAACAAAACAAAACAACAACAATAAAAACCGCTACATGAACACAAGCCAGTGATGGGATTCTATAGTTCAGGTTTAGAGGTCACTGGTTGAAACCCACTTGACAAGCAGGTATTGGCTTAGGGGTAGCAGTTAGCCAGCTAAGCTTGCTCTGAAGACTGC
Source organism: Mus pahari (assembly GCF_900095145.1). Lineage (NCBI taxonomy): Eukaryota > Metazoa > Chordata > Mammalia > Rodentia > Muridae > Mus > Mus pahari. Next base: position 28,786,646 of record NC_034613.1, on the reverse strand, counting down.
CAAAGTTGAAACCTCAGCTTCTTTTCCTGTAGGTCAAGGGGGCAGTGAGCCTGTTGCTGTATCCAGTGGCCTAAGGTCACTAGAGACTTGGTATTCATAGACAAGGTTATCTGGATCCATGCGTGTGTGTGTGTGTGTGTGTGTGTGTGTGTGTGTGTGTGTGTGTGTGTGTGTGTGTGTTGGCAGGTTGTTTGTCAAGAACAGATTTTTAAAACTGTGTGGGATTTGATCTTTATTTTGCTTTTTAATACCACTACTATTGAATAGTATTTAATAATACTACTGCCATCCATGTTAGAAAGCATTTTCCCAGGAGCCAGTGCACAAGACTTTAAGACCATCTAACATAGCTATTCTATTTTATCTATTAGTTATGACTTAATTTCCTTCTGACTTTTTTGGTACATTCATCCGTCCATTCATTAACCCCCCTTCTCTTTTCATTTTCAGTTTGGGCTTCCTGTAGACGCGCCCTTTCCTGTGCAACAGAGCTGGGCCTCCCTCTCTTTATTTCCCCCCTTAACATGCTTAGGGGGCATACACCCCATGCCTTCCCCTTTTCTATCTTCAAATGTTTATAGAAGCCCGAGAGTCAAATGATGATGTCTGGTTCCTGACCAAGAAGCCAGCAATCACGTGGCTTGGAGATACATTCCATACCTCAGTCCCTCTCCTAGTTTCCTCAGCCATATGCTCCCCCACCTCCTCAATCCATCTCTGCCAGACTCACACATGTTTACAGGTCGCTGTTTGTCACATTTGTGTACCAGCTTCCCCATTAGAATTCAACTGATACTTGTTTCCTTGAAGAATTTCCATCCACCAGTCAGGGGTCAGAACTGCATCCTGGTCACTGGGATTGCCCCCCCCCCCACTCCTCTAATGCCAGGAGCCATAGCCCCTTATCATGGGTTCTAAAGAATTGCCAGTGATGCCTGTTTCTTCTCTCATCTTAGCCCAGCCCTTTCTTGATTTCCTTTACTCATAGTCAGTTTACACAAGCTGTGTTAAAAGTCAGCCACACATTTATTCACACCAAGCCTTCCTATACAAAACACAATTGCTGGAGCAGATAGTGTATATTCCCCCTCTCTAATTCTAGGGACCCCACAGATACAGAAGGGAAAATAAACCGGAATGTTATCACCAGCCTAGAGTCTTGATTCATAGGCTTCTAGAATTCTCCTTGGGGGTTTCAGCATGCCATTGGTCATTTCTTGCCATCCCAATGAAGTGGAATAGCAAGAATAATAGTCCCAGTGAGCTGATCAAAGAATCCAGGCTTGGGGTTGTCTAGATGAGTATTCTAGTCTCCCTGATGAATGTAATGCTAAGGTGAACCTGCATTTGCACAAGTGCCACTTAAAAGAGGAGAGCCCATTAGCTGGAGGGAAGAAAAGAGGCATTGTCACTTGAAAGGTCATTTACTTTGGTCTAAGGATTTGATATTTTAAAAAATATGGTAGTCTTAAGTTTTATAATGGGTCCCACCTGATTGTGGCTTTTGGAAACCCTTTGAAGTACAGAGCCTTCCACCTTCAGGGCCAGGAGGCAGAGTATGGCTTTTGGTGTTTGGCTAGTGACAGAGCAACAGCTAGAGGCGACCTGGCAATGATCTGTGGCTAATATGGCGTCTCTCTGCCCTTCCTTTGCAGTAACCCATGGCTGTGTACTGAATAGTATGCCCCGCTACAGCTGGACTGGACTCCACTTAGCCTTTTAATCGAAGGTTCTTATTTTAACTGACAACTTTTTTTTTTTAATGGTGCCAGACAGCTGGGCTCTCCACTCCTGCTCTGGTACTTCAAGCATTTTGTTTTTGGTTTTGTTTTTGAGTTCTGTAACTTGCTTCTGCCTCCCAGTCCCACTGGCATGGACCCTGAGTTCTTTTATCTTATTATAAAGGTGGCTGTATGATCACTACCTCTAAAAAAAATGCAATAAATAAATGTGCAGGCCTTCTGAAGTGTTACGAAAGCAGGGGCCATTGCCTACAATTATAGTTAATAACTTGAACCTCACACTAAGCCCAAAGCAGAACTTGTTAAAAGCAAGCAAATCTCTTTCTCTTTTCTTGTTGGCAAAAGAGAAGGTGGTTTTGATCCGTACTGGCCAGTGGCCAGAGACAAGGACCAGGTGACAAAGTGAAAGCCTGAGCTAGTCCTTCGGGAAAACCAACTGGAAGTGGAGAATTTCAGGAAACCCTATGCCTAGAGGCAAACCAAACCAAACCCAGCCACCTCGGGAACAGAAAGCCCTAAAGCAGAATCTCCAAGTACCTCAGATACAATCGGTGATCAGGAGAGTCAGGCAACTGAGGGAAGGCTGTCTGGGTCTCCTTGAGAAAGACCGCTTATTTGTAGCCATGGAGTTCTGTTTGTTTTTAAAACTAGTTCTTACTATGTAGCCCTGGCTGGCCTTGAAATCACAAAGCAGACCAGGCTGGCCTGAAATTCACAGAGATTTGCCTGCCGAATTTCCCAAGTGCTGGGGTTAAAGGCAAACACACCACCACATCCAGCTGCCTTAGCGGGGGTTTAACCCACCTTCCCGGATGCCAGCCAGAAAGGACCATCTTCCTTAAAAAGTACTTGTGTTTTCAAATGAGGCCTTTCATTTGCATTTGTTTATAAACTCCCTACATGAGGCTGGAGGACCTCAGAATACTTCACAAGTATTTGAGCTACAGAACCTTCTAAAAGCAAGCAAAAACTGTATATAAAGTGAGGAGCTTTTTGACCAGCGTGGCTGATATCCCCCACTCCATGCTGTAGGAGGAGAGTGACAACTAGAGAAAACTCATCCAAGGTCCCAGCGCTATAACTTGGCAAGCAAAATTTCCAATTTCCTGTCTCTGGGTTCCCAGTCCTTTCTACCAAGGAACCCAAGTGTTTATGTATCTTTCTGGAGACAAGATTTTTTTTCTTTTTTTGATGTTCAGAGAAACCAGTGTTAGATGACTCTTGAGTGTTTTCACGTAGAAAAATAGGATGGGGTGGGTAGGCACAGGTGAAGAGAAAGCTCCAGGCCAGCTGCCATGGTGCTGGATGATCGGTTAGCTGTAAGTCTGTAAGTCTTAACAGAAGGTCAGATCCTCTAAGTCTGAACCAGGACCAGGCCAGTGGACATTTCACTGGTGCACTGTGTAATCAGGGAACTCAGGTGGATATGAAAAGCAATGGTTACCTATTAAAAGACGATGGTAAATTTCATTGAGAAGTTCTTCTCACTGTAAATGAAACAAACTTTTGTTTGTCTTCTCTTGAAAGTCTTTAATTAGTACACTTGTTACTATTTAAAAAAAATACTCTAAGTTCCCTGTTAACTTCTGGTGAAACAAAAAATTAGAAATGGTCTGTGCTTTTCCAGACTGGAATGGAATGGCTTCCTGAAACGTGCGTGTGCGCACACACACACACACACACACACACACACACACATTTCTTTTAAGCCAAAAAGTCTGCTTTCTCCACCTGGTTTGGATTTTTAAAAATAATTTGGCATTCACGTTTGGCTGTTAATATGTGCTTATTTTTAAATTAAAGCAAGATGCAATTAAACTTGTGTGTGGTGTTCTTCAAACCTTCTCTACAGACTTCCCGGTGCTGATGGCCCATTGTGATCTGTTCCTGTCTTCTCAGCAGTTAATCTGTACTACCTTCCACTGTCTACTCCCCTTGCATGTCACTTTGAATGTCCTTTCTCTTTGGCTAACTTCGTGTTTTCTCTCTCTTTCTCTCTCTCTCCAGCTTTTTTTAACCTTGTCTTCAGCAGCTGTACTAAGTCTAAAGGAGAAGACTGCCATTATAGAAGAGTTAGTTAGGGCTCCATACTGTCTCAAGCAAGAAACCAACCAGTCCCCCTCCCCTGCAACTGCGCACATATACACCACACTCAACAAGTGTACATGTGTCCCTGTGTCCGGGCAAGAAGCTCTCTTCTGACTTACATGGTGTTTCACATGGAATTGTCTTGTCCTAAACTCACAAGGCAGGAAAAGAATCATCAGAGCTGGAAATGGACCAAATGTAACCTCAGAGAGACAACAACAGGACCACTCACCCAGGTGTTAAGTGACTGTGGCAGACCTCAGCTGTGGTGTGGAAGTGCTGTTCACAGAGGTTTTGAGTGTTACATTGTTTTTCTTAAAATGATTCTCTGGTTCAATGGGTTGACTGTCTTCAGACACTATTAAGCGAATTTTGAATATGGAAGAGAAAGTTGAGTGGCATTTGCACCTTCAGCATTCACAGACTTTCTGCAGACCCCAGCAAGGTGGGGAGAAATGGAACAATTACCATTCAGCTAGAGAAAGACATGTGGGGGGAGGGGCTTAAGCTTAATTGACAACAAAGTTTCTCCACACAAACTTCCAAGGGGCTTTGCAGGTTTCGCAAGAGGTTTCTATTCAACTTGGTATCTTGGAGGAGAGCTTTGGTGGCGGTAAATCTGCCTTGAGATCATTGGCTTTACTTACTCTCTGAATACCATGTGAGTGTGCTATTCCTATCTGTCCATACCATAGACACCAACATTCTGCTGTCTCGTCTCTTGAGAGAGCCTCTGCATGTTTTCCAGAACCTCCGTTTGTTTTTCCTTTCTTCTCTGTGGTTCTTTTTGCTAAAAGGTGTGATCAGTCACTGCTCCTCCGGGGCTTCCATTCTCCAAAAGATACATCCCGGAACCAGCACTGTTTAGCTCATTATCTTTCTAATGTCCATGTCAATTTTCAATAAAATTCAAAGAAATGCTCAGTGACTCCATGATCTGCTCCCATCAGTTGGTGGCATGGGTCACAACAATTTGCTTTAGGAATGGGTGGCCACCTCCCAAGTGGATAAATTGGGAGGCTCAGAGAGCTGCCAGGAGCCTGCCAAGTCTTCCTCAGTGGACTGGCATGCCCCTTCCTCGTGCCTTTCTTCCTCCTGTCCCTGAAATTCCCATGGGACTGGGTGGTATTAGCAGGAAGTCCTCGGCTTTCCCTTTAATTAGCACAGGTTGAACGAGTGTTCGACAGTAGAGGGAGGGTAAAGACAGAAAACGGCATTCCACAGAACAAGAACAAAAACAGCTCTGTGCTACTTCTCTTATTTACTCCTGTGATGTGAAGATTTTCCCAATTTCATGAGTTGAAAGACATTCTGTAGATACTAAGCCTTGGGTCACTCAGGGATGCCTCCCATCCTCCCGGGCATTGCAATAGGTAAAAGGGAGAGTGGTCACTTTTCAGAAATCTGCCTGTGAGTGAATTGGGGCTTGCTTACCTCAGCTTCATTTACCTCAAGACCAAATGATGAAGAAAGGAAACCTAGAAGCCTTTGCTTGGCTATCAGAGCGAATAAAACTGACCAACCTCTACGCAACTCACACACTAGGGGGCAGCAGAGTGAGACTATACTCGCTTATGACTCGCTGAAGGCTGATACTGTGAAGGTGTGGGGAAATGCAGGATCCTTACTCTGTTGGAATAGCGGGAGAGTTGTGCTAAGAAAACCGCGGGCGGCCTGGTAATACGGTAAGGCGCCTACCGCCAAGCCTAACTATTTGAGTTCGATCCCCAGGACCCACATGGGGGAAAGCGAGAACTGATTTCTTGCAAGTTGCTCTCTGACCTTCCCACACGTGCTCTGGCATTTCACCCCTACACGTACTTTCACCCCCAGCCACCCACCCCCACCCCCCAAAAAAGAAAAAAAGAGAAAGTCAAATACTGAGTTCGAAGCACTAGGGTTCCGTTTCCAGTGGTAAAAGCAATAAAATCCTAAACCAGGTGTCAAATTCCTATAATCTCAGCATTCAGAAAGCGTCGGGAAGAGGATGTCTTATCTAACCAAACACAGTAAGTCCAATACCAACCTGGGTTACACATCCAGATCCGTCTCAGTAAACCCGGGAGGGTTGGGGGTGGGGCTTCTTGAGAAAAGAATACCAGCAAATCCTTCACAGAGCTAATTGAAAACAACAAAGTATCGGGCCTTTAGGGTCAACAAGCTGGCTCAGTAGGAAAAAGTACCAGCGGCCAAGCCTGATGACCTGGGTTTGATCCAGGTGGTGGAAGCAGAGAACTGACTCACGCAAGATGTCCTCTGAGTTTAAGTCAAGTGCGTCATGTGGGCAAATATGGGCACAAACTCGCTAAATAAATACTTTTAAAAAATCTGTGGCCAGTTAGTGGTGGTGCACGTCTTTAATCCCTGCACTTGAGAGGGAGAGGCAGGCGGATTTCTGAGTCTGAGGCCAGCCTGGTCTACAGAGTGAGTACCAGGACAGCCAGGGCTACACAGAGAAACCCTATCTCAAAAAAAAAAAAAAAAAATCCGTGGATAGAACTGGAGAGATGATCTATAGGTTAAGTGCACTTGCTGTTCCTGCTGCGGATGGGGTTTCTACCACACAAACTGCCCCTGCAACTCCAGCTCCGTGGATTCTCTCACTCTTCTGGCCTCTGAAGCTGCAGAATTCACAAGCACATACCCACACGCGGACAGATACACATACACATGATTTAAAGTAAATCTTTAAAAAAAAAAAAAAACCCTGTCCATTTGCTAAATGGGGTGCTTGGATTTGGATACCTCCCACTGAGAACCATCTCCATTCTGCATTACTGCTTGCCTTGTTTGGCATGGGCTTTAGAATGTCCTTGCACTAATGGGGTAGGGATGTAGTTCAGTGGGTAGAATTTTTGCCAGGCACTTACAGCCTTGGGTTCAGTCCTCTGCACAAAATAGAAGCAGATGTGGTAGCACATTCCTGTAATACAACACTGAGAAGATGGAGACCAAAGGATCAGGAGTTCAAGGGCAGCCTTGGCCACTGTGTAATGTTCTATGCTAACTTACATTATGGGTAATAAGGACATTCTCTTCTATAACCACAATTGTCAACTTTGGTAACTGACTCATCTCATTATTACACCATTTTAATCTACTGAATACTTTTCTTTACATAATTTCCCTAAAATGTAGGATTTAGTCTAAAGTCATACATTTTGCCTTGTCTTTTGAATCTTTAATTAGGAACAGAATTTCTTTTCCTTTTATGACATTTTTTCTAGTATTTTATTTTAAAATTCTCTCTCTGTTTGTACCGTGCCCCTGGAGGTCAGAAGAGGGTGTTTGAGCCCTTGGAACTGGAGTTAGAGTAGGTTTAAGTGTGCTTGGAATTGAACTCTGGTTCTCTTGGAGAATAGTATGTGTTATTTAATCTCTGTGCCATCTTTTCAACCCCAACACTGATCTTTTTAGGGTCCTGTTTTTTGTTTTTGTTTTAAGATTCAAGATGTGGGCTGTCAAGATAGCTCATCCATCAGAAGTGCTTGTCCACAGTCCTAACAACCTGAGTTCGATTCTCAGCTCTTACAAGGTAGCAGGAGCAAACCAAGTGCTGAGAGTGGTCCTCTGACTCTCATAAATGCACGATGGCACACACACACACACACACACACACACACACAGAGTAATTCAGCAATTCATTTCATTTTGGGTCAAGGTGCTGCCTCATTCCTCCACTACTTAATTGCTAGGCTTGTTCATTTCCTCTTCCATCAACAACCTTGCTACTAAAACCCTATGTGGAGAAACTATAAGTCCCCAAATGTACCTTGCTCCTTGTCAAAACCATCCTAGATTTAGCATCTGTTGATAGCTTTTGCCTGAATGGATCTGACAAAACAACTTTCAATTTCAGCTCTCCGTCCACTGCTGCTAGTCAGTGCACGGTTACTGCACAAGAAGCACAAGGCTTTTCTTCCATCTCATTTATCTACCTAGCATCACTGTGGATTTATGGCTTTATATAATAAATGTCAGGTAGAGTTAATTTGGGATTTAATTATTTTATTAACTTTCAAACTTAGCATATGGAGTAATGGGCTTCATTACGACATTTTCATGAATCCAAGTCATTACATTTTGTTAATATATATATATATATATATATATATATATATATATATATATCTTCCTTTTTTAAAAGATTTATTTATCTATTTTATATATGTGAGTACACTGTATCTGTCTTCAGACACACCGGAAGAGAGCATCGGATCCCATTACAGATGGTTGTGAGCCACCACATGGTTGCTGGGGATTGAACTCAGGACCTCTGGAAGAGCAGCTGGAGCTTTTAACCACTGAGCCATCTCTCCAGCTCCTCTACTTTGTTCTTATTTGTCCCCCACCAACAACCATCTTTCACACACACACACACACACACACACACACACACACACACATTTTTCTCCTGTTGGTTCCCTTCCTCCTCAAGTCCTCTTTCTTTGCCTTTCAAGTCATACTTACTCCATTTCCCATTCTTTTTCTTCCTTCCTTTGCCCCTTCCTTGAGAATTTTTCCCCTCCCTTCTCATGTTCCTCTTTGAATTTTCCTCTCTCTCTCTCTCTCTCTCTCTCTCTCTCTCTCTCTCTCTCTCTCTCATGTTTTCTACTTCATTATTGTTCCTAATGACTTTGGAGTTCAGGTTACCCAGCTCTAGCCTAATTGTAGGTTCAAGATTATTGCTTTGAATCCATTAGTAAACATTCCTCAAGTGCCTTTGTGGTAAGGAATACTGTGGTCAAGAACCCTGTGGGATGAAAGGTGAAGTATAATTATCTAGAAGAACAAAGTGGACTGATGGGAGAGGAGGGAGGACAAAGGCAGAGGAGGGGGATGTTCAATGCACACTATATACTCATGGAAATCTAAAAACTAATACATACAGTTTTTTTTAAAAAAGAAAGAAAGAAAGAAAGAAATTGTGTGAGACGGAGTCAGCAGCATTGCTGCAGGTTTGAAGGCAGCCTAGGCTACAGAGTAAGGACTCTGCCTCAAGCAAAACAAAACAAAAGCAAAGCCCCTTAAAGGATTTATATGAAGATAATGGCTGGTTGCCAGAGAGACACTTTCTTCAGTGGTGCAGCCATGGCAAGATGCCTGTGCTCCTGTAAACAAAAGTTGACCCACGCTACTGTAAACTACCCTAATGTAACTCATTTCTTTACCAAAAAAAAAAATGTATGAAAGTTGAAAGGTTAGTTAGGAATAGGAAGGGAGTTGTAGGGGGAAGGGCAGAAGAGAGTTACTGTAATAAGGAGTTGTGGGTATGATCAAAATAAGCATGCAACACACGCACACAAATTTTGGATGGTCTAATTTCTGATATGCTAATGGGAATAGTGCTTAATTGGGTTGTTGGTTCTGAGGTTCCCTCCTGTCATTACTGACTCCTTTACAAGGACGGTCAGGAAAGGAAGCCTGATGCAGTCAAATGGGTTGTGTGTGTGTTTAAAGAGAGTGACAGAAAGCTGTGCTGGAGAAGAACGAAGGGTGAGAAGATGGAGGGTAACAGGTTTGGGGTGTGGTTCAGGACTGCTTTGGGCTGCGTTTATAATCTCTTTCCTCCACAGGACTTCACTCTTTATTCAGACAATCTGTTTCTGTTTCTGTGTCTCAGCTGCTCCCTGAGTGATTCTATACCTTGTGAAAAGGGAATGGGTTAAAACAGGTTGGCTGTAGGATTTATTAAATGGACTCCTGGAAAGAGGTTATAGAGCATGCAAATTTTTCTTCTGATTTCTTATCTTGAGATGATACAGTTTACAATCTATCAAGGGAATCATAAACATAACAGTGTTATGGTTGTTCCAGGAAAAACGGACTCTTTTTTTCTTGGCTATCCAGGAACACAGGGGACTGAATGCAGGACCTCATACATGCTAGGCAGGCACCCCACCACTGAGCTACACCCACAGCCCACTTTCAGTGCTTCTCATTCTGTAATTCAAAAGTTGTGTGGAATATAATCATCTCTCAAAACGAAGCATATTTTAAGTTTATACCAAGAGGAAAAATGGTAAATATGGGTGTTACAACTGTAACTGTCCACAGGAATAATGTAGTTTCAGAATTAGTACTTTCTGAATTAATGCTAATATGGGAGCCTTAAACTTAAATGCAGATCTGATCAAGATTTGTTCTGAGCGAAGAGGAAGGAGTTTTCCCTTTTCTCAGAGTTAAAGAAAGATGTCTTATAACTGCAGTATTGACTTTGATAAGGGTTGGTAGCATAGAACATGTGGTAGGTTTTTGTGCTACTATAAATGAGGTTGAATAACTCAAGAATTGAAATTTATTTCTTAGAGTTCTAGAGGCTGGGAAGTCTAAGGTCAAGACATTAGTAGAAGTGGTTGTCTGGGGAGGAATGTTCTCTGCTCCCAAGATAGTTTCTTGTTGCTATATCTACCAGAAGAGAGAAGTATTGTATCCTCATCTGGGGGGGGGAATGCTGTATGAAATATGTTTTTATAAAGATCTTAATCTCTGTCAGGAGAGAGTAGCTCACAAGGCCTAATTAACTCTTAAAGATCTGTGTGTGTGTGTGTGTGTGTGTGTGTGTGTGTTTTCATTTTTTAAGATGGGGGTCTCACTCAGCCCAGGCTGGATTTACAGACACTTTGTAGCAGCAACTAGCTCCCGAATCCCAAATGCAGAGATTATACTTGTGCCCCTACACCTAACTTAAGACTCCCCTCTTTTTAAGGTTTATTTTGTGAGCATTAGTATTTTGCCTTCATGTATGTATGTACAACACATGCATGCCTAGTACCCACAGAGGTCAGAAGAATGGTTGTAAACCACCATGTGGGTGTTAGGAACACTCATCCTCTTACCTCTTAATGCTATCACATTGGCCATTAAATTTCAGCAACTGAATTTTGAAAGGGACATAGCCGCAGAAGCCTGAAATGAATCGAATTATTGAAACACAATCACCTTATGATGTAGACGCTAAGAAACTAGGATGGTGCAAAGAGAAAGACATCCATTCATCTGACTAGCCTATGGCATGCCCATGAAAGCCAGCGCAGGCATTAAGAGCAAAAGAGGAACTCTCTGTTTTCATAGAGTGGATATTTCATCAAGGGAATAAGTCAGTTGTTTTAATGTTTTTCTTTCTCAATTTTTTATTAGAAGATTTAAAAGACACAGTGCTAACTTGTGAAAGATATCAAGACCTAAATTAAAATGACACCATTGAGTGTAAACAGTTACATGTGTAGAAATGTGCAAAACCAGAATATAATATCCTCTACAACATTAATCAGCAGTGGATATACACCTAGAAGAATATTTGAACAGCAGATCTTAACAAAACTTAATTAAGAATGTACAGGTTTTAACCCTGTCTCGAAAAACCAAAAAAAAAAAAATAAATAAAAATAAAAAGTAAAAAAGCCAGGCAGTGGTGGCGCATGCCTTTAATCCCAGCACTCGGGAGACAGAGGTAGGCGGATTTCTGAGTTCGAGCCCAGCCTGGTCTACAAGTGAGTTCCAGGACAGCCAGGGTTACACAGAGAAACCCTGTCTCGAAAAAACAAAACAAAACAAAAAAAAAAAAGGAAAGAAAGAAAGAAAGAAAGAAAGAAAGAAAGAAAGAAAGAAAGAAAGAAAGAAAGAAAAGAATTTACAAGTTTTCATAATGATTAGGTGTGGACCCATTCAATAATGAGTTTTGGTATTTTTAATAAAGCACAGATACTGTTATTGAGATGTAATTGTAGGGCATTTTCTCAGTGAAGTAATCCTCTCCCTCTCATGCATCCCTTCCTATTTTCCTAGCATCTGTCCTCCCTCACTCCCACAGACACACATAAACACAAATTAGAAGCTACATTTGTTATTCTTGTCAATCTGCAAGTTGAGCATAGATCAGTATCTGTATTCCAAGCATCCAAGAGGACAGGCAAGTGTAAGTTCAAAGCTAGCCTCCTTTTTTCGTTAAAGTTGAGGGTAATGGGTTAAAAGACACCTTATCCAGCAGTCCTACTGCTAGTGTAAGTGTTAAATCTATGCGGGATTCATTCTCATTACCACGGTTGCAATCTGTATAACGATTTGGCCATTATTCTGCCCAGCGGCTTTTAACTAGTCTCTTGGGTCTTTAGTAAACTGAAATATAAAGACATGATGAGGGCTGGAGAGATGGCTCAGTGGTTAAGAGCACCGACTGCTCTTCCGAAGGTCCTGATTTCAAATCCCAGCAACCACATGGTGGCTCACAACCATCCATAATGAGATCTGATGCCCTCTTCTGGTTCATCTGAAGACAGCTACAGTGTACTTACATATAATAATAAGTAAATCTTAAGAAAAAAAAAAAGACATGATGATACACTTTGTAATCTCAACACTTGGAAGCTTCAGGCAGTAGGACAGACGTTCAAGATCACCCTTGGTTGTAAGGCGAGTTGGAAGGTAGCCTGGGCTGCAGTTGAAAAACAAAACCATGTGCCGTGTGTGTGTGTGTGTGTGTGTGTGTGTGTGTGTGTGTGTGTGTGTGTGTGTGTAACCATGATCAGAAAAATGTAAAAGGGTCAGCTAGAGAAGTGTTGCTGTTATTTTCTTTGCAAATGTCGCCTTTTCAACCACACTTTCACAAGCAACTCCAAAGCTGATGCTGAAAGACGCATTGATTTTTTTTTCAAGCTATTTTCTGAAGAGGCATCTCAGAGAACTAACAGAAAAAAAAATGCCACATCCCCTTGAAACCCAAACCCCTTTCCAAGGACACAGCTAAAGCATAATGCCAGGCATCACAGCCAACTAATCACCTGAGGGCACCTTCCAGGGACTTAAGGGAATCATCAAATTTTGGAACCCCACTGAACCCTCAAGAGTCCTACCAAGAGTCTCCGCCCTTCTGCCAGTCAGCAGAGTGCGTCAATGGAGAGTGACGTCAGAGGAAGAGAAAATGCCCATCGCGCGAGATCTTGCGCGGGACTTTGAAGTTGGAGACCGGTTGCGGCTCATGCGCTGTGGCCTCACAACCTCAGGGTGGCACGCGGGGAGGTAGGGTGAAAGACTCGAGCCGGGGAGCGCAGCGTGCTGGTGCTGCTTCTTCTTCTTTTCTTCTATTTCTCTTCCTCTTCTTCTTTTTTAAATTCTTGCCGCTACTCTCTCAGTGTGTGGGTTCCAGGGTCCGCTGAGGTGCTGTGTGGCAGGGCCCAAGTCCGCTGCCTAGTGTGCCCCATATATAAGGAAGCTCTCACGTCCCCACATTAGTTGGAGCGGTGCGGCTGGCGTGGCGACAACGATCGTTGACCCCCCCCCATCCCCGTTTCCCTGTAAGCGTAGCCCCCACCCCTAGGCACATACTCCCGTCCCCCCACCCCACCCCCCAGTCTCAGCCCTGAGCGTCCCTCACACACAGGTCTCCCCCCCACCACACCAACCCCAGCCGCCTCGCTTGCTCGCGGCCAGTTGGTAGGCATCCTCCCCGGGGGCCATCCCCACTCTGAAGCAGAGAAGATGGCTGGAGGACGTCTGTTGCTGGGGGGCGACTTCCTGTCGCCGCCGCCGCTGCCCCCCCTCCCGCCGCCGCCGCTGCCGCCCCTCCCGCCGCCCCCGCCTGAGCCAGTGCTGGAGCAGTGGCGCTATAGCCACGAAAGTGACTGGCAGTGGGCTCTGCGGCGGAGCTTCATCTGCCGGCACCTGCACAGCTATCCCGGGGCTGCCCTGGACCAGCTCCTCGCGCTCTCCACCGCCTGGACCAACCACGTTTTCCTGGGCTGCAGGTGAGGATGGTGTTGGGAGGTTGAGTTAGGGACAGGGTGGGAGATGGGTGATGCGGGCCGGCTGAGGAATGGAGGTGAAGAACGGATGATGGAGTTGGGGTTATGGACAGACCAAGGCAAGGAGAGAGTCAGTAAAGGTGGTCCAGATGGGAACCGGGGCAGGATGCGGATGATGGCTTGGAGGCTTAAGATATGAAATTTTGCTAGAGGACACAGAGACGCTTCACTCTAGTGGTTGCGGGGTGGGGTGGGCGATCGCGGTTGCAGGCAGTGACATGACAGCCCATGAGGGCACAGAGATGCCCCTCCAGGACCAGAGGTGGAGATAAAGTAGATCCTGGAAGAGGATTATTGAGAGGTAGTCGTTGCGATTGGTGATAAATAGCAGAACCTCAGACCCGCATAGGGGCTTCCAAGGATGCGAAATCTGCAGAGGCTATTTGATGGGGCTTCCGAGGGGAAGACAAGGAACTCCGCAGTTCTAATCCTAGTCTCCTGACCACTCTCTTCTTCTACCTCCATGAAATAAAGCAACCCCCTCTCCTTGCAGCCCCCCAGCCAGGTCTTATCCTCTTCTCCTGGGGAGGCAGTATGTGTCGGGTCTTTGAGCCGCAGTGTCAGGCTTGCTTGTAGATTTGCGCATAATGTACTCAAACAAAGAAATGGATCTATCTGCTGGAAAGATGGATTGCGGTCTTTTCACCTTAAATTGGATAGGAGGAATTAACATTTGGCCTCTGTGAGGTTTTAGGGCTGTATGTCTCTCTCTCTCTCTCTCTCTGTTTCCTCCTTTCCTAGAACCTGGTGGCTTCTGAACAGGCCTCTTGGAAAGCACCTTGCGCTCTATGGAGACTGCAGTACGGTTCCAACGCAGTTTTTTTTGTTTTTTGTTTTTGAAACAGGATGTTTGGATCCGCTGTCCTTCAGAACCTCAAATTTGGCCTTATCCTAGACTAATTACTTCAGTAGACTGGAAAGATTCTTTATATTCCTGCCTAACAGTCAGTTTGTTTTTATTAGGAAGAATGAGAAATTCTGGAAAATGATCAGATTTGGTTCAGCCAGATCAGTTCTAGGAATGACTGTAAACAATGCAGAAGAAATCATGTCCGCCTACCTTAATTGTTGACCATGGCAGCCAATGTGAAACTTTGCTTTGCCCTATCACAGAATTTTATATTTTTCTAGCTTCTCTAAGTTAACATAATTTCTACATTTAGAGATAATGGCTATTTGCCTGGAGGAACTGGTTGCTACTGGGAAAATCTCAGCAATTAGTCCTCAGATAAATCTAATTTACATAACAATGTTATTCTTGCAGTAAAAAGGTACCTTTATCTTATAATCCTTGGTCCTAATACCACAGGAAGCTACAGAGTATCAAAATCTTAAAACATCTTTAATAGGGGAAAATAGCCATCCTTTGTGTTCATAGCTAAACTTACCTTCCTGCTGGAATGGAAACTGGGAGTTGATTTTACTGTTTTTCATATTCATACCTTTGTCTTCAGGGCCTAGAAGAAATCTTATGCAGTATTCTACTTTAGCATAATAGCTGCTCAGTAAATGTCTGGGGAGTGATAGATGTATATACCTTTGTAACATATAGCATATTTTCAACACTTTATCGTATAACAACCACCCTAGGGGTTAGGAGGCATCTCCTTTTTACAGCGGAATCAATGGAGGCCAAGAAGTTAAGTTACTATGCAAGGTCTCACAATTGTTTCCAGTCTGATTCCCTTTCCACTGAGAGACAGCTGCCATGTTTGGAAATGATGGACCAGAAACAAAAGCAAGTAACTGACATAAGTCAAATCTCTAAATGCCAGGCTTACATCCTGAGAACAGCAGCTTCATGTATAACCAGGGTCTGAACACAAACCAAGCCAATGGTAGTTGGTCTTAAAGCTGAAGCACCCAGGATGTTATGGATGTATATTGGCAAATCCTTTGTTTAGAATAGTCGTTGTGTTGCAGTATACCTATGTCACTACAACAATTACTGTAAGATTATGAAATAGATGAACTGAAAAAGCAATGTTTTGTATTATATTTGTTCATTAGACATAGGAGAATGGGACGATCCCAAGAGAACTTTGGCAGTTTGCAACTCCATGTGGTTCTCACATTAGATATCCTTGGGTAGCTCACTCTTTGGGTACATAAAATCTACATTCTCAAAGTTGGCAGCGTTCTTGTTTTGTGTTACAGACTATTCTTCTAAATTGCAGAAACATGGCTATATAGCCCTTTGTAAACTCAAATTGTTAACTTGTTCAGGAGATTCCATTTGAATAGAAACTGAGATAAGAGAAAATCTGAAATTGAGATTCAGAGCATGTTTTGTTCCTTTTGCTGATACTAACCATTTCCATGGAACAAATTTGAGTTTGTGAGTGTGTGCGTGAGTGTGTGCATGCATGCATGCCTCTCTGTACTAACCATTTCCATGGAACAAATTTGAGTTTGTGTGTGTGTGTGTGTGTGTGTGTGTACGCGCATGTGTGTGTGCATATGTGTGTGGATGCATGCATGCCTCTCTCTGTCTGTCTCTGCCTCTCTCTCTGTGTATATTTAATAATATGTTTATGTGGGTGAGTTCCTTGACTATAAGGCCAGACCAGAGGTCTGCATTGGATGTCACCTCTATCACTCTACCTATTGTTTGAGACAACTTCACAGAATGTAATCTAAAGCTTACCAGTTAGGTTAGACGGTCTGGCCTCTGAGCCTCTGAGACCTGCCTGTACCATCTCTACCAGCACTTGGGTTGCAGACTGTGTGTGTCACCATGCTCTGGTCCTACATGTGTGTTGGGGATTAAAACTTAGGTACTTTTCTGTAGCAAGCACTGAGCCACCTCCCCAGCCTTGAATAACTTCTTGACTCTATAATTGTAGTTTTTACACATACACATGCATCAAATCACCTGTTTTGGATACTGCATATGGCGGCCCAAGACTTTCATCCTAGCACTCAGGATGTGAGACTGCAGCAGGTAGGTGGTGAGTTTAGAGCTTGCCTGAACTATATAAGGATACCCTGTCTAAAAAATAACAACTATAGTAATCACCTGTTAGGTTTACTAAGCAACAGTTTCCTGGGCCTCTGTTCTATGTCTTCCAAATCAGAAGATGTGAGAAAGGGCCTCAAAACTTTTATTTCTCTTAGGTTACCAATACTAATATCGCTAATTTGAAGACCAGTAGGATAAAGTGATAGCTTTGTTTTGTTTTTAAGATTTATTTATTGGGCTGACAAAATGGCTCAGTAGACTTCTTCCAGAGGTCATGAGTTCAATTCCCAGCAACCACATGGTGACTCAAAACCATCTATAATGAGATCTTATGCCCTCTTCTGGTGTGTCTAAAGATGGCTACAGTGTTCTCATTAGATAGATAGATAGATAGATAGATAGATAGATAGATAGATAGATAGATAGATCTTTTTATTATGTATATAGTGTTCTGCCTATATGTATGCCTAAAGGCCAGAAGAGGGCGCCAGATCCCATTACAGATGGTTGTGAGCCACCATGTGGTTGCTGGGGATTGAACTCAGAACTTCTAGAAGAGCAGCCAGTGCTCTTAACCTCTAAGCCATCTTTCCAGCCCAAAGTGATAGTTTTTAATTTACTTTTTTTAAAAGAAGGGTCTCATGTAGCCCAGACTGTCCTTGAGGCGGAGAGTAGCTGAGGATGACCTGAAAGTTCTGATTTTCCTGCCTCTGTCTCCTGAGTGCTGAGATCATGGAGTGCACTACCATGTCCATTTTTATCTGAGGCTTGAACCTAGGGCTTCATGAGTGCTAGACAAGTCCTCTTATCTATTGAGCTATGTCCCCAGCCCCCTCCTGTCTACTTTTTTTTGTTTGTTTGTTTGTTTTTGAGACAGGGTTTCTCTGTATAGCCCTGGCTGTCCTGGAACTCAGAAATCCACCTGCCTCTGCCTCCTGAGTGCTGGGATTAAAGGCGTGTGCCACCATGCCCGTTTCCTGTCTACTTTTAAATAATCTTTCCTCATTGCCCTAGCAACAAAGAAGCTCAGAAAACTTTCCCTTCACTTTTTCTGTTTTATAAAAGTAAGCAGCCTGTCAAGAAGTTTTGCTAGATATGATGGTTCATGCCCAGATTCCCATCCCTTAGGAGTCTGGGACGAGAAGAATTTTCTGAGAAATTTCTAAAACAGTTTCAAAACATTAGTTTTGTGGCTAAATGAAAACTTATTATAGTCTTTTGATCAACTACATATATGACAGGTAAATAATTTTGTACATATGAATACCTAGGGTGTCTGTGCAGTTTTTACTTACAGGTTGTAGCTAGTGTGTTTGCTGCTGTATTTGTTTTGCAGGACTTGAGTGTAGAAGCTAGAATCTCAAGGATGGTAGCCAAAACTATACTACCAAGATCCACACACAGCCATTTAAGAATGCAGTGTCTAGATTACCTGGAATATTCAGTTTTGCAGTATTGATCCATACGATTTAGAAGCAGAGTTCTGGCCTACAAGCCCCGGCTTACTTATCTTTGTTACATTGATAAAGAAATAACATAAAACCAATATAGCTACTTTGACTCCTTTTTATCAATATAATTCTTAAGAGTTTGGAAGCTAGATTTTTGTGTGTGTGTGTGTGTGTGTGTGTGTGTGTGTGTGTGTGTGTTGTGAAACATAACTTTGCATGTAGGCTAAGGAAGTGGGAGACTTTTGAAAAATTCAACTCCAATCTGTACGTATATTATTACCTTAGACCATTAAGCATCTTGTAAGTGGTTTTGAATGAATCATTTTGTATTTTGAAGCCATAATTTTTTTTTTTTTTTTTTTGGTTTTTTGACAGAGTTTCTCTGTGTAGCCCTGGCTGTCCTGGAACTCACTCTGTAGACCAGGCTGGCCTCGAACTCCATAAGAGGGCATCAGATCTCATTACGGATGGTTGTGAGCCACCATGTGGTTGCTGGGATTTGAACTCAGG
>NC_034613.1:28748858-28767258 GCF_900095145.1 Mus pahari | reverse complement strand
TGAGCCACCATGTGGTTGCTGGGATTTGAACTCCGGACCTTTGGAAGAGCAGTCGGGTGCTCTTACCCACTGAGCCATCTCACCAGCCCTATAAGCCTCCTTTTAATAATGTGCTAGACATGATAGGTGAGTTGAGGACCACCCTGCTTTCCAGAAGCTTGGTGCATTGTAAACTACATAAAGAACTTTAAGATCTGTTACATTTGGTTTTGCCTTAAGTATTTACAGCCAAATGTGTGATCTAATGGACACATAAATGTGCATGCATTTAAAAATGATTGTAGACCTGCCTTAGTGATATTTTACACCGTATTCTATAATACAGAACTGTGTGACCATTGAAACGCATATGATAGTAGGCTGTGGAATATAGCTCAGTGGTAGAATCTTTGCCTGGAATGCTCAAGTCTGTGAGTTCAATTTTCAGCATGGCAAAACCAAAATAGAATAGATGTGGTAGTAACATAAGGAAAACTCTTACAATAGATAACAGATCAAAACGGGTGATCAGTTAGTAATGGGAGGGCACAGAAAATAAACAAAAAGAATACAAAGTAACACTTG
Organism: Mus pahari; assembly: GCF_900095145.1. Taxonomy (NCBI): domain Eukaryota; kingdom Metazoa; phylum Chordata; class Mammalia; order Rodentia; family Muridae; genus Mus; species Mus pahari. The sequence continues at coordinate 28,766,694 of NC_034613.1, read as the reverse complement.
AGATGATACTGCAATTATAGTTGAGATGTGAAATTTTTCTTCATCAGTTTTCTTTGGAGTTAAAGGTATTATTTTGTACTGTATTATGAAAAATCACTATGAAAGATAGCAATGACTTGACCTTTATCCTTCAGTGGGTACATATTCAGGTAATTTTAGCAACAGAAATAGAAGTCTAGTGATCTTATTAAAGACTCTAAAAGTTTTGCATTGTATTTTGACTAGTCAAACATTAGATAACATAATGGTCTTTCCATTCTTACGTAAGCTTGCCAGGCTTCTTTTGTATCATTACTTCCTAATAAAGGCCAGAGTCTGACTGTGTTGGCAGCCTACGCAAGAGTTTATTTTTATAGCCTCTGGAAGATGGCAAATTCTGCAGCAATTGTAATGAATAGGGAGCAATAAATAGGTACAATAATTACTGGTGCTGGAAGAAACTTGTGAGACAAGTGAATGTGAATGGTGGGAGCCCTAGGTATTCCCTTCGTGGGCATCATTATGGCCTGTGTTCCATTTTCAGTTATACTGCACATTCAGAGTCAGGTTCTAATTGAAGGTCTAGAGAATTTTGACTGGACCCAAGGCAAATGGCTTGCTTGTACCACCAGTCTTTGCAAATGTGAGATCAGTGGTTTTAAAAGTTGTGGACTTTGGACTGGAAATGTGGCTTAAGAGCACTGGCTGCTCTTTCAGAGGACCTGGGTTCAGTTCCCACCACCCACATGGCAGCCCACAAACAATCTGTAACTCCAATTCCAGAGCATCGGACATCCTCTCTGATATTTATGAATACCAAGCACATACATGGTACACAGATAATATAATATATATGTAGGCAAAACACACACACACACACACACACACATATATATATATACACACACTAATTTTTATAGTAGTGAATAAAAACTGTTTTTAAGCTGTGAGCATCACCTGATTTTCATAGTCTTTGTTTTCATCCTGTACTTTGGAAATTGGACACCCCACATCCAAGAGGAAGTGATGTGTACAATGTGTGATGCTTTAGATACCTTTTCTGATGACCAGATAAGAGTAAATAGAAATAGAATTACTGTGCCGGGCGTGGTGGCGCACGCCTTTAATCCCAGCACTCGGGAGGCAGAGGCAGGAGGATTTCTGAGTTCGAGGCCAGCCTGGTCTACAAAGTGAGTTCCAGGACAGCCAGGGCTACACAGAGAAACCCTGTCTCAAAAAACAAAACAAAACAAAAAACAACAAAAAAAAGAAATAGAATTACTCTGGATATTCAAGTACTGATGCTAGCTGTAGTAGCAATTGCCTGTAAGAAACGAAGGTTATAGCTAGCTTCCCATAATCTGTCTGCAAAGTTTTGATTTATGCTTTATAAGGAAATTCTTCTGATGGGTATGGGACCTACTGTACTGGATGGGAAAGGTGTTAATTTTGTTTGTTTGTTTGTTTTTTCGAGACAGGGTTTCTCTGTCTAGCCCTGGCTGTCCTGGAACTCACTTTGTAGACCAGGCTGGCCTCGAACTCAGATATTCGCCTGCCTCTGCCTCCTGAGTGCTGGGATTAAAGGCGTGCGCCACTACGCCCAGCGAAAGATGTTAATTTTTAACGTCACAACTACTCATGAAAAGCCGTGCTTGTCACTCATTTTCAGACTTTCTTCCCAGATGCTACCAGTTAGACAAAAAAAGGGGGGGGGGATAGCAGGTGCTCATGATAATAAAACTTCACTTGAGGTCATTTTTTAATTGCCATGCAGCAAAATTATGTTATCAAAAAGCCAATCTAACCTGTTGTGGTGGTACACCCCTGTAATACCAACACTCAGGAGACTGAGATACATATGACTTGTATATTGAGACCCTGTCTGCAAACAGATGGGGTGGGTAGAAGAAAATAATGAAAAGAAACCCAAGAAAGATATAAGGCTGGTAAGATGCTTCAGGCATTTGCCACTAAGCCTGATCCCCAGGTCTCACATGGTGGAAGGAGAGACCCAATTCCCTCAAGTGGTTATCTGACCTCCATATGCACAATGTGATTGATGCATGTGCAGCTCCTCAGTGATTATAAAATACTACAGTTAGGATAATGACATTGTTATTATCAGCAGACCTTACTCAGAGTCCTCTAGCTTTGCTGTTTGTATTTCATTCTATATACTTCATGTATAGTGGTTGTGGGGGGTGGGGGGGGTGCAGATGAAATGGATCAGTGGGTAAAGAGTGTTTGCCACACAAGACTGATGACCTAACTTTGATAATCTGGAACCCACATTAAGATGGAGGGAGAGAGCTGACTCCAGAGTTGTTCTCTGACCACCACATGAGCCAGGCACCATGGTGTTTACAATTTACAACGGCAGTATGTTTTTACAGAAGACCTTTAATATTCCCAATACCACAAAGAATCCCACCTACTGTTCTTTTTAAATAACTAAACCAGCACCCTCCCACTCACTGTGACACGTATCGCTGGTTGGTTCCTTTTTCTTGCTATATAGTTCTCTGTTGTCTGTTTATACCCGAGTTTTAACCTTTCACCTTTTGAAAGATATCTGGGCTGATTATAGTTAGGCCTATAAGACTCTTGTGAGCATTAATATACAAGTCTTTGTATGAACGTAAGTCCAGTTCATGTGGTAATTGATGTTTAGTTTAATTAGAAAATGCCAAATTGTTTTCTAGAATAACTATATCACTGAACCCAAAGGTCACCATTTTAGCTACATTGGCTGGCCAACAAGCTGTGGCATCTACCTCTCTCTGTCCCTCAATTCAGAGGTTACTGACATATATATGGCCATGCCCAGCTTTTACATAGGTGCTGGGAATTTGAATCTGGAGGCCTCCTGCTTATATAGCAAGTGCTGCTTTACCCACTGAGCCATCTCCCCAGCTCCTCTTGTGAATTTGAAAGCTTGATTTTGTTCCTCTTGAGTCTGGAGCCAACAGGTTCTTGTGAAATACATGGCTCACGAATAGTGTATCTTCTTTGTGGCATCTTCTAAGAGGACAAGATTTTAATTCTGATAAGGTCCTTTTACCACTTTTTTCTTTTTAAAATTTGTATTTATTTTATGTATATGCATGTTTAGCTCACACATGTGTTTGTATCATGTGCATCCTGGAAGTTCTGACGTTATGCATGGCCGTGAACTGGTTCTGGAGTTATTGATTGTTGTTAGCTGCTATGTGGGTGCTGGGAATTGAACCTGGGTCTTCTACGAGAACAAGTGCTCTTAACTACTGAGCCATCTCTCCAGCCTACACTGTTTCCTATATAGATCATGCTCTAAGACATGCTTGGATAGCTTAGATCTTGGAGGGTTTCTCCTACTATTTTTAAAATGAAAGTTTTATAGTTTTACACTTTCATTATGTATATAGTTTATATGCTTTTGTAAAGCAAGGGTTAGGTTTGCCTGTTTGGTTTTTTACATATAGGTGCCCATTTGTTACAGGGGTTCTTCCTCTTTGGGATTATAATTGTAATTTTGTCAACTACCAGGCTTGTATTATTTACATGAGTCCATTTCTGGGTTCTCCCTTGCCAACACTTGACCAGTAAACGTCTTGTGCCTTGCAGAGTGATAGTAGGCTATCATTTCTTCCTTACTTAGCTGTAATGCCTTCGTAAAAGACTTTCCTGGGCTGGAGAGATGATGTTCTTGCTGTTAGTGAAGTGGAGTGGAGTTTTGTTCCCAGTACTCACATGAGGCAGATCCCATCCCTAGTTCTAGTTCTAAGAGTCTAATGCCTCTGGCCTCCCACAGGCACCCACCTGCACATGTGCACAATTCCCTCATGAACACTTATAGCTGAAACGATAAGTTTTTGTTTGTTTTTGTTTTTGTTTTTGGAGACAGGGTGAAACTAAGATTTTAAAAGCCATTTTCCTTGATCATACTTTGGTGGTTCTGAGGTACAGTTTGTACAGGAAAATGCAGCATAAATACTTGCAGTCTTCCTTTAATATTTACTTGTTTACAGAATAATGCTACCTTTCATCCTCCAAAAGTTACCAATAATGGGTTTGTAAGTATTATGTACTAATAGATTTTTAAATATATTTGATATATTTAAAAGTCGCCGCTCCTGTGACCTTTGACAGTTTCTTTGTTGTAGGCCCAAGATTTCCTGGGCTCTCCTTAGACATTTCCTGCCCCAGACTTGGAAGCATGCATTTCTCTGAGGAACAGCTTCCTTTTCATGAGAAATGATAGCAGCTACAATTTGGATGTTAGTAACATAGCTGTCCTTAACATTCTTAGTATTTTTGTAAACATATAAATTTAATTTTTTATATGCAGTACATATTTGAAAGAGAAAGATCATGAGTACATAGGTATATTTTCAATTCATGTGTTAAAAATAAGGTTTTGAGCCGGGTGTGGTGGCGCACATCTTTAATCCCAGCACTCGGGAGGCAGAGGCAGGTGGATTTCTGAGTTCCAGGACAGCCAGGGCTATACAGAGAAACCCTGTCTCGAAAAACCAAAAAAAAAAAAAAAAATAGGTTTTGGCTAGAAACTATGTATGCCTTTTTAAAAATTATTTATTTTTATGTGCGTGACTTTTTTTCCCTGCATATGTCTGTACACAACACACATGCCTATTGCCCACAGAGTCCAGAAGAGAGTGTTGTATGCTCTAGAAAAGGAATTATAGATAGTTGTAAGCAGCCATGTGGGTGCTAGGAATCAAGTCTGTCTCCTGGAAGAGTCTTCAGTGCTCTTAGATGATGAACCATCTCTCCAGCCCCTGTGTTTGCATATGTTTTATGCATAAATATTTATCTTAATGCCTAATAAATAAAACTACTCATTCCACAGGTAAATATTTTAGGTCTGATTCTTTGTTTTCATAACAATTACCCTGCTGATAAAGTTCTTTGGAAGCAATGATAAGACTCACTTAGAAGCATTTAAAAAAGGATATCCATAACTATTTTAATTGTAGATTATATTAATTTATAGGTATAACCCACGCTTGATGGAAAAAATTCTTCACATGGCTGAAGGTATTGATATTGGGGAGATGCCGTCATATGATCTGATGCTGCCCAAACCTTCCAAAGGCCAAAAACGCTACCTTTCAACCTATGATGGTGAGTGTACCTTGTTTCTGGAAAGTGGGATGTGAAAAGGCTGGCTTCTTAAAATGTGTCACATGGCTCCAAATAACACTGGTAGCATTGGATTCTATGCAGAGATAAATGAGTTTTTGTTGGTTTCTTTTATTAGTTTGATTTTGAGACAGTGTCTGTGTAGACCTGGCTGTCCTAGAACCCACATGGTACACTAAAGTGGCCTTGAATTCACAGATATCCACCTGCTTCTGCTTCCTGAGTGCTGGGATTAGTGGTGTGTTCCTCCATACCCAGATAAATGGTTTCTATCTTATGTACAATTTTTGATGGTGCTAAAAGGAACCGAAAGTATAGAAGTCCCAGTAAAATGCTGTTCTAGAAGTCTATGCCATGGAACCTGCCTCTAAATAGAAGAGTCTCGTTCTGAGATCATATGAGCATCTGAGTAATTAAATATTCTTGGATAGGTCCAGATGGACTAGCTTTCTATAGCACTGAGGAGTGCTATAGGGAAGAAGCACTAATCTCTGGGATAGCCTTAGTAGTAGGTTTCCATGGCTTCAGATGTGGTGTCCCCTATTAATCATCAGTTCCAGGTTTTATCTGTTCTAGAAATACAGGTAACAGCATTTTGTGCAGAACTAAGGTTTTGGTGGAAACCTATTTTTGATACTGTAGTTAGCAATGATATAAAGCTGTATAATAAGAGTCACTCACACCTGATACAGGAGAGAAAGATTTAGTAAGTGCATCTGGTCATCTATCGTTTCTGTTTCATTAAGAGTCATCTGTAGTTCTGGGGACCTTGTAGCACAGGTGGTATAAGATTGTCTTAGCACATCTTTCCAGTATAGGTGAAGAGCACATTTCACTGCGCTTTAGCGCTTCTGTTGAAAAGTCCTTGTTTGATTCAATGAATTGTTTCCTGGTACGAGTTTTTCTTTATGCATGGAGGGAGAGGGAGCATCACGCCTTATTAGGTAACTCTTCCATTACTCCGAATCCCTTTGCCCAAGTCACTGCTACAGACCTTGTCCCAGCAGTACAGCTTTCAGATTATATGGTTGCTGCTTGGTTCTTTTGAAATATTCCCATTTTAATAAATTGTAAATTTCACTCATTCTATAGGTCAAAATCCTCCTAAAAAGCAAGCTGGTTCCAAATTCCATGTGAGACCTCGTTTTGAGCCTGTACATTTTGTAGCTAGTAGTTCAAAAGCTGAAAGACAGGAAGATCCGTATGGCCCTCAAACAAAAGAGGTAAATGGACGAACGCAATTTACCAGCATGCCAAGAAACTTCTACCAAGATTATACTCAAGACTCTTTCAGTATCCAGGATGGGAATTCGCAGTATTGTAATTCATCGGGATTTATTTTCACAAAAGACCAGCCTGTAGCAACCAACATGTATTTTGACAGTGGGAACCCTGCCCCAAGCAGCACATCCCAGCAGGCAAACTGTCAGCCAGCTCCCGAGCCCCCTCCTTCACAGATGTACCCTCAGTCGTTGGTTGCCGAGAAACAGTATTTTATTGAAAAGTTAACAGCAACTATCTGGAAGAACCTTTCTAATCCAGAGATGACTTCTGGATCTGATAAGATTAATTATACCTACATGCTAACTCGTTGTATTCAGGCATGTAAGACAAATCCTGAGTATATATATGCTCCTTTAAAAGAGATTCCTCCTGCTGACATCCCCAAAAATAAAAAACTTCTCACAGATGGTTATGCTTGTGAAGTTAGATGCCAAAATATCTACCTAACTACAGGTTATGCAGGTAGCAAGAACGGCTCCAGAGACCGAGCTACTGAGCTAGCTGTAAAACTCCTGCAGAAGACGATTGAGGTCAGGGTTGTCCGACGGAAATTCAAGCACGTGATTGGAGAGGACCTTGTGGTGTGCCAGATTGGTATGCTTTCATATGAATTTCCCCCAGCTCTGAAACCACCAGAAGACCTGGTAGTACTGGGAAAGGATGCTTCTGGGCAGCCTATTTTTAATAGTTCCGCCAAACACTGGACCAATTTTGTCATTACAGAAAATGCAAATGATGCAATTGGCATCCTTAACAATTCCGCCTCATTCAACAAAATGTCAATTGAGTACAAATACGAGATGATGCCAAACCGCACATGGCGGTGTCGCGTATTCCTGCAAGATCACTGCTTAGCTGAAGGTTATGGAACCAAGAAAACAAGCAAACATGCCGCTGCTGATGAGGCTTTGAAAGTTCTTCAAAAAACACAGCCCACTTATCCGTCTGTCAAAAGTTCCCAGTGTCACTCAGGCTCTTCACCCAAAGGATCCGGAAAGAAGAAAGATATCAAAGATCTTGTCGTTTATGAGAATTCTTCCAATCCTGTGTGCACATTGAATGATACGGCTCAGTTTAACCGAATGACGGTTGAATATGTCTATGAAAGGATGACAGGGCTCCGCTGGAAATGCAAGGTGATTCTAGAGAGCGAAGTCATTGCAGAAGCAGTTGGTGTGAAGAAAAGTGTCAAATATGAAGCTGCTGGAGAAGCCGTAAAGACCCTCAAAAAGACCCAGCCAACTGTCATTAACAACTTGAAGAAAGGGACTGTGGAAGATGTGATTTCAAGAAATGAGATTCAGGGCCGCTCGGCAGAAGAAGCTTACAAACAGCAAATCAAAGAAGATAACATAGGGAATCAACTGCTGAGAAAGATGGGCTGGACTGGTGGTGGTTTGGGGAAATCTGGTGAGGGCATACGGGAGCCTATCTCAGTTAAAGAGCAGCATAAGCGAGAAGGCCTTGGTCTAGATGTAGAGAGGGTCAATAAAATTGCTAAGAGGGATATAGAACAAATCATCAGAAACTATGCCCGCTCTGAAAGCCACTCCGATTTGACCTTCTCCACGGAGCTGACCAATGATGAACGGAAGCAAATACATCAGATTGCTCAGAAGTATGGCCTGAAGAGTAAGTCTCATGGGGTGGGCCATGATAGGTACCTGGTGGTAGGTAGAAAACGGCGGAAGGAAGACCTACTAGATCAACTCAAACAGGAGGGCCAAGTGGGACATTATGAGCTTGTTATGCCCCAAGCAAACTAAGATTTTACTAAGTTGTCTTATAAATGCCTCATGAAACAGATACACAACAAAAAAAGCTACCCGTTCTGGCTGAAGAGTATTCATTCTTAAGATGCTTCACCTTGTTCATTTCATATAGTGCTTTATTAGGTATTGGAACCTAGAGAATTCTGTCCACTTGTATTATTAGCTTAATCCAGCAGATGAAATTGTGCAGTTACTGTTTGTGTCTTTGATATGGCTCTGTTCCCTCAGATTTTAGTAGTTTGTACAAGTAAAAACACCCATCTAAGTGCAATTTCACCCTGAGGAAAATACTTCACATTATAAAGGGCATAGCACAGCAATCTGCAACAATATGTAAAGTCAATGCTGACTCTAACTACGCTAATTCCAGATTTACTTAACATGTCAGGTCATTTTGTATCATCAATTTTCATCTTTGTGAGAAGCCAGTTGTAGAGCATTTAACAATAAATTGTGCTGTACGTGTAAATGTCTTTATCAACTAAATGATGTAAAACTTTCTTTAAAGTAATTTTAGTGTGTGTTTATTTATAACTTCTACCCTGTGATTTCCAGGATATTGGAAGTGATTTACTGTGTCTTGTGACATATGACTTTTTAACAAATTCTAGTCTTCATGCTGAAAGAGCACTACTGAGAGAGATGTCGAAAAGTTTCCAAAAAGCCTTGATTATCAATCAGAAGAAAGGAAGCTTGAACTGTTTGTTCTTGGTGCCTTGCAGAGAGACTCAGAGCAACTTTCCACTGTAGCTTTCACATGGTTTGTGCACCATACCCAAGGCAACCATAGCTGTGGTAGAGCTTGGTAAAAGACTGGAGATACACTGGTGCTTTGATGAAAAAGGTCAGTTGGCTGGTTCCCCACTCAAAAAGCTTATTATTCCCAAAGCCAACTTTGTAACATACTTAAAACTGCTATTTTCGCTTATTTCTGGAATGTAAAAATGTATAAAAATAAGAGTTAGTGTCTGCTTCCTGAATAAAAAGGAGCCAAAGTTGATCAAAATGGTGGTGTAATTATTTCTGGAGAGCAACCTAGTAGCAACACTTTGGGTTTTTGAAAGTGATGATTGCACAAAATGTTTCTGTTAGAGCACACATGGATAAATGTAATGATTTAGCAAATGAGAGCAGACTCTGTCACTCATCACGTTTTTGTTTTTGTGTGTGTGTTTTTTTCCTTGAATGCCAATATTCTGGCTTATCAAATCTTTGAGTGCTTAGTTTTATGTGGTTTTATTGTATTTTAAATGAATCAACTAAAATCTAGCAATATAGCAAATGAATATTAATATTTAGTTAACTCCAGAGAAATGATGGTAAGGACTCTAAGGTTGTTTGCAATATCTTTTTTAAAAAGATTTATTTTTCTATAATGCGTGTATGTCTGGGGGTGTGTTATATGCATGTGAGTGCATATGCCCATCCATGGAGGCCAGAAGTGTCAGTTGGAGCTGGCAATACAGGCAGTAAGTAGTGAGCCTCCTGATAGGGGTGCTGGAAACTGAACGCTGGTCCTCTGGAAGAGCACTGTCTGTTCTTAACTGCTGAGCCAGCTCTTGAGCGCTCGTTTGCAGTGTCCATGTTTGGCATATAAGTGGTTCACAATACATGGTAAATTCCTTTTTGCCCCACCCCCCTTTTCTATTTAATGCTAAAAGGCTAGAGTAAAATGAGCATTTAAAAATATCAATTAGCTTTTATACCTGGATCTCTTAACTTACATGCTTACATTGGCTAGCACAGTATGGCATCAGCCTCCTGCTGCTTTTCCACACCATAGTCTACATTCTTCACTAGTTTTAGTAGAAGAGATGTGCATTTTACTTTGGTGCTTAATACTTTAGCAAAACCAGAGAACAACGACAGAATTTTGTGATTATAATTATTTCTTTAACCTGCCAAAATTCACTCCCGTTTTGGAAAGTTGTGGTTCAGGTACTTAGAACACTGTGTCCTTGGTTCTGAGTGACAAAAGGTGGTTTTTAGAGACTACAAGATAAGGAAACTTGGTTTGCATTCTCCATTTACATGTCTTCCAGAATGTTTTGTTGATGTTTGGTTTTGGTGGGAAAAAAATGGTAGGAAATCCAAAGTCAGGTTTGTTGATAAAAGTGTAATAAAGCAGACGAATTACACTTAAGACTTTGTGATAATTGGGTAAGCTATTTAAGAATTGGGTTCATTTTAGGGGGCCAGATAACTTGGTAGAGCAGCTTTAGTATCAATGTGGAATTAGAACAAAGTCACCAACTGAGAATAGAGTAATGTGGAGAAATGAGGTTGAGGAATAAGCTGCTGACAACTCGGCCGTTACAGTTTGCAGCTGCCCCTCTTGTTGCTCCTTACATTTTCCTTTTCTTAGACATAACAGTCATTTTTAGCTGAGGAACTTTGCTGTAAAACCTGACAGTATATGAGCACTTCCAAGTTTTATTTGCATTAAATATAAGCTGAAATCTGTCTATGTATATGTGCTTGTGCTCACTGAGCCACTTTTGAATCCCCCTCCCACCTTGATTGCAAAGGTGAATAGAAGTACACATTCCATTGGGGCCATCTCTTTACTTTTTATTTTTAAGATAGTATTCAATGTGTTCACATTGCTATGAGTAACCCTTGAGATGGTTCCTATATAAAGGACTCCAATTACAACTTTGGTTCTTCAGCATACCCCCTTCCTCACATAAGCAGGTGCAGAATTGAAGACAAGATTGTATCTCAAAAAGGCACCTTGCAAATCTGCTTTAACTTTCTTGTAATTACATGCAGACAAGGCAGCCTGTGATAAAAATTACAAAGGAGAGAAAAAGGTAATTTGTATTAAATGTTCCAATGAGTGTTTAGTGGTAGCTCTATGTCTGTGTCAGCTTCATTATTAAGGTTGCAAGAGGATTATCTCCTGAGAAATTGGAGATGGTGTTTCTCCGAAAGTGTACAAAATAAAATGTTACTAAAATCGGCATGTTCCTGGTCTCATCTTAAATTAACAGTACCAATATTTAAGGTGCCCAACTAAAACAAGGTGAAAAACCTAGCTCAAATACCAAATATGTGATGGGATTCTACTCTGAAGCAGATAATGGACTTGATGGGAAACACTAAGTGTATTTGCGGACATCACTCCTAAGTGGAACAATACAATTAATGTGGTATTTAATAGTGTAGATTGAACTCTCCCACCATGAAGTTTAAGTACCCTTCAAGGATGACTGAGGTGCACACATCTTTTCCCTTCAACTATTAATAAGATAACATGCCACTATCAGAGTCTCTAAAATGAAATAGGTGACTCCTCAGAGAGCCTACTTACATTCCAACATGCTGTCAGAGAATACTTGTCCTAATTTTATATAGTATTAAAACATTTTATATAAAATTTTGTACTGTTAAAAGTTTATTTTATGCATTTTGGGGGGGGTGTCGAGACAGGGTTTCTCTGTATAGCCCTGGCTGTTCTGGGACTCACTTTGTAGACCAGGCTGGCCTCCAACTAAGAAATCCACCTGCCTCTGCCTCCTAAGTGCTAGTATTAAAGGCGTACGCCCCCGCCGCCACCACCACCACCACCACCACGCCCAGCCTTATGCATGTGTTTTATGTGCCTGCCTCAATGGATGTTTGTGCACCATCTGAGTGTAGTACCCATAAAGGCCAGAAGGTGGCATCAGATCCCCTTAGAACTGGAGTCAGTAGTTGTGAGCAACCCAGAGAGTCCTGGGAACTGGAACAGGGTCCTCTGGAAAAACAGCAAGTGTTCTTAACCACTGAGCTGTCTCTCAAATTGCCCCCCACCTCCCCACTATTTTCCATTGATACAGGGTCTTGTTATGTAACTGGCCTGGAACTCTGTGGATCATGCTGGCCTCAAACTCAAGAGATCCATCTGCCTCTGCCTCCCAATGATGGAATTAGAGGCATGCACAAAGACACCTTACTAAACTAGAGGTTAGTTTTTAACAGGTAGATTGTCAAGACCAACAAGTTAGAGCTTGGTCTCTGAGGATACTAGTAAAATAACTACCGTCATTTCATGCTTTCTCTTGTCTACAATATATCCCAAATTTATGTCAAAATGTTTGAAAAACATTAATTCTGTGACTGAAAAGTTGAAAAAAAAAAAGGAAAAAAGGTTTTCTAACAGTACTGGCTGTTCCCAGAAAGCATTTTTTTTTTTTGCTTTTGTTGTACTTTTTAAAGGGGAAGATAAGTAGATAAGAAATCCCTTTAAAAGTTAATAAAAGTGTGAACTAAATTTTAAGGTTATTTTTTTATTTACAACTTTTGAAAATGTACAGTTTTTACATGGGTTACTTGTGCAAAGTTAGAAATGCTATAAATGCATAATAGATTAACAATTAAAATATATTAGACAAAACATTTATAAGCCTTGCCCCATACTGTATATTTAAAAGTGTAAATATCCAAAGAAAAATTGCAGATATGGGCATTAGAAGGTTCTCAAAACACTGAAAGCATGCAGCATTAACTCAGGATTTGAATGGGAAAAGTTTCCAAGATACGCTCCCTTCCCTTTCTTGAATCATAAAAAGGAAAGTTCATTTAGGGCAATACTGCTCCTTTAAGAGAATAGAGGATCTTTAGTTTTTCCTAACTTAAAAAAAAGTCTAGTCCTGTACTCACACCTCTATAAAAAACAAGTCTGAAGGCCGGGATTCCGAAATATAATGAGTTTACACTATTAATATCCTGCACAAAGTGGGCTGTGTCAGTTATTAAAATTGCTTCAGTTTGTTAGCTGGGTCCTTTAGCAGTCTCCTTGCTACCAATAAGTGCCATCTTATTGTTCATATTGCTTACAAATGAGTATAGGATTTTTCAGCTTTCCTTCCCCTTTCAAATATTGTTTATATGAATGTATTCCTGTTTTCTTTAGGTCATATTCTAAATACATTCTTTGTCAAATCAAACACAAGGGAAGGACTGCCCAGGATGAAACACAGCAGCAATCATTTTGTTACAAATAACATCCTGGTCACCAGACTATACATAATATTTTATCTTAAAAGCTTAGTATAAAAAGTACAGTAACCTGATAACTGCTTTGAGGCTGGAGATGAGATACAACAAAGGGACATATGCAATTGTAATGTTTGCAAGTAACCCAGGTACAGTACATTGGATTTCAAATAGTATCTCTGATGCTCCACAGGAGGACTGAAAGGGGAAGAAAAACTTGCCAAGGGAAGACAGAAACAGCACAACAGCTATTTTGTTTTTAATAAAGTAAATGTAATGAATTAGGAATAAGGTGATAAATGCATCAATATACATTTTTTCTTATGGCCAGCCTCTTCTTCTGCTTTACCCTGAGTCAACAGTCACGCCAGCTTTGTTCTACTATTGCAGAAACACGCTTTTCATATTCCCGCTTGTTCTCCTGGTACAGCTGGGCAGCCTGGCTGTTTGCTGGACTATTGGGATTAGGTTCATCCAATAGAGACTACAGAGAAAAGATACAAATGTGAGTGAATTCCTCAGTGCAACAAGACCAAAAAGTTGAGAACAAATGCTTATTTATCAGTTGGTGATAGTACACCTGTCCCAAAAATAGTTAATTTTTCAATCTTCCACATACTAACTTTAACTGCCAGCAGTTCAGGCAACGATACATACACATATTTCCTGGTGACTTGGTATTTAATGGTGTACTCTTTTACTTATACAATAAGCTTGGCCCCAAAATTTAAAAGGTCAAAACAATCACTAATGTAAAAACATCAAAGATCATAATCACAATAAAGAATTTTTTTAAAAATCACCTGTATGGATGTTAAAATGGAAGACACATCATAGGTTGGACTCCAACGGTTCTGAAGTATATCCAGACATATACTACCATCTGCATAGACTAAGAACACAGAAGTTGGTATGTTAAATATAAGACTACTAAAGTTTAAACATATTCAAGACAAAAATACTCAAGGATACTTTGCTTTTTAAGTTTAAAGATTCCTAGTTAACTATCTAAAAAGGTATCAATCATTACTAGAGAAATAAAGTGACCAGGAAATAACAAATGGTAAATAACTATAAGGTAGAGCTTATTCTGAAGAAACAGCCCTTCTGTTCAGGACATCATATGTTTTCCAGTGGTTATCCTAACCATAAAATCATGGGAAATTCAGCCCACCAAGTCTGAAAACTATATATCCTATTTATAATAGTAACACTTAGCATTCACAAAGTTTTATTTTGGCATAAATATAGAAGTCTTTACACCATGAAAAAAAATATCAAAATTACAAAAAAAGTAAAAGACAGAAACCTGTAGACTGCTAGCACTTTTCCAACAATCTGCACCAGGTCCTTCAACTGAATCTGGTGTTTGATAGGTCTGGGGTGGATCACAAAAAAAAAAAAAAATTTCCATGGTAATTCTGATTTGTACCTGAAGTTGAAAAATGTCTTTCTGAATGCCAATGAAGATAATTATAATACACAATTATCCTACTTGGCCTTTTCATTAATCAGAACCCCCCAATATTTTTGTTTAGTAAGTAACAAAGGTCACAAAGCCAGCAGACTGTTAAGACTCCAAGCAAAGCCAGGACTCGGGAGGCAGAGGCAGGCGGATTTCTGAGTTTGAGGCCAGCCTGGTCTACAAAGTGAGTTCCAGGACAGCCAGGGCTACACAGAGAAACCCTATCTCGGGAAAAAAAAAAAAAGACTCCAAGCAAGGGTTGGTACCATCTTCTTGCTTTTCTCGGACTAAGATCAGGATAGTAAAGACCATGAACAAATTCATTTCCAGGGACAGAGGATAGCTAAGCACCACACAAAAGCAGTAACAGCATTTGGAACGCCACTGTAATAAGCATTGTAGGACCTTATAACATGTCTGAAATACTTACCGTTAGGATGGAACATCTTAGAGACAAATCTAACAGTAGGTGGTTTATTTGGATATTCTTCAGTGAATTCAATTGTAAGTTTAAATGTTCCTGTAGTAAAAGGGGGGAGAAAGTTTTATCACCTTTTTCATACGTACTTTGTTTTTAATGCTACCTGAGTTTTCTTTTAATTATTAAATAACATAAAGATGGGGAGATGGTATAGAGAGACTAGTTAGGAAACACATCTCTAGAAACTATTCTAAGAACCACCCCCAAAAGGGATTTATTTTTCCATTATTCTCCAAACTTAAAGACAGTCACCATAAACAAGATTGCTGTTTGCTGTATGTTAGTCACTACTCACTTTGAAAATATATTTCAAAATGACAAGGAACGCAGATAAAAATTGATTTCTTTTCATGTAATGATTATAATGAAAACTTAATTGAACTTAAGCCAGAACAAACTTTGCAGTGTCTCTTAAAGCCCTGAAGTTTGACTCACAAAGTACTTCACTAAAATGCCAGTACCATCATTCATACTAATGAAGGGAATAACAAAAATGATTTTAAAATTACATTTGGTTTATATTGCATTAATGGCACCTACGAATTTATCTTTAATACTTCTTAAAATATGCCAACATAAGGTTACTTGGAGGCCCTGAAGCATCCTAGGTACCATTCAGGAATTGTAGGCAGTTGAATGGGGAGAGTGCGCATCCTGTGAAGTATTATTTTTAATTGTGATTTTTTGGTTTAGGAAAGCAATTCATTTTGGTTTTTTTTTTTTTCTTACCGAAATCTCTTTAAGTAAACTCAAGAATAAGTTATGGGTCCTGATGAGGTAGCTAAGTGCTTACCAAGTATCTCTGAAACCCAAATACAGGTAAAAAGAACATATTCTCTGACCTTGGCTTCAGACCTCCAAAAGCATACCCTGACACACACAGAAACTCGTCATATACAATACAGAATAATATAAAAGAATCAGGCCCAGTGGCGGTTATGTGTACCTCTAACCCCAACAATTAGGAGGGAGAGGCAGTTGGATCAGAGTACAAGGCCAGCCTGGTCTACAGAGTTCCAGGACAGCCAGGGCTACACAGAGAAACCACCTTGAAAAAACTGTGTGTGTGTATGTGCATGCATGCATATATATATATATATATATATATATATATATATATATATATATATATATATATATATATATATATATATATATATATATATATATATATATATATATATATATATATATATATATATATATATATATATATATACATACACATATATATTTATACATACACATATACACACACTAATCAAATTATCTGGTTAGTATGCATGTGTATTACTATGGCTCATTTAAAAAATACTGCTATGAAGAATCCTACAGTTTAGGTAGAGAATAACTTATTACTAGTTCCTTTAGAGCTAGCAATTTTATCTCCTGATGGCTTTCATTAATAGGTTTATTTCTACTTAAGAAAAAAAGAATACAGTCTTTGTACTGCTATATCTGATGCATAACAGTATCAAAAATTTGACCTTGCTATGAATGTGTCACAAAATTCTGGAATAATTTAAAATATAATATGGGGCTGTCAAGATGGCTAAATAGGTAAAGGCACTAAGCCTGAGTACTTGAATTTGACTCCCAGAATCCATGAAGTAAAAGAAGAGAACTACCAAGTTGTCCTGTAGGTTCCACATGTGCACCCACAAGCATATAGAAAATAAATGTAGAAAAAAATACTACAAAGCAAAACACACACACTCACTCACACACACAAACACACACACACACACACAGGGAGAGGAGGGGGGGAGAAAGAATTGCTTTTAAAAAAGGCACAAGGGCCTGGAGTTATAGTTCAATAATAAGAGCATTTTGTTTAGCTTGTTCCAGGCCCTGGGTTACATGCACAGAAACACAAACAGAGACGTAAACATAATGTAAAACACTGGAATAGTACATTTCCCAACTAAACTGTTACTTTAGAAACTTGTATTTTAAAGGCCATATGTAGATACTGTATTAAGAAGGAAAGGGAGCAAAATACTAAGGAATGGACATAGCATCAGAGCACGCTTATGCTCATCACCTCCTGCTTATAGTTTTCCTGTTGTTTGAGACAGGGTCTCTCTATGTAGCCCTGGCTACCCTGGAACTCCCTACATACACCAGGCTGGCCTTGAATTCATACTCATCTACCTCTGTCCCTAAGTGCTGGGAGTAAAGGTGTGTCCTGCCACACCCAGCAATCATCCTCTTCTTTCAAAGTAAATCACAACCCTTCCTTTTCAGTATTGGCTGAAATGCAAGAAAAGTGGAAATGGTAGACCATATTCATTAGAATTCTTATTATAAACAGATTAGTGATAAAATCTCACTAAGCTATAGGTAATGGATTTATGACCAAGAAACTGCTCAAAACTGGGCAAGCTTAACAGCACACAGAGACCCCAGCTACTCTTAACTAAACCTTCATTGAATGTGGTACCCAAAGAGAATAAAACAATACACAAGGAAAGCAACTACAAAAACATCACAATGGGTTTCAGGGCTGGGTTCCCAGCACATACATGGAGGAGGCTCAAGAGATCCCATGCCCTCTTCTAGCCTCCATGGGTAACAAGCATACACATGGTGCACAGACATGTGGTAAGAAATACATGTATCATAAAAGGAAAAAATAAAAACACAAGAAAAAAATACATGTATCCCCGGGCGTGGTGGCACACGCCTTTATAATCCCAGCACTTGGGAGGCAGAGGCAGGCGGATTTCTGAG
>NC_034613.1:28747074-28748526 GCF_900095145.1 Mus pahari | reverse complement strand
TAGCAGAAGATGGCCTAATCGGCCATCATTGGGAAGAGAGGACCCTTGGTCTTGCAAACTTTATATGACCCAGCACAGGGGAAGGCCAGGGCCTAGAAGTGGGAGTGGGTGGGTAGGGGAGCAGAGGCCGGGGGAGGGTATAGGGAACTTTCGGGATAGCATTTGAAATGTAAATAAAGAAAATATCTAATAAAAATGGGGAAAAAAGAAAAAACAAAAAAACAAAACAAAAAAGAAATACATGTATCACTGACTCTGTATTTATTTAACTAATCCTCGACTTTTGCATGTGCAAAAAGAGAGCTAATAATTAGTATCCATTGTGATACTGCTGTAAGGCTTAAATGTGGCAAAAGTGTATAATGCTACAATGTTTCCCCATAAGTGAACAATTACTTCAGCTGTAGTTCTGCCTCATACACCTAGAGCTGACTGAACGAGGGGAAAATACAAACTCGGAACTTTACTACCAGTCAGAAGTGCACAAGTAAATTCAGATATTAAGCCTCACTCATTTCCTGTCAGAGCAAACACATATATTCGTTAACTGAGTACATATGCAGCCAGTTCGAATTCCTCGGCTGAAGCCCTCTGCCTAACTGTGGCCTGGAAAAGCAACGGGAGTTTTACCCTAGCTACTAAGTAGTGAACCTAGTCTTTGTAAAAGTTTAGCTATCTTCACAAGTAAAACATTTGATTTATAAATTAAGACTTACCCAAATATTATAAAATATATACATTTAAAAGACAACATTTCTTTCAGTTACTTAAATAAGTGAAGCCTCTTCAGTAGAACTCTCAATGCAACTTAGGAGATCTAAACAAATGTTAAGGCAATTTAAAAAATCATAAGCTATTAAACAATTTCAAACTAGAGCTCACAATCAGAGGGCTAGACTCCAAAATAATGAAAGGTTAGCACTCAGTACTGTTGTGTGCAATCTTTACTGGGTTTTAATCTTCCTGAGGTCAGGATGTCTTAAGTACCAACACAAATACACACGGAGGCCAGAAAAAATATAAATGTATTAAATGTCTAGTATACGGCAATAAAGACTGATATGGTTGAATTGATGAGTATATGTTCTGCCTAAAGGCATAACATAGTTCGAGGCCAGCCTGGTCTACAAAGTGAGTTCCAGGACAGCCAGGGCTAGACAGAGAAACTCGGTCTCGAACCCCCCCCCCCCGCTCAAAAAAGACATAACATAGATTCAGTGAGTTTGCATATGAAGTTAAGAGTTAGACCTGACGACCTATGTGGCATATACAGCTCTCTAATCCTAGCATTTGGGACGAGAAGGCAAGAGGATCAGGAATTCAAGGTCATCCTTAGCCACATATTTAATATGAAGCCAGGCTGGATTACAAGAGATCCTGTCTCAACACACACACACACACACACACACAGAGAGAGAGAGAGAGAGAGAGAGAGAGAGAGAGAGAGAGAGA
>NC_034613.1:28739527-28746982 GCF_900095145.1 Mus pahari | reverse complement strand
GGGAGGGAGGGAGGGGAGGGGAGGGGAGGGGGAAACAAACAGAAACAATAAAAGTTCATGTTTAGTCGAAAACCTTTCTGCTCATGTTTGTCATTTGACTAACTTAGTCTGGAGGGAAAAGCAAAATTATATGTACTTAATTTTTGGTGACTGAAAATTCATCACTCTTAATGGACCTTTTTAAAAAGAAAAGATATACACACTCAAATTCTTAAGGTCACATATATCATTAATAGTGACTACAATTATCTCACTCAATAATTTTGAATATGATAAAGAATATATCCCATAACTTTTATATTTAGCTTACATACAAAGATATTTCAACTTTTTTTTTTTGATTTTTCAAGACAGGGTTTCTCTGTGGAAGTCTGGCCGTCCTGGAACTCACGCTGTAGACCAGGCTGGCCTCGAACTCAGAAATCCACCTGCCTCCGCCTCCCGAGTGCTGGGATTAAAGGCATCAGAACATTGTTAAGAAAATTGTTAAAATGTTGCCACTGCCTGGCAACAAAATATTTTCTGAGTGGATTTCTGAGTTCGAGGCCAGCCTGGTCTACAGAGTGAGTTCCAGGACAGCCAGGGCTGTACAGAGAAACCCTGACTCGAAAAACCAAAAAAAAAAAAAAAACCCAAACCAATGTTCTGGTAGTCGAAGTTTTCTAGAACATATTTTCTCTCATTTTAAATAATGCAAAGCTAAATTGAACTGCCCTTTTCTGTGCTGCACAAATGCCTTTAATCCCAGCACTTAGGAGGCAGAGGTAGACAGATCTCTGAGTTTCAGGCCAGCCAAGGCTACAAAGAAATCCTGTCTCAAAAAACCGATTTTTTTCTTTGTTCCAGATTTCCTCTTTTTAACTAGGACCTGGTTCAGAAACGTCTACCAAGAAATAAAGAAAAGTTGTGTGAGGGCTTTTAATTTGGAAACACGTTTGAGACAGCAAGATCAGCTGTTATTTCTACCAAATCTCCTCCCTAATTATAAATTCTCCAAAAGTAATTAGAAGTAATGAAGAAAGGCCAGTATTTGTTTTTGCTAGTCAGAGCTCTAAATCCTGGAGGAAGCAGTCCCTGTGTACGAGCCTGTTTTACAGAGTCAGAGATGGCTACTGTCAGTTAGCTAAACCCCTTTCGGCTCTGCCATGTTAGAGCTAGATATACACCATCAAAAAAGAAAAGCCAGGAATATCAAAGGCAACAATCCAGGAAGATAATGGATACCACAAGTACCTTTTCAAATCGTACTACTTTAACCATCAGGACCACTCTTGAAACCTTAAGTAGCCAGCCTTTAGCAAAATGATGTAGTATTATAAGTGGTGCCCAAGATAAAACAGTCTGCGCAAAATGGGGGGGGGGGCAATGAAAATAAAGCCCATTACTGCTGTAACAGTTTACACCAGTTATTTCTCAACCTGTGGGTTGTGACCCTTGGAGGGTACCACTGAGTGGCTCTTTTATATGGGGTCACCAAAGACCATTGGAAAACACATTTATTTACATTACAATTCACAACAGCAGCAAAATTACAGTTATGAAGTAGTAACAAAAATAATTTTATGGTTGAGAGTCACAACCTAAGGGAGTGTATTAAAGGGATGCAGCATCAAGAAGGTTGAGAGCCACTGGGCTACACATAAGACTTACCCATAAAGACTTAGCTAATACCAGCCAGGGGGTAGTGCCACAACCTTTGGTACTAGCATTTGCGAGGCAAAGGCAGGAGGACCAGGACCAGTTGAGTTCCAGGACAGCCAAGGCTACACAGCAAAAACCCTGTCTCAAAAAATACAGGCTGGGCAGTGGTGGCGCACGCCTTTAATCCCAGCACTCGGGAGGCAGAGGCAGGCGGATTTCTGAGTTCGAGGTCAGCCTGGTCTACAGAGTGAGTTCCAGGACAGCCAGGGCTACACAGAGAAACCCTGTCTCAAAAAACCAAAAAAAAAAAAAGTAGCACTAATCTAGTACAGGAAAGTTAAGTCTGACTAACTCTTACACTAAATTCACCAAAGTTGTGTGCCCTGGAATCACTCAGTCCTGTGACATTTCTTTTTATTGCAGCATGAATGAAACAGCAGCACCATTTACCTAGTCAGTGAAGCAGAGAAAAAGCTTCTAGTATTCTGGTGCCCATCAATGGTTTCTGAAGGATGTCTTGAGTATTTGAGATAAATTACCGAATAAGCCGATTTTGACTCACCTCACAGCATTTAGTTACTAGCAGTAAGAAAAAGCAGTCTGACTCAGCAACATATATAGGAAAAGGGTTTAGAAATGTTTTTAAACTAAAGGTGTATGTCTGTGTGTGTGCACATTCGTACGTTACTAAAGTCATTGAGAAAAAAAATTGAGGTTTTAAGTACCCCAAATACTAGAGAACTCAAAAAGATCTAATCATCCTTTAACTGAATTAAACCTTAAAAAGATCCAAAAAACCCAAACACACACACACACACACACACACACACACACACACACACAATTTAGTGTATCCATATAAAACTCTATCACTGCCAATTTTGATTCTGATATTGTAGCCATTCATTACCATAATCCCAGCACTTGGGAGGTAGAGGCAGGTGAATTTCTGAATCTGAGGCCAGCCTGGTCTACAAAGTGAGTTCCAGGACAGCCAGGGTTACACAGAGAAACCGTGTCTTGGAAAAAAAAAAAAGATATTGCCAAATAGGTAATGGCACTTGGGTAAGTGTTTACAGGGACTCCTTAATAGTATTTATCTCAACTGCACAGGAATCTGTAATTATGTCAAATTAGAAGGGGGTTTTTCTTTGTTGTTTTATTTTTATTTTTTTTTAAAGAAATCTTTATTAATTATATGTAAGTACACTGTAACTGTCTTCAGACACCCCAGAAAAGGGCATCAGTTTTCATTACGGATGGCTGTGAGCCATCATGTGGTTGCTGGGATTTGAACTCAGGACCTTCGGAAAAGCAGTCAGTGCTCTTAACCGCTGAGCCATCTCTCCAGCCCTGTTGTTTTATTTTTAAGGCAAGAATTCACAATGTAACTCTGGCTGGCCTGAAACACAATAGACTAGACTAGTCTCAAACTCCACAGTCTGGCCTGCCCACTCTGCCTTCTAAGCGCAAGAATTAAAGGCATAAAACACCAAGGCAGCATTCAATAAATATATCGAGTTTTGAAGAGCAGTTAATGTGTGTTTAAAAGTTAAGCCTAAATCGTTTTTCATGCACCTCTTGATATAAACTCAACATTCAAGTAGACTGGATACTGGCCAAACGGATGCTATGGTGAGGCTCTAAATTCTCAAGCGGCTTTGAGATTATCAATCAGAAGATCTAAATGGAAGCACACACTGTAAATGAATTGAAAAATCAAGGAACAATGTTATACTGAAATTAGGCATGTAAGAACATCTTTCAAGAAGTGAGGCTGATGATCTTCTGAGTGATATTGCTCAAGCCAGGCAACTATATGTCAGAGAATCTTGCATCCATTCAGCACTAAACCAACCACACAGTAAGCACTGCTGAACACACTTCTTGCCCTCGGGATGGAGCGCTTTGTGGACCAGATGGTCTCTGGTAGACTGGTTTCCCACTGAATTATCTCTGTGAGGGCTAAAGTTAGCAAGAAGGCTGCTCAAACCTCCACAACCCTGAATACCAGCGCTGTGGCACTTCTTTTAAAAAGTGACTACTTTCACCCAGGCTGGATTAATGGGGGCGGGGGGGGGGAGACAAACGGAAAAAGTGAACTTTTGGTTAAGCCTAGGACTATCCAGAATAACCAGCCACACACTGAATTCCACTTGAGCCTTTGGTGGGCAGAGGAGGCAGGGGGAGCAAAGCTGCTTCTCTAAGCGGGGGACCACTTGCTGATACCCGGGACCCCCTTTCGCCTGAAGAGTGGGCTTCTGAAAGGTGGGCTAAGGAACTCTCTTACCATCCTCAAACGGGGTCCCTTCGGGCCTGCAACACACAAAACAAACAAACAAACAAACAAAAAACAAGAGCCCGTTAGTGCCTGCTCAGAGGGTCCCCGCCTCCCCGCAGCCTCGGAGGCGGCGGCTCTGTCAAGGTTTCCCATCCCTGCCGCCCCGTCCATCGCGCACCGCTGTCCCGGGTAAGGGAAGGCGGCTCAGGCCGCCGCCGCCTCGGCTGCCCCCCGCCCCCCCCCGAACCCCAAAGGGTTCCCCTGGCAGCGAGAAGCGAGCTAATAGAGGCAGAGGCTCCGGGGAGGCGCCTAGGCCCAAACAACCCCAACTCTCTTCCCCTTTCCCCCCCGCGGCTCATCGAGGGGCCGGTCCCGGTCCTCCCCGCCCGGGTCGCCGGCGCCGGCCGGCCGGCAGACTCACCCAAAAATGACCGCGTTCCAAACCATGATGTTGTTCTCCGACGGAGCCCCGCTCACTCCGGCCGGAGGATCCTCCTGTAACCTTCAGAAACACACACACACGGAGGCTGCCCTCGGCCCCGCGATTCGCCGCCGGGCTCCCCCTCCCCACCACACCCGGAGCCGCCGCGCTCCGCTCCGGGCTCCGCCCTGTGCCCCCCGGCAGGCAGGCAGGCAGGCAGGCAGGCAGGCCGGTCGCCCCCTCGAGCGCCTCGCCCTCGCCCTCGCTGCTGCGGGTTACCTCTTGAAGTCCCTCATGAGGCGGCGCCGGGCCGGGGTCGACATGGCTTTAGCGGGCTCAGCAGTCGGGCATAGACCAGGGTCCGCGGTCCCCGAGGAAGCCGAGGAAGCTGGAGAAGCCGAGGAGGCGCCGAGAGGAACGGCACTGCCGCTCCGGAGCCGAGGGTCGGTCTGGCGCCGGCTAAGCACCACCCCTGAATAGACGGGGGCCGAACCAACCTGGGGAGAACGCGCGGGGGGGGGGCGGGGAACGCCTTACGCCGGGCGGACCGTACCAAGTCGGCCACCGGGCGAGGAGGGGAGCCAAAGTTGACCTGTCACTCACGTCCCACCTGAGAGCCCTGGCCCAGGACGGAGGGGAGATGGCGGCCAAGTTCCTGGGGAAAGGCTAGGCGGGCAGCAGAGGAAACCTTCAACTCCTGGGGATTTAACAGGGAGCCGCGCGGGCTCCCCTTGCTGACTTGAAGAGGAACCCCTGCGAAGTTTTCTTTTTCTAGTTACTTACTTTTGTTTCTGTTGAGACAGTTTCCTATAGGCCTGAGAACCTCGAATTAACTGTGTAGTTGAGCATGACTTTGAACTCCTGACTCTCCTGCTTTCATCTCCCAAATGCTGGGATTACAAGAGTGCACTACCATGCCAGTCTTTTAATTACTTCTCGTTTTATTATTGGCTCCCCACTTCTTCCTCCACTTATTTGTTTGTTGATTGATTGATTGATGATTGATTGTAGGGTCGGTCTCTTGTAGTAGCTAATGTAACACAGGCTAACTCAAACTCACTGTGAATCCCAGAGGCTGGACTTTGAGGTCACCTCAGCCTGCCAGGAATATGCCTTTAATCTTTCTTTTGTTTTGACAAGGAATGATTTATTAAACTGCCAACTACTGTTTAGGGTCGGGAAAGAGGAGAGAAGAAGATTAGTTGAAAGAAAAGAGTGGAGGAAAGACTTGGCACAGACAAACCAATTCTCCAAAGGCAAGGATGTTAGGGTCACAGTCCTGCAGACACAAGAGGCTGGGGTAACTGCTTAAAGTCATGGGGAAAGAAATATAAATAAATAAATAGCTTTTGAGTATGAACATGGACTTTGGGTCCATCTTCTTTGAGATGAGGGTGCACAATTCAAACTCAAATTTTAAGCCTAGGACTGAATGAAATAATGTTGGGGGCAGTGGCAGAAATGAGAAAATAGACATTTTACAATCACTATGGGCACTCACAATTTGTCTCTGGAACCACATTTCCCCTTGGAAATTCAGCAGGCCAAGCAGCTAGTTTAGAAGAGTCCAAGGATATGAGTTTATCCAGCTGAAGAGTATTGGAAGGACCGGAGGTTGCAAGGAGAGGTAGGGCGCACAGGAAAAGCTGCACGTCTCAGGAAAGCCTCACAGGGAGTATAGGCACCTGCAAAAGTAAGAACAGTTCCAAAGAAGCATTTTCAAAGGTCAACCCCAAAGTTATTTAGTAGGCAGACAAGGATGCTAGAAATTATGGGAAAGGCAGGTTTGCGTTAAATCTGGGGGAGTTTTGAATGCCAAGCTAATGGAATCCTTGGAAGGTAGTGGAGCCAGGAAGCGACACCATTAGAGCTGGGTTATTCAGAATTTTCTCCCTAGAGAGCAAGAGAGTGGCTGCAGGGCTCTGGTGCTACTGTGGGGAAGAAACACTGTACCAGGCAATCTCACCTCCCAGAAGCAAGCACATCCTTTACCATGGCACCTACTTTTTGAATAAAATCTCTTGCGCGAGCGCATGCGCGCACGCTCCAGGAAAGCCCAGTCTTTTATAGTCATCAGAGAAAAGAAAGGAGGGGTAAATAAAGAGCACTTGGCAATAGATTGAATGTGGTGGCAAGAATGATGCTTTAAACCCTGAAAGAAGTGGAGGTTTGAAGTGGCCGTTAACAGAACTGGCATAAAGGGTGAAGGGACACATCTGGGAGAGGAGATTTTGAGTGGGACTTCCTGCTCCTGGGAGTGATGAAACAGTCATGTGAAGATGTCCAGAAGTCATCAAGTGCACAGGAGTAGGAAGCATAGACCAACAGTAGTGGTTTTCCTAGGTGCTCAATGGCAAGTGCCTTCCTGGCTAACAATTGTTACCCCCCATTAACCCCAACATATGTATCCGTTAAAGCAAGTTTCCCGAACAGTGTCGTATTATGGCTGTTGGTGGGAAAAGGTTACCAACTAAATTTCAAATATCCTTTCCCCTCATCTAGGAACACGAAGTCTTCTAGTTCACACATGAAAAGAGCAAAAGCCAAGCCTGCAAACAGAGCATTTGCTCTCTGTCACTGCTTAACTGATTGCCACAAACCGCAGGTCAAGTCCAGTTCCTTGTGGTGATAGGGCTCGGGGGTCCTATTTCACTGTTAACTGCCAAACTGGGACCACTCCCAGCCCCCAGAGGCCGTCTCCATTCTTTGCTATGTGACCTACTCCCCCTTCAGTTGCCAACTGAATATTTCTCTCTTACTAGCTCCTTTTCATACTTCGAACATTTTTCTTCAAGGAGAATGCAATGTACTTTCTCTAACTTCTCCGATTACATCAGACCCAACGTTGATAATCTCTATATCTTAAAAATCCTCTAACTTGGGCTGGTGAGATGGTTCAGCGGTTAAGAGCACCGACTGCTCTTCCAAAGGTCCTGAGTTCAAATCCCAGCAACCACATGGTGGCTCACAACCATCCATAACAAGATCTGATGCCCTCTCCTGGAGTGTCTGAAGACAGCTACAGTGTACACACTTATAATAAATAAATAAAAAATAAAAAAAATAGGGCTGGTGAGATGGCTCAGTGGGTAAGAGCACCCGACTGCTCTTC
>NC_034613.1:28737726-28739460 GCF_900095145.1 Mus pahari | reverse complement strand
AAAAAAAAAAAATAAATAAAAAAATAAAAAAACCTCTAACTTCAGGTGGTAGTTACTCTTGTCAATGGACTGAAATGCAGCTCAGTACTTGCCTAGTGTGTGTAAGGATCCATGTCCCATCCCCAGTACCTAAATAAATAAACAAACAAATAAAAGCTACTCAATTTCTTCACTATAAAATCTAGATTAAACGTTGCCTTAATAACTAGACAAAACTATGTGCATGCACCAAGGATCAAGAGTCTTTGGAAAGGCTGGCATCATTACAACCCTGCCTTCCACAGCAAGAGTGAGATCTATATTAAGTGTGCAGGAATCCCTCAGTGTTGAGAAACTGCACCACCAAAACACCATTCGTCTAGTGTGGTCAAGACAAACTTCCTGAAACAAGGCCATTTCGGTTTTGTTGTAAAAGAGACAAAAATCCCATTTCTGAGCAAGTGCATGGAACTAAAGCATACTCCAAGGCAGTGGGTAGGCTGACTTGCTTACTCAAGGGGTTCATCCGGTCACTTTGCTGTGTGGAGCGGGAAGTGAGCCAAGGTCTTACTAGTCTTGGAAAGCAGCGCTATGTTGTGTAGCCTTAGTTGGTCTCAGACTCACGGCAGGCTTCCTGTTTTAACCTCTTGAGTGCTAAGGTTGCCAGTGTGAACCATCAGACCAAGGTCAGGAGAAGTACTTCACAGGAAATAATGAAACATCAGCTTGGAAGCTCAAGAGTGACAAAGTTGAGTAAATACCCTTAAATGCAAGGGTGGGGGGCGGGATTTAGGCTCCATGGCCAGCTTTTCTGAGAGTTTGAGCATGAGAGAGAGAGAGAGAGAGAGAGAGAGAGAGAGAGAGAGAGAGCTACAAAGTGTATATTATTAAGAAGCAGCATGCAAGGTAGGCATGGTGAATGGTGTCTTTAAGTCCAGCAATGGGGAGGCTGAGGCGCCTGGGTTACATAGTGAGATTGGGAAGAAGAGAGGAGGGGTTAGGAAAAATGGGGAAGGAGAATTTATTGACTGGATATAAGTGTCTGAAAGTAATTACAAGATACAGTAGACATGTTGACATTTTCTGTGAGCTTGTCTTTTTTTTTTTAAAGTTCCTTGTCTTCCTTTACAAATCAAGGGTCTGAACCAAAGTAATGTACAAGCCCCAGGGCCCCTGACTGATAATCGTATCCTCTGACAGAAGAATGGAATTGTATCCTGGGGACACTGTATGCCCCACTCTCCTCATCAAAGCAATGTTGCCATAGCAAGCTGGAACACAGGATTATTTTCCAGCACAGGTGATCATCAGGTTAGAACACAGTACCTGTCCCACAGTTAGCCCAGCATTCATTCACTCCCATCTCACCTTGACATCTTCAAGGGCTTCACAATGCCTGAGAGCAGAGGACAAGCTCTCCTAGAGGGAACCAGCGTCAGTTCCCTGACTTTTATTGGAGACAGAAAACCAAGGGTTTCTGGTTTGCCCTGCCAGCCGGGAATTTTACAGCTCAGCACTTGGAAATTCTTAGCGCTCACGACTGAGACAGAAAGAAGCACCCATTTTCTTGGAATTACCTTTTGCTACATACTTGATAAATGATTCTTTTTGTGATGTTTGTGTCTTCATTTTTGGTTTACATTTATTCAGTGTGTGTGTGTGTGTGTGTGTGTGTGTGTGTGTATTTATGTGTGTATTTGTGTATGTGTGTGTATTTGTGTGTGTGTGTATTTATGTGTGTATTTGTGTGTGTAT
>NC_034613.1:28729204-28737106 GCF_900095145.1 Mus pahari | reverse complement strand
GTTTTTCTTTTTTAAGATTTATTTATTTATTTATTATCTGTAAGTACACTGTAGCTGTCTTCAGACACACCAGAAGAGGGCATCAGATCTCATTATGGATGGTGTGAGCCACCATGTGGTTGCTGGGATTTGAACTCAGGACTTTCGGAAGAACAGTTAGTGCTCTTAACCGCTGAGCCATCTCACCAGCCCACTTGTTCTGAATCTTGATTGTGAGAAATATTTTCCCTTTTAATAAATATGCCATCCTTCTAATTAGTAAACCTATATTATTAAATTTCTATGTTAAAGGAATGCTGTTATATTTAGAACTTTTTCAATAAAGGGCTTTTGGAAATCTATTTCCTCTTATATAAATTCTTAGACTATGTTCTTGATTTTGCTTCTTGCCCCCCACTACCCTAATGAATTCATTCTCTACTTCTTTACAGAAAAAGTTTGCTAACTCCAGCACTAGACTAAGCCACATGAGGAGTGAGACCACTTGTAACTGATTACTATAGCACAGTGCCTAACACAAAACTGAGGATCGATAAATATTGAATAGTATGGAGTGAAAAGGATGCTACTGGTTTAGGACCTAAGGGTCAAAGATTGTGATTCTCTAAGACTTTCATTAATAATTCTTTTATGTGTAGGTTAGGTGTTAAACAGTAGGGGGCTATTTTCCTAACATGCACAAGCCCTTATTCCAATTCCTAGCCATCCAACAAAACAAGAGGAATGATCTTGCCAGGTGTGTGGTGTTTGCCTGTATTTCCAGCACCGTAGGCTGAAGCAGAAGAGTTGTGAGTTCAAAACTAAGTAAGCTCTATAGGAAGTCTGCTGTTGAGCCTGACAGTCTGAGTCATAGTCCTAGGATCTATCTGGTAGACAGTGTGTTTGTGTGTGCATACACACATGCACACACATGCATGCACACACACACACATACTATATATTAAATAAATAGATATTTTTTAAATTTAAAACTGCAGACTGAGCCATGCGTGGTGGTGCATACCTTTAATCCCAGCACTGGGGAGGCAGTGGCAGGCAGATTTCTGAGTTTGAGGCCAGCCTGGTCTACAAAGTGAGTTCCAGGACGGACCGCCAGGGCTGTACAGTGAAACCCTGTCTCGAAAAACCAAAAATAAATAAATAAATAAATAAATAAATAAATAAAATAAAATAAAAACAACAACAACCAAAAAAAAACCCAAAAAACTGCATACTGTAAAGGTAACTTTTTTTTTTTTTTTTTTTAGTTTTTCGAGACAAGGTTTCTCTGTGTAACCCTGGCTGTCCTGGAATTCACTTTGTAGACCAGGCTGGCCTCAAACTCAAAAATCCGCCTGCCTCTGCCTCCCGAGTGCTGGGATTATAAAGGCATACGCCACCACGCCCGGCTTAAAGGTAACTTTTATTTGCCTGTAATAATTGTCATCTGAGGCTTACAGCCTCTGTCTGCCAACCAAGGCCTAGTTCTGGAAGCTTCTAGCCTTATTTAGGCCTAGAACTGTTTTCAATCTTTGAGATTTACTGCTGACTAAGCTCAGCCTTTCTTGTTTTTTTTCTGTACTCTGCCTGGCTGGTTGAACTCAGCTGTTCTAGCTCAAACTCCTCTCCATACTCTCTTAGCTTCTCTCAGATTCTCCTGAACTGCTTTGCTTGGCCTCAAACTAACTCTGGCAATCTGTTCTAATCTGGCTCCTTCTCTTTCTCCAGCTCATTCTGTTTCCCCCTGTGTCTAGCTTGTTCTCTCTCTCAACTTACTTCTCTATAATTGTCCTGGTAATACTGCTGTCTTCTTCCTCTGTGCACTGCTCTCTTAAGAAGCTTCCCTTTCCTCTCTTCATGCAAGTTGGGCATATCCTATTCTGTCAAATCTTTCTCTGATTAGTCACTTGTCTGCCACTCAATTAGATGTCACTTTCAAACATAAGTGCTTCCAAACTAACTTTAACTTCATTATTTGGGATTACAGATGTATACTTAGCATGTATCTGTATTCTAGCCAGATGATTAAAGGTGTGTGCTAAGAGCTGAGCCACACCACAACTAGAAATAGGGGTTCTCAGTAAATCTCGGGGTTCACAGTGTGATCAAATATCCTGCAAGAGGAGACTGGAGAGGTCACAGGTCCAAGCCACCTGTCTAATTACCTTCTACATATTTATGTTTATGCCCATAGATTAGTGCTGCTGTCAACTTTGGTCACAGTGGGTAATGAGTACTGCAGAAATTCATACCTGGTCGAAATGCTGAAGGTAGAGTCTTAATGTTGGAGGCTCAGTCCTAAATGGAGCGTCTAAGCCATCCAATTTAATGTGGAGGGAACATGCCCAAAAGAGAGGGTAAGACTATAAGAGCTGAAGGAAGGGTTGGGGGAGATTGGAACACTTTTCTGGTCATGATTTAGACCCTTAACCATTCTATCATGAAGGGGGAAGGGACTCATGAGACCCCATCCTTTCTTGTGGAGCTGTGGGCAGTTAATGGTTGCTGAGCAGGAGAGAGAGAGAGGGAGGAGAGAGAGAGAAAAAGAGAGTGCCTTTCTTCAGTGGTAAATTGCCCATACTCTTATGCTCTTGTAATTAACCCCTAATGCACACCACTGGAAGCAACTCTGGGAAGAGAGAGAAGATCAGTGGAAGGGGAAGGGGGAAAAGATACAGTAATGAGGGTGAATATGACCAAAACACATTAAGTACATGTATGAAAATGTCACAATGAAATCTATATAATTAAACATAATGTATGTCAATAAAGTTTAAAAAATTTGTTGTGTGCATTAGTGGGTTTCCTGCATTTATACCTCTGCACCATGAGCATGCCTGGTGCGTGTGGAAGCCAGAAGAGGGTGTTGAAACTCCTAAAACTGGAGTTATTGATGGTTATGAACCACCATGCAGGTTCTGGGAATCAAGCCCAGGTCATCTGGAGTAGCAGCCAGTGCTCCCAACCAACCACCCACCAAGCCATCTCTCCAGCCACCCACCCCCAACAAATGTAAAAAGAAGACTTTTATATTTTAAATAATACAATTCCATTGAAGGTCTGGTAAACTGCTTTAAATTCCAGTTGGGGTATATCTTGTGTTTCTCTAGTCACTGGCTCCTGTGGTTTTCACTGAGATCTTTCTTTAAAAATAAAAGATTACCATTGGACTGAGCTCGGGGGTCCCTGATGGAAGAGTTGGAGAAAGGACTGAAGGAGTTGAGGGGGGTTTGCAACCTCATGGGGAGAGCAACAGTGTCAATAGCCAGACCCCCTCCCCCCAGAGCTCCCGGGGACTGGACCACCAACTAAAGAATACACATGGTGCTGGCCACATAAGTGGCAGAAGAGGGCCTTGTTGGACATCAGTGGGAGGAGAGGCCCTTGGGCCTGAGGGTGTTCAATACCCCAGTGTAGGGGAATGCTAGGGTGGGAAGGTGGGAGTGGGTGGATGGGTGGGGGAGCACCCTCATAGAGGCAGGGGAAGGAGGATGGGATAGGGAGTTTTTGAAGGGGAGACCTGGAAAGAGGAAAATATTTGAAATGTAAATAAAGAAAATATCCAATCAAATAAACAAACAAATAAATAAAAGATTTCAGTATTGATACTTAATTACTGAAGCTATTGGAACGTGAATTGTCTTGTTTATTCTAAGTTTCCCCAGGCCCCTATCCTCCAGAAAAAGAATGTTGGGAGACTTTCTGGGTTGGAGTAGGAAGGATGAAATATGGTCCTTCACACATAGGACAAACAAGATCAGCAAGATTCCTCTAAACGCAAATCATTTACATGATTAAGGTTTAGTACCCAAAGCATATCAAGAACCCTAGGACTCAATGATAGAATCCTTATCCAAAATTCATGAGAACCCCTAGAACTGCAGGAACTCTTACAAGTCAATAAGAATTTGGCTAATTAAAAATGGGCAAAGGATATGAGTTGACATTCATCCAAAGAAGAGTATATAAAGGACAAATATGCATATAAAAATGATTAACATCATTAGTTATTGGAGAAATACAAATCCAAACCACAATGAAATACCACTTCAATACCCACCAGGATGGCTATAACAAAAAAGACTAACAATGGGGGTTAGAACCATAGCTAAGCTGTTAAAAGCACTTACTACTCTTGCTGAGGAACCCAGTTTGAGTTCCTACATGCCTAACAGGAGCTTCACAAGTGCTGATAACACCAGCTGCAGATCATGGCAACCAGTGCATTCTTCTGGCTTTCACAGGTACCGACATGGACAGACAGACAGACAGACAGACACACACACACACACACACACACACACACACCTACACAAAAACAAACAAAAAAATAAATAAATGACAGAAAATAATTATTGGCAAGGTTGCAGGGGAATAAGAACTCTTATACATTGCTGATAGGAATGTAAAACTGTGTACTGCTTTGAAATATTCTGGTAGGTTCTCAAAAGATTAAGTGTAGACTTGTACTTGATCTAGCCATTTTACTACTTGGTATATAACTGAAAGAACTGAAAAGAGCCATTCTGAATATGACCTATATATACATGACCATTGTGACTTGTATATAAATGTCATGTCCATTGCAGCATTATCTATAATAACCAAAAAGTGGATTCCTGGTTGTCACCTTGACTATATCTGGAAAGAGCTACAATCCAGATTGAAAGACACACCTGTGATCCAGCTCTTGAGGGTAGAAGATACAAGTTTCTGATCAGGATCTTGGCATGGAGAGAGATCTTAAGTCATAGTGGCCATGAAAAGCACAGGTCCAGGCAAGGTAGTACAGGCCTTTTATCCCAGGAGACTAAGGCAAGGAGATACCTGAGTTCAAGGTCAGCCTGGGACAAAACAAGTCTCAGATCCAGTGTGGTGGTACACACCTTTAATCTGGGCCACACCTTCTGCTGGAGACCTACATAAGGACATTGGATGAAGGAAGATTCATTCCTTCTTTGACTGCTTGCACTTCCTTGCCAGCACATCTGTTGGAACCTATTTCTACTGAAGACCAGCTGAAACAACTAGCCTCATGGGACAGAGAGACTACTAGATTCTTGGACTTCCCTTTCATAGTTGCCCATTGTTGGGTTAGTTGGACTACAGACTGTAAATCACCACAATAAATTCTCTCAATATAGAGAGACATCAAATAAGTTTTGTGACTCTAGAGAACCCTGACTAATACGGAGTGATAACCAGTAATGCTCAGATAAACAAAAACTAGTATACCCATACAAAGAAATACTATTCAACCATAAAAAAATGAATTAAGTTCTATAATATGGAAAGGAAGCAGGTGATAATAGGTATGAGATTTCCTTTTGAAATGATGAAAATATTCTGGAATTAGATAATGGTATTGGTTACACAACTTTGAGTAAACTATTACTAAATTGGTTGGTCTGCCTGCCTTTGCCTTTTCAGTACTGAGATTGAAGGCCTGTAACTATGCCTGGCTATCAACACACTTTTAAAAAGTGAATTATATATTGTTTGAATTTAGTCTTTTACATTATTAATTAATTAATTTTGTGGTGTTTCAGGTGCGCGCACACATACACACCACATGTCAGAAGACAACTTGAGAGACTTAGATTGTACTTGCCATTCATTGTGTGGGCCCTGGACTTCAAGCTATCAGGCTTGGTAACAAGCACTTTTACCCATTGACCTTCCTGAGTGCCCAAACTGAATTGTATCTTTTTTTTTTTAAGATTTATTTATTTATTATATGTAAGTACACTGTAGCTGTCTTCAGACACTCCAGAAGAGGGAGTCAGATCTTGTTATGGATGGTTATGAGCCACCACGTGGTTGCTGGGATTTGAACTCCGGACCTTTGGAAGAGCAGTCAGGTGCTCTTACCCACTGAGCCATCTCACCAGCCCTGAATTGTATCTTTTAATGAAACCTTTCATAAAAACAAAACAAAGAGTTGGAAAGAGAGCTCAGCAGTTAAGAGCACTGACTACTCTTCCAGAGATCATGAGTTCAAATCCCAGGA
Organism: Mus pahari; assembly: GCF_900095145.1. NCBI lineage: Eukaryota > Metazoa > Chordata > Mammalia > Rodentia > Muridae > Mus > Mus pahari. The sequence goes on along the minus strand of NC_034613.1, from coordinate 28,731,117 downwards.
ACCACATGGTGGCTCACAACCATCTGTAATGGGGTCCAATGCCCTCTTCTGGTGTGTCTGAAGAGAGCAACAGTGTATTCACATAAAATGAATAAATAAATCTTTTTTTAAAAAAAGGCATTTAAGAGTGCTGGCTGCAGCTGGGTATGGTGGCGCACGCCTTTAATCCCAGCACTCGGGAGCCAGAGGCAGGTGGATTTCTGAGTTCGAGGCCAACCTGGTCTACAGAGTGAGTTCCAGGATAGCCAGGGCTATACAAAGAAACCCTGACTCGAAAAAACAAAAACAAAACAAAACAACAACAACAACAAAAAGAGTGCTGGCTGCTGTTCCAGTGTACTTGGGCTCTACTGGATTCATTGGAGTCATGGCAGTTTACAATCATCTGTAATGCCAGATCCAAAGCCGCCTTCTGGCCTCTGCAGATACAAGGCACAAATGAGGTGCACAGACATATATTCGGGCAAAGCACTAGTACACATAAAGTAAAAATATATAAACCTTAAAATAAATAAACTAGAGGTGGTAAACTAGGGGCGGGAGCAGTGGCTCAGTGGTTAAGAGCACTGGTTGCTTTTCCAGAGGATGCAGGTTCCATTTCCAGCACACATATGGCAGCTGCCAGTGACTTTAGTTCCAAGGGATTTGGCACCTTCATACAGACTTATATGCAGGCAAAACACCAATGTGCATAAAAAAATAAAGCTTAAAAAACAAAATTTAAGAAACAAAGAAGCAATGGGACTGGAGGATACAGCTTAATAATAGAAGGCCTGTCTAGTACTTACAACACCTTATATTTAATCTCCACTACAGCAGAAAAAAAAAAAAAAAACAAAGCTTCTATTTCATTAGGTTCTGAATACAGGCCGTAAAATCAAAATATTTACCAGTATATCTAAAATCTAGGTTATATTATAATGTATAGTCAGTCCTTTATTATGTCGAGTTTTACATATACTCATAAATATTCATGAATAAGAGCCGGCTCTCAGTAAGTAAAGGTGCTCGCTGCTAAGCCTGCAGACCTGAGTTGCATATTTTGAGGTCCACTAAGTGGAAGCAACAGAATCCTAAAAGTCACATACAAGCTGGGAGGGGGAAGGGGCGCGCGGGAGGCGCTAATAAAAACAATATTGACGACTGTATAGAAATAAAAGTATTTTAAATAACACCGAGGGTGTTGATAACTAACGCTGTCTCAGCTAACTGAGCTTCTGTCAGCTCAGCGCCCTCCCCCGCCTCCCTCTGCAACTTAGCGGGATGGGACGTTCCGGAAGTTAATCTAGCCGGTGCCAACACGTGACCAGGGTGGAGAAACGGTCTGGCGCGAGTGTCTGTGACGCCATCTCGGCGCGACTCTTCATTTTCTTGGACTTTTCTGGCGGCTCTGCTGGAGCTATGCCGAAAGTCGTGTCGCGGTCGGTGGTCTGCTCAGACACCCGGGACCGCGAGGAATATGACGATGGCGAGAAGCCCCTCCATGTCTACTACTGTTTATGTGGCCAGATGGTCCTGGTGCTGGGTGAGTGGCGAGAAGTGGCGGCTGCAAGGAAACATCGGGCTTCTTTTTTCCTCTTTTCTTTCTTTTTCAATCTTTCTTTTTTTTCCCCCTTATCTTTTTCTTTTCTGCTTTGAGACTAAGTAGCTCAGGCCGATCTTGAACTCATTATGTAGCCTAGATTGTCCCTGAACTTGCTGGTGATCCTCCTTCCAGGAGTGCACGACCACTCTAAGTTCAGGGTTTTTTGTTTTTTTTTTTTTTTTTTTTTTTTTTATTTATTTATTATATGTAAGTATACTGTAGCTGTCTTCAGAGCCAGTTAGAGAAATTGCCCATGAGGCCCCGGGACCGGTCTCGCGTGATCGATGCTGCCAAACATGCTCACAAGTTTTGTAACACAGAAGATGAG
>NC_034613.1:28720967-28728524 GCF_900095145.1 Mus pahari | reverse complement strand
GAACTCACTTTGTAGACCAGGCTGGCCTCGAACTCAGAAATCCACCTGCCTCTGCCTCCCGAGTGCTGGGATTAAAGGCGTGCGCCACCACGCCCGGCTGAAATGGGCTTCTTATGATAGAAAGAAATGCTGGTGCTGTGAACAAAGGCTATGGGAAAACAGGTTGAGAGAAGGTTGTTTATTTTACATGTGTTGTCAGGAAAGGCTCTGAATGGTAGTAATATTTGTGCATGGTTTGAACGAAGATTTCACTAGTTCTTGGAAGAGGATTCGGAACAGTCCAGGTAGAGGGAATCTGGAAGCATTAAAAGCATCAAATGTAATGTCTATGGGAAATTTCAATAGTCTTCTGTGGCCAGAGCATGGCTTACTGTCTTATAGAAAAGGCTTCATTTCATAAGTACTGTGGTGAGGAGAGTGAAATGCTTTATCTAAAGGCAATGAAAAGCTATTTCCATGTGTGTGTGTGTGTGTGTGTGTGTGTGTGTGTGTGTGTGTGTGTGTGTTTTGATATGTTCCTGTGAGTGCAGGTGCCTGTAGCGGTGAAGAGAAGATGTTTGATTCCCCTGGAGCTGAAGTTCCTGGTGGTGCTTGTCAACCACCTAACGAAGGCCCTGGGAACCAAACTTGGGTCTTCTGAAAAAAACTATGTACTCTTAGTCACCAAGCCATCTCTCCAGCTTCTTATTTCCATTTTGTGAGGAGGAAGTGACACAGTTAGATGTATATGATGTATATGTTTCTAAGTTGAAGAATCCTTGGTGTATATGGGTAATTTAAAGTTACATAAAATGAGTGTAGAGCAAAGGATAAGGCTATAACTCAGTTGGTACAGTATTTGCAATCATTGATACTGCATATAGCTGGAATGGAAATATACCCTTGTACCCTTGTAATCCCAGCTCTAGGGAGATAGGGGAAGGAGGATAAAAACTTCAAGGATATATATGTGTATGTATATATATATATATATGACTTATGAGACCCTTTACATACATACAAGATAAAACAGATGAGAGAGAAAGATAGGAGTGAAGATTTACAATTGGGACAGAACCAGGAGTACCTAATAATGCAGAGAATAAGAAAGGAAAGAAGGACTGGAGAGATGGCTCTGCAGTTAACAGCACTGGATGCTCTTCCAGAGGACCTAGGTTCAATTTCCAGCATTTACATGGTGACTCACAACCATCTCTAACTCCAGGTCTAGGGGATCTGATGCCATCTTCTTTAGACAACACATGCAGGTAAACCTTACACACACACACACACACACACACACACACACACACACACACACATTTTTAAAAAAAGTCCCAAGTTGTGTATGAAATATATGATTGATCACCCACAGGTGCCCAATATCACAGGAGGTCCATTCTAAGGAATAAAGTCCACTCAATTATTTAGCCAATACTTCATTTTCTGAGCTCCTTTATATGCTGAGCACTGTCTTAGTCACTTGGATATACTGGTGTATTAACATGCTAAATCTGCTATAGTAAAATACCACAACCTGGGTAGCTTTAAGTAAAAAAAAAAAAAAAAAGTGAACAGACTTCAGATTTCCTTCCTACTACCTATCATCTCCTGGGGAGTGGAGATGGGGGAGGTCTTACATGTAGACCAGGCTGTCCTGAAGCTCATAGAGGTCTGCCTGCCTTTGCTTCCTAAATTCTGAGATTAAAACCATGTGCCAAAAAAAAAAATGTGCCATCAGCCCTGGCAGGTTTTTGTTTTTCTTTTAAATTTTTATGTCTAATTTGTGGGTGTAGGGGTAGGACATGCATGGGGCTGCCATAGCCTGCCTGTGGAGGTCAGGGGACAGCTTTTGGTGGTTTTCTTCCCAGGGATTGAACTCGGGTCATGGAAATTGGTGTCAGATGCTTTGCTCTCTGAGCCACCTCTCTCTTTTCTGAATCTTCTTCTCTCCGGCTATCCTTAGTGGTTTTGAGTTTTAACCCCCTGCTATTCTTAGTGTTCCTTGGCTTATCCATGCATCTGCCATTATCTGCCTGTGTCATCATGTGGCTTTTTTCTGTGTCTTTTCATTTTTAGAAAGTTGATTTTCTATATATGAATTTTTGCCTTCATATCTGTTTGTATACCATCTGTGTGCCTTGTGCCCATAGTCGCCAGAACAGGAATCCCTTGAACCTGGAGTGTCTTAGTCAGTGTTTCTATTCCTGCACAAACATCATGACCAAGAAACAAGTTGGGGAGGAAAGGGTTTATTCAGCTTACATTTCCACATTGCTGTTCATCACTGAAAGAAGTCAGGACTGGAACTCAAGCAGTTCAGGGAGCAGGAGTTGATGCAGAGGCCATGGAGGGATGTCACTTACTGGCTTGCTTAGCCTGCTCTCTTATAGAACCCAAGACTACCAGCCCAGAGATGGCACCACCCACAAGGGGACCTCCCCCCTTGATCACTAATTGAGGAAATGCCTTACAGCTGGATCTCATAGAGGCATTTCCCCAACTGAAGCTCCTTTCTCTGTGATAACTCCAGCGTGTTTCAAATAGACACAAAACTAGCCAGTACATGGAGTTACAGATGGTTGAGGGTTACCATGTGGTTGCTGGGAATTGAACTCAGGACCGCTGGAAGAGCAGTCAGTGCTCTTAACCTCTGACCCATCTCTCCAGTCCCTGTCCTCTTATTTTAACTTGTATTGTTGTTCTGTTTAGTTTTGCTTTGACAGTCTCTCATGTAGCACAGAGCCTTGAGTGGGATACTTAGTGGAAAGTGTCCTTACCCTCCTGCCTATACCTCCCAAGTGCTCAGATTACATGTGTCATTTTGTCCTAGGTTTTATCTCCCTCCCCATTATTTAGATTGCTGCTTTTGAAAATTATCAACTATCTTTAGGATCACTGTAATAAGCACATATATTTTTTAAAAGTTCTCTATTTTAATAGTATTTGTAATGGCTATTCCTGGTTGTCAACTTGACTATGTCTGGAATGAACTACAGTCTAGAATTGGAGGGTTCACATGTGATCCAGATCTTGAGGCTGGAAGACACAGACTTCTGACCCGGATCTTGACGTGGAGATCTTTAGTCATAGTGGCCATGAAGAGGTTAGGTCCAGGCAAGGTAGTTCAGGCCTTTAATCCTAGGAGACTGAGGCAAGGAGACATCTGAGTTCAAGGTCAGCCTGGGACAAAGATCTAGGCATGGTGGTATAAATCTTTAATATGGGCCATTCCTGCTGCTAGAGACCTACATAAGGACATTGGAAGAAGGAAGATTCACTTCTTCTTCACTGCTTACATTTACTAGCCAGCACATCTGTTAGAACTTACTTATACAGGAGACCACCTGAAACAACTAGCCTCGTGGGACTAAGCAACTAGTAGATTCTTAGACTTCCCAGTCATAGCTGCCCATTGTTGGGTTAGTTGGCCTGCAGACTGTAAGTCATCATAATAAATTCCCTCAATATAGAGAGACATCCCATAAGTTCTGTGTCTCTAGAGAACCCTAATACAGTATTATATATTAATATGTATTATTCTCTTAGTACAGAAAGTAATTTCATACAACTATGCTTCACTTTCCTGTATCATTTAGCTAGTCAAGAAAACTACTGGGTGACCCTCGATTGAAGTAGAAATGCTGAAATCCAATCAGCCTTCCCTTTAGGGTAAATCAGCCTTAGGCCTAGCCTTACTTAGTGGCATATAGTATCTTTTTATTGGCAGGACCTAGGCCAGGAACTTGTGGCTAAGCTACTAATAGAGTTCAGAGTTCTTAGCACTTACCAACAAGCAAGTGTTCTCCCCTTTGACGTAGTTCACGCTCTAGTCATGAACAGCTTTTCCAAGGACACTGCCCTTCTGTTGGCCAAAGCAGGATTCTAGTCTGTTCTTACTGTGTCTCCTTTGTTTTCATTTTTGTCCTTTGAGGCAGGATTGTACTGTGCAGCCCGAGCTGGCCTTCAGCAGCATCCTTCTGCCTCAACCTCCCGTGAGCTGGCCTTAGAGGCAAACGTCACCACACCCACTTACGTCATTCTTTTTCAATCTGTAACTTCTAAGTTATCCAGTTTGTTGGCATATAATTGTTCATAGAATAACCTTTTTATGTCTATACTATTGGTACAAAATCCTGGAGTTTGGAGTCCTAATGAATGACATTAGACTAATTCTCTGTACATAGTAATCCCATGAATACAGTATGCATATATAGAGGATTTCCTTTGGATGAAGTCTCATTTTCTATCAGGAGTCTGGCAGGAGCTTCACCTCTTCATGAAGTTTCTGTGGTTCCCTCAGATATGAGTATCACCCCGGCTGCCATTACAGATTCCTCTGTTTAAGAACTTGATATTGTTGTCATCCTAGTATATGGGAGTCTGAAGCTGGAGGATTGCTTGAGTTTGGGTCAGCCTGGACTGCATTGGCAAACTCCAGATCTTCCTAGGGGACTTCAATAAGATCTCATCTCAGAAAAAGCTTCCTTAAAATATATGTTTAGTTTCCTTATTAAGATAAATTCTTTCAAATTCATTCAGTGTCTATTGTAAATCTATTGTATGTCTAGCATTTTTAATTTTATATCTATGGTATTTTGTCAGCATATATATTTGTTTACCACGTGTGTACCTTGTACCTGCAGAGACAAGAAGGCATGGAACCCCTGGAACTGGAGTTACAGATAGTTGTTGACTACCATGTGGGTTCTGGAAATTAAACCTAGATCTTTTGGAAGAGCAGCCAGTGCTCTTAACTAACTGCTGAGCCCTCTCCAGCCCTGTATGTAGTGCTTTGCTCAGCCCTGGCGAGTGATAAGGCGGACTCTGTCTCTTCTCAGGGAATGGACCATGGAGATTTCATAGGAAAATCAAGTACTGATGATTATTAGAAGCCATATGAATGAAACGAAGATTTGGTAGGAAAAGTCACATGAGAACTTCTTAGTGAAAGTGGTCAGCGAAAGGCCTCTGATTAAGTTGCATATGCAGTAGCATCAAAGTAGATGAACAGAGCAACCACAGCAGTGTGATGAGCAGAACATTCTAGGCAGAGGGACGAATGTGTGGAAACGGTTGCCTGCTGGAAAGCACATGTTCTTTTCAAAGAACTGAAACAGAAGGAAGACTGATTTGGCCAGTGTGTCTAAAAGGGAGACAATGTAGAAGTTGCTGCAGAACCCAGTTATGTTCTTACGTGGTGCCTAGCAAGCCATGGTAAGGAATCTGGATTTTATTCTGTAAAGGAGAGCCACTTCTGCCTCTTTTTAGATAGTGATTTAGAAGAAGAACCTTAATGGGAACAGATTTTAGAATATGAGGTTGAAATTTTTTATTTCAGGTAAGAATTCAGATTGAGGAAGTCCTAGCTATGTTATAACATACATGGCAGAGAACAAGGGCAAGAGAGAGACATTGACTCTGTGTTGGCTATAGGAAAAAAAATCTCAAATTTCTACATGCTCAAAACAAAACAAGAATCGAAGGCAGATCACAAACTATGAAAGAAATACTTGTGAAGCCCATTAATAGTGCAAACCTCATTAATAATGTAAGTCTTGTTAATGTAAAAGAAAATGTGTCTAAAAATATATGAGCTAATGGTTCACTGAAAAAACAAAACAAAACAACAACAACAACAAAAAAAAAACCAAAACAAATGACTGTCATACTGGGGCTAAGATGTATAGCTTCAGTTTTAAAAAAAGAAATGCAAGTTGGGAGGTTCTGTTTTCTTTTCTTTGTTTCTGAGATGTATCTAGCTATGTTAGTGAAAATTGTGTGTGTGTGTGTGTGTGTGTGTGTGTGTGTGTGTGTGTGTGATGCACATGGGTACATGCATGTATGTGCACATGTAGACTCTAGAGCTGAATGTTGGGGTGTCTTCCTCTGTCACCCTGCAGTGTATTCCTTTAAGACATTATCTCCCTGAACTAGAGCTTTGCCATTTCAACTAGGCTGGCTAGCCAGTGATCTCTCAGTACCAGCCTACCTTGATCCCCACAACCCTGGGGTTACAGGCATATATAGCCATGTCTGGCTTTTTATGTGGCTGCTGAGGATTTTACCGTTGGTCCTTGTTCTAGCCGAGCAAGCACTCTTAGTCATTGAGTCCCCTCCCCAGCCTCTGACACAACCTTTGTCTAATGTTTTTCTATCCATGGTTGGTGATTCAGAAACCATAGATTGTATACTGACTATATGATTGGTTGCTGTCATATTGTAGTTAAGACTGTTGCTACTGTAAGTCTAGTCACTCTTGTGACTGTTTATATTGTTACTCTTTTGTCTGCTCAGTTAGCATGGCAACTGACCCCATTAGTTGCTCAGTACATGTTTGGGAAAGAAGGAATGCATGCTAGAGTTATCTGTTTAAAAAATGCTTAACTAGCCAGTAGATCTACACAATGAAGAGCTTTTGGCATGAATTCTCTAGTGATGAATAAGCAGAAGAAATGAGCTAGGAGGTGAATCAGTTATGAGATACGCTCTTAACTTTTCCTGTTAACTTCCATTTTCCGTGCAGGCCTGAGGGCATTGAACGTCAGTACAGGAAGAAGTGTGCAAAGTAAGTAACACCAGTGTGGGGCTTTCGGGTCATAGGTAAGTAGAAGCATGATGTGTTAGAAAAGAAGTCTCTCTTTGGCGTCTATAATCTCAAAGGCCTTCAAACCAAATGCTAATATGTTTCCCAAAGATGCTAGTTAAATTCCATCTCTGACCAGCTGATTATAAAAGTGAGGAGAATGACAGCCTTTTTTTTTTTTCTTCTTCGAGACAGGGTTAGGGCTGTCCTGGAACTCACTCTGTAGACCAGTCTGGCCTCGAACACAGAAATCCACCTGTCTCTGCCTCCCAAGTGCTGGGATTAAAGGCGTGTGCTACCACCACCTGGCTTTCTCTTTGGGGGGGGGGTAGGGTCTTGCTATGCAGTTCAGGCTAGTCTTGAGCTTCTGATCATTTGCCCTAGCCTCCCAGCTACTGGGACTCCAGGCACCAGCCACCACAGCAGGCAAAAACTTCTTCGTTCTTTTGTTTCCAGACAGGGTTTCTTTGTATAGCCCTGGCAGTCCTGGAACTCACTCTGGGGTTAAAAGCAAAAAAAGGTAGTTTTTAAGATAGTACAATTCGAGAGAGTAGGATTAAATATGTCTGCAATAAAATTTGCCCATTTAAATATTCAATTTGATGGGTTTTGACAGAAAAACTACAGTTAAATAATGCTACCACCATCGTGATAGAAGACATTTCCAGCAGTCCACACATGTCCTTTGCAGCCAGTCTCCTCCATTCACCCTTCCCTGGTAGTCCCTACTTTGTATCCCTGTGCTCTTGCCTTTCCTAATGTTTTAGGAAAAAAATCTGCAATAAGTTTCCTAGTACATACAAATGCATGTCTTTTATACCTGGTCTGTCTTCTCTTTCCTGTTTCCTGTTCCTGTTTCCCTCTCCTCTTCCACTCCCTACCTGCTTGCCTGCCTGCTCACCTGCTTTCCTTCCTTCCTTCCTTCCTTCCTTCCTTCCTTCCTTCCTTCCTTCCTTCCTTCCTTCCTTCCTTCCTTCTTCCTCCCTCCCTCC
>NC_034613.1:28716187-28720937 GCF_900095145.1 Mus pahari | reverse complement strand
CCTCCCTCCCTTCCTTCCTTCCTCCCTTCCTCCCTTCCTCCCTTCCTCCCTTCCTTCCATCCATGTGGAGATCTAAAGCCCACTTGCAGAAGGTTCTCCCCTTTTTCCATGTGGGTGTTGGGGCTCAGGCTCAGGTTGTCAGGCTTGGTGATAGGCTCCTTTAACTGCTCAGCCTCTCACTGGCCTCTCTACCTAGTTTTTCTGTTCGGTGTTTTAGGGATTGATCCAAATTGATATGAGATTCTTTGTTTCTCTTTTTTGCTGAGTATCCCATCCTATCAGTTCATTTACTTATTCACAGTGCTCTTTATTTTTGAGTATTCCATGGTATCAGTTTGTTTGCCCATTCACAGTGAATTTGAGTTACTTCTAGTTTTAGCTATTACCAGTAACATTGCTCTGAATATTTTCTAGATAGGTCTTATTGTGGGAGATATATATGTGGGTATGAAGTAGAATTGGCTGGGTCATAATGGAAAATGTGACAATGTAATTTAGTTCCAGGTTCATGTATACAATGTAATATGTAGACCCTAAAGCTAAGAATCTTAAAGGATGTTTTTTAAAACAAAATTTCCAGCTTTAGGCTATTAGTAGTAAAACTATCAGTGATTTCAATTTTTGTTGTTTTAAGTAGGGGTAGTTTGGGCTGTCTTAGAACTTACTGTGTAGATCAAGCTGGCCTTGAGCTCACAGAAATCCACCTGCCTATGGCTCCCGAGTACTAGTATTAAAGGCTGGCCACTACGCCTGGCAGTTGGGTTTAATCCTGGTGTAAGGAGAAGTGTGTGTCGGCTCTCAGAAGACTCGGAGGAGGAGCACTGAATGAAGCAGAGGAAAATAAGTTGAACACAGGAAGGCATTTGAGTAGCTAGCCACACTACTGAATGGATGGATGAAGCTAGTTTTTATCATATCTTATAGGTCTACTTTTTAGCTCAGAAAGCATAATGGTCACCCAGAGAAAGTGGCAGTTGAACAAGATTTGATTTGCCAAATGCTGTAAAATGAAATAGCAAAGGGGACAGAATGCCCGAACCAGGGTTAAAGCACCTGGGAGGAATGGTAGCAGTTTTTTACTATAAAGACAATAGCAGCATTAGCTAGCATTTCCCAAATTTTGTTTAATGTCAATACATATATGTGATGCAGATGAAAATAGCAACGTTTCAGGCCTCACTCATCCCCGAATTTGCCAAGCCAGAATATTCTGGTCGAGACCTAGGAATCTGATCAGAAATTTCAACACGCACCCTAGTTAATTCTTACCAAGTTCTTTTTGGGGAAAAGTGAACATTTTTATGCCACAAAGCAAACTCTTCTCAGAATCTGAGTCTGTTTTTGCAAGCGTTAAGGATGTAGAATTAGAGGCCTCCCAGAGATTCACTCTGCCATTTGCAGGTGTGGACTGCCGCTCTTCTACCAGTCCCAGCCGAAGAATGCTCCTGTGACCTTCATTGTGGATGGAGCAGTAGTGAAATTTGGCCAAGGCTTTGGGAAAACCAATATATATACTCAGAAACAAGAGCCTCCTAAGAAGGTAATTATCATCAAAGGGCACAGATGGTTTAAGATGGCGACACATTTAGCCCCAGATTTACTTAGTGCTGTGGATCGACTCCAGGACTTTTGCATGTCAAGCAAGCATCACTGACCTGTAGCAATGCCCCCCACCCCACCCCGAATTTTTAAAATACGGTATAATACCTGAGAAACTTGCATTTGTTGATGAAATACTTATGAAGAAGTCGCCATTGTCATGTACAAGTAGATGTTATAGGACTGTGATGTTTATTATTTGCTTTATATGCAGTAGTTTCATAACCTTAGACATTGTAGAATTTTTGTTTTCCTTTTCAGTTTTTCTTTTCTTTTTAGAGTGGGAACAACTAAATCCTCAATGAATTAGACTGATTTTTAAATCTACATTTTAAAACCCTTAATAGTGGGCCGGAGAGATGGCTCAGCCATTAAAGGCAAGGCTCACAACTAAAAGTGTATACATTTGTTTCCCAGTGCCCACGGCTGTCTCTTCAGCCACCTTTTGCATGATGGTGGTGATGGTGGTGGTGGCGGCAGTGGCTCATGCCTTTAATCCTAGCACTCCAGAGGTAGAAGCAGGCAGATCTTTGATTTTCACACCAGCCTGGTCTACAGAGTGAGTCCCAGGCCAGGCCAGCCAGGGTTACCAGCCAGGGCTACACAGAGAAACTGTCTTGGAAAAACCAAAAAAAAAAAAAAAAAAAAAAAAAGAAAAAAGAAAAAAAAGCTAAAAACCTCAATAGCAAATACTTCAAAACACCACCATTTAGATAGTCAGCCTGTCCCTAAGAGGCTGGTATTCCCACACCCTTTTTGTAGACAGACATGCACATAAATGTACTTGTGTACATGGCTCATGGATCCTTCTGGGGTGAACTTAGCTTGATGCCTCTGCCAACTGTTCTAGGTTATGATGACCAAAAGGACTAAAGACATGGGCAAGTTCAGCTCTGTTACTGTGTCTACCATTGATGAAGAAGAAGAGGAGATAGAGGCTGTAAGTGTTTCTACTTTCAGGAAAATTGGAATGGGGGAGGGGAGCAAGAGGACTCCAGGGTCAGAGCCTGTGCAGAGCGAGTGGAACAGTTGGAACACTCTGCTCTGCTCATGAGCACGTCTACGCTATTGGGCTAGTGCCTGGCTCCCTGAATGGGAGGAACAGCTATAAAATGAGACCAGGGAACTTGGATCCTCTCATCACTTCTTAATTTTAAAGCTACTGAACTGGCTTCAGGCCTATAATTCCAGTACTCTGGAGGCTTAGGCAGGGGGATCTCAAATGCAGGATCTACATGTCCTCCATAGCAAGATTCTATCTTCAAAACAAATAAAAAATAAATGAGATAGCGTACTGAATAGTTTTCAGTCCCTCCCAGCCTGGATCTGATGGTTTGAGTATGTCCTTAGTACCAGCAGTTGCTTTTCTGCTATTTTAGTCAAGTGGTTTTCACTGAGGGTTCTTAGCAAATGATCCCCATGGAAACCTGAACTCTCCTGGGTCATAGGGAAGATGAAGAGTTACAATCGTGCACTTGAGTAGTATAAATACCTACTGAGGTCTTTGTTGTGGTCCCTGGGAAGTGCATCCGTCTGTCTTGTTTCCTACAGAGGGAAGTTGCTGACTCCTATGCGCAGAATGCCAAAGTGATTGAAAAGCAGCTGGAGCGCAAAGGCATGAGCAAGAGGAGGCTGCAAGAGTTGGTAAGCAGCATGGGGAGGAAGGGCCCAGGCCTGCCTGACTTGGGTTTCGTACTTTGAATGATTTGCAGAAGCTGCTGTGAGTTTCTAGTATAGTTGGCTGCCGGCGTTCTCACCCCGGGCTGACTGTGTTGGTAAACCCTACAATAGTGGCTGGAGCCCAAAGCCTAAATGAGAAATCTTATTTAATAGGCCTAACTAGGATAATGTTTTACTCTGCTGCCTGTGCTCTAAAGTCAGGAGGTGGCAGCCAGGCTTTTGGTGCTCTCTGGTGTGATGGTATCTAGTTGTGCTACCTACCTCAGTATACCTGAATTGGAGCTGCTATCACTGCTTTTAAAGTACAGCTAGTTTTCTGCTTTATCCATGGGATTAACTTAGAGCACAGCACCTCTATATAGGTTGGGACCTCCATTGTTTTGCTTTTTTTTTTAATTAGATATTTTCTTTATTTACATTTCAAATGCTATCCCAAAAGCCCCCTATACCCTCCCCCTGCCCTGCTCCCCTACCCACCCACTCCCACTTCTTGGCCCTGGTGTTCCTCTGTACTGGGGTTTATAAAGTTTGCAAGACCAAGGGGCCTCTCTTCCCAATGATGGCTGACTAGGCCATCTTCTGCTACATATGCAGCTAGAGACATGACCTCTGGGGGTACTGGTTAGTTCATATTGCCAGGTTTTAAGTTGATGAATAAGGATTCTAAAACCATTTTTGACATGTACACTGAGCGGGAAAGGAGTGTGAATGGTTAGAGTAAACAAGAAATGTTAAGAATGTCATGTGATTGTGATATATCAGGGCATACTTTTTTTTCTTTCCAGGCTGAATTGGAAGCCAAGAAAGCAAAAATGAAGGGGACCCTGATCGACAACCAGTTCAAATAATCAGGATCTTTCTGGGTCCAGACTGGGGGCAGCACGTAGATCAGGAAGAATGGCTTCAAGATCTCATGTTCTGGTTTCTGTTTGTCTTGGAAGAGTTTTCTGACCATCCTATTGGTTTTCTGACACTTTTTCTTTTCTTTCATTGAAGTCCTTGACTCCATTTCACTTGCTTTCTAGGAGGTAGATTGTAAAATCTCTGTATATATGTTTTCTGTCTTTCTTGTCTTTGAGATCAGGGCTTATTACATAGCAGAGTATGGCCTTGAACTTTGTGAGCTTCCTCTCCTGTCTTAGCCTCTCTGCTGAAGTTCCAGGACCACCCCACCATACCTGGCTTCTGTAGCAGTCCTCTTTTCTTTTGAAGTATACCTCTTTTGCAATGTAGGTAGTGCTAGTAAGCATTTGAATATGTCTCTAGTGTCTGATGTAGGTGTCTTTTCTTCTTCAAAGTTATTGCAGTGTTCACTGTTTTTTTTTTTTTTTAAATATATGGTATGGGAGGAAAGTGACCAAAATTAAGTTTAAAATTATAGCCAGGTAGATCCTTTTAAGAAACCCTGTCTCTGATCTTTGAACTGTTCTTAGAATTGAGTATGGTTTGAATCTTTCTCCTATCGGTAGAA
>NC_034613.1:28713139-28715973 GCF_900095145.1 Mus pahari | reverse complement strand
AAAAAAAAAAAAAAAAAAAAAAACCAGGAAAGCCAGATCACAGATGCAGGGCTAGGATAGCTCAGGTCGGATTGAAATATGGCCTTGCTAAGTAACCCAAAGGAGTTAGTCAGTCAGCTGGGAGAATACTCTGTGAGTACACAGAAGGGGCGTAGTTACAGTAGCTTATCTGTTGGGCATCTTGTTTTATATTTGCTATTTGCCGAAGAGCATTTTACATGTGTCATTCTCCTTCAATTATGTCAATATCCATGTGATTCTTCCATGTAGTTCTCTGTTTGCCTGTCTTGCAAGGCCCAAGGAGACACGGAATGTGTTGCCCTCCTCGTGTTATCTATGATGGATTGCACTTTTTAAATACTCAAGGCTTGTTGGTGAGGTGTTCCCAGGAAATAGTTTTCGTTGCCTTTTTTCTGATTTCCGTTTCTGCAGGGGAAAGCCAGTTAGAGTAGAGGTTCAGTTGAGCTAGCAATAACTGGATTGATGTGGATTAGGAATCCTGGGAATTTGAAGGATGGGGCTATCTTCCCAGTTATTCTGTAGCCAGTAGGGTCTTTCTATAGCTAATTTTTCACCTCATTTTCTGTCCTAGTTGTGAGACAGAATTAAAATTAACATTTGTGAATGGTCAAATATGTCCAGACAATGACCTCTATGTTTCTGCCACTTTATCCCCAAATTCTTCTGTGTACAGCTTGGATATACATAGACCACCTTAGAAATTCAGGCTTCTATTCTCTGGCCTCTCTCTAACTGTTTCTAGTCTCATGAGCTCCCATCCTTGTAGACCTTTTTAGGTGTGATTTTCGATTTGAGGGGTGATTATTTTGCTAATAATAATGAAACATAATTGTAACAGCAACATTAATACTCATTAGTCTCCATTGAGTACTTGGTTGTAGAAAGCACTTGAGAGGTATGAGTTCAGTCTTAGTACCTCCTAGGAGATAAGTTACCTGTTGCCATCACTGTTTTACTCGGAATTCTCCTTTCCCAAGATCCACTAGCCAGTAACTGATAAAGCCAGAGACTGACTTTAAAACTCAAGCTCTTTCCTACGCTGAACTGCTGCTTCTGTGGAATCTTGTATCATTCGAT
Source organism: Mus pahari (assembly GCF_900095145.1). Classification (NCBI taxonomy): domain Eukaryota; kingdom Metazoa; phylum Chordata; class Mammalia; order Rodentia; family Muridae; genus Mus; species Mus pahari. The sequence goes on along the minus strand of NC_034613.1, from coordinate 28,714,875 downwards.
CAGAACATAATTTCATTTTGGAAAAAAAAAACCCTAAAGTGCAATGTAAAAATATTAAGCTAGAGAACTCATAAAGCAATTCTGTAGTTATGCTTCTACATATTTTCTGAAATAACTCGCTCTAACCATTTGAACATCTGACATGTTACACATTTTGCTGCTTCTAACAATAATGAAATATTATGTCATTAGTACCAAGTAAGTGTATACTTTTCATTATATTTTACTTTCTTCTGGAAGTTATTAAAACAAGATGTACTTTCTCTATTCTTTATTAACTTTCAGTGATTTTTATAGCAAATGTGTTTTAATATTAATGAAAAGAGCCATATTGACATTTAGAAAAGTCATAAGTCTCTTTTTTTCTTTTTCTTCTTTCTGCAAGTGATCACCTGTGACAAAATTATGAAAATGTTATAAAATATTCTAATTCTAATAGTTGGTGACATTTGGAATCGTAACTATCATTTAAGAAAAAATAAAAGGCTTTTTAAAGACTAACCTGTCTTTTTGGGGTGCTGACGTACAGGGATAGTTCTGAGCGCCTTAGCAAGCAGAGGCCTCTTCAAAAGGAAATGAAATGAATAACAGGACGGGATGAACTAAACCAGCCCATTTTCACCATTTTAAGATTCATATTGCCGTGGACCATACATATTTCCTTAGTCTCTTGATTTGTGTGTTTCTTCTTTTTTTTTTTAAGATTTATTTCTTTTTTTTTTTCCTTTTTTTTTCTGTAAGATTTATTTCATTTATATGAGTACACAGTAGCTGTGTTCAGACACACCAGAAGAGGGCATCAGATCTCATTACAGATGGCTGTGAGCCACCATGTGGTTGCTGGGATTTGAACTCAGGACCTCTGGAATGAGCAGTCAGTGCTCTTAACTGCTGAGCCATCTCTCCAGCCTGGATTTGTGTGTTTCTCATGGGTATCAACTGACTTTCATTTAAATTCCTAATGACAGATGATGTTGAACATACTACTTTGATTACAGGTTGTTTTTTTTTTTTAAAGGTTATTGTCTTAGGCATATTTTTGTTTTGAGTTGGGGTCCCGTGTAGCTACTAGCTCTTATTTTTCATTTTAGTTTTTTTGAAATGGAATCTCATAGCACCCAGGCTGACTTCAAATTCCCTGCATGCCTGAGGCTGACCATGAACTCCCCCCCTGAATGCTGGGATTCCATACTTAGTGGGGTTTAGTTTTAATGGGGCATTTTTAGGATCTTTTTTTTGGGGGGGGGTTAAAGACAGGGTTTCTCTGTATAGCCCTGGCTGTCCTGGAACTCACTTTGTAGACCAGATTGGACTTGAACTCAGAAATCCTCCTGCCTCTGCCTCCCGAGTGCTGGGATTAAAGGTGTGCACCACCACGCCCGGCTTTTTAGGATCTTTTAAGTATTATTTTATGTGAATGAGCATTTTGCCTGCATATATGTGTGTGTGTTGCATGTGTGCCTGGTGCCTACAAAGGTCAGAAGAGGGCATGAGATCCCTGGAGCTGGAGCTATGGGTGGGCGCTGGGAGTGGGAAGCACATGCTCTGGCAGAGCAAACGTGCTCTTAACACTCAACAATAGCTCTAGCCCCTATCTTTAGTTTTTGGAAAGAGGAAAGCTTTTTTTTCTTTCTTTTTTTTTTAAGAGTTATTTATTTATTTATATGTAAGTACACTGTAGTTGTCTTCAGACACTCCAGAAGAGGGAGTCAGATCTCATTACAGATGGTTGTGAG
>NC_034613.1:28710456-28712614 GCF_900095145.1 Mus pahari | reverse complement strand
CTCACTCTGTAGACCAGGCTGGCCTCGAACTCAGAAATCCACCTGCCTCTGCCTCCCGAGTGCTGGGATTAAAGGCGTGCGCCACCACACCCGGCTCTAACCCATTTTTAATTACTCAGTTCAGTAGTATTCATTTGCATTTTTGTGATACAGGTCTGTAGGACTTTCCATCTTCTAAATCTGAAGCCCTACATATATTGACCACTCCTTTCCCCACTTCTCCGAATGACTGGTAACTGCTGCTGCCCTTTCTGCTTTTATGAGTTTGTCTTCTTTAGTTAATGAATGTGAGTGGAATCAGTATAGCACTTTTCTTTTTGTGATGGGCTTACTTCACGTGGTATGAGTCCTTGGTGTTTATTCGTGTGTGTGATAAAACGTCTTCCCTTTTAAGGTGAGTAATAATTCCCTAGCACATGTGCCACACTTTTTTTATTCATTCATTGTCAGTAGACTATTAGGATAATGTTGCAGTGAACACATGGGCATGTAAAAATATATAGCCTAGCCGGGCGTGGCTCTAGAGTTTTGGGGTTTGTTTTTGTAGTGGGCATTGAATCTTGGGTCCTCCACATGCTATCTAAGTACTCTATCACTGAAGTGTGTCCTTGGGGCTTAAATCTTGAGATAGGGTCTTGCTAGATTTTCCAGGCTAGCCTTGGACCAACTCTGTAACCCAGGCAGACCCTGCTTTTATTTTATTTTATTATTCTTTTTCCTCTCAAGGATTGCAGACTCCCCTTATCAGGCCTGCCTATTTGTAATTTTTCCATAAGATTCTATTCTGTGTTCCTTGGCTGTTGTACTATTTCACAATCTTTTACAATCACAAACAGTATGCAAAGGTTCAAATTTCTCTATGCCCTTATTGAAATTTCATTGTATTTTACTGCATTTCTTTGATGATGGGTGATGTCAACTATCTTTTCATATGGACTTTTAAATACCTTTAGAGAACTGTTTATTTAGCCAAGACAGTTTGTTTTCGTTTTTGTTTTTCTGTTGTTTTTTTTGTTTTGTTTTGTTTTGCTTTTACTACATATATTTATATGTTAAAGTTTCATCTGTGTATCTCCTGTAAAGTCTGTATTTAGCTCTTCTTCCCATTTATAAACCTCCCTTTTGGAGGTAGTGGCTTTAAAAAAAAAAAGATTATTAGGAGATCTTTGTATTGTCTGCATCTAAGTCCATATAGATTTACAATCTCTCCTGGTCTGGTTTGTGTTTTCATTTCCTTTTACAAATGATTTCTCTTTACCCTTACTTGTGTATATGTGTGCATGTGTGGCCACTTGCATGGGGGGGGGGGTGCCTGTGAAAGCCAAAAGAGGGTAGAACCCTGGAACAGGGGTTACAGATGGTCATGAGCCTCCTCTGTACAGGTGCTGGCAACTGAACATGGGTCCTCAGCAAGAGCAAGTGCTCTTAACCACTAAGCTATCTCCCCAGCACCTGTAGTGCCTTTCTTCACTCATTTATAAATACCCTCTATACTCCGAAAAGTTTTATTTTGACATTTACACTTGTAGTCTGTTTTGAAGTAGTTCCTGTATTATACATAAATTTTGTGTCCGTTTCCTTTTAGCACACAGATGTCTAGTTGTTTTGATACCTAATTAGTGACAAGACTATTTTTCCTTCATCTATTCTTGTATAGCTTTGTCAAAAACCAGTTCATGTCTGGGCGTTGTGGCACATACCTTGAATTTCAGCACTCAGAAAAGCAAAGGCACTTTGTATCCCTGGGAGTCAGAAACCAGCCTGGTTACATAGCAAGTTGTAGGCCAACCAAGGCTATATAATCAAGACTGTCTCAAAAAAAGCCAGCTTATTGTACATCCATTGTCATTTTACCCACACAGAACTTTTCTTTTTTCCCTTTTAACCCCGAGGCTCAGTTGATACAGTATACTCTGCCATTGAGCACTACCCTCCAGCTCTTTGCTAGTTTTGTTTGTTTAGTTTTGTTATATTTCCCAGGCTAGCTATAAACTTAGGGGCTCATGTGATCCCCCTGCCTCAGCTTTCCAAGTAACCATAACCCTAAGCATGTGCCACTCTGCCTGGCTATAGAGAATGCCTTGATTTGGTTATTGTAACTTTATGGTTAGTTTTACCACTGGGTCATGATTCTTCAGCTTTTTTTTTTTTTTTTTTT
>NC_034613.1:28704746-28709681 GCF_900095145.1 Mus pahari | reverse complement strand
GACCTGGAACTCACTTTGTAGACCAGGCTGGCCTCGAACTAAGAAATTGCCCTGCCTCCGCCTCCTGAGTGCTGGGAGCCACCACACCCGGACCATTTTTTTTTTTTTTTTTTTTTTTTTTTGTCTTTCTCTGTATAGCCCTGGCTGTCCTGGAACTCACTTTGTAGACTCAGATGTTTTTTGTTTGTTTGTTTGTTTTTTGTTTTTGTTTTTTGTAAAGGTAAAAGTCCTCTTTCTTTTTTTTTTCTTTTTTAAATTTTTTATTAGATATTTTCTTCATTTACATTTTAAATGCTATCCCCAAAGTTCCCTATACCCTCCCCCCACCCTGCTCCCCTACCCACCCTCTCCCACTTCTTGGCCCTGGCGTTCCCCTGTATGGGGCATATAAAAGTTTGCAAGACCAAGGGGCCTCTCTTCCCAATGATGGCTAATTAGGCCATCTTCTGCTACATATGCAGCTAGAGACAGGAGCTCTGGAGGTACTGGTTAGTTCATATTGTTGTTCCACCTATAGGGTTGCAAACCCCTTCAGCTCCTTGGGTACTTTCTCTAGCTCCGTCATTAGGGGCCCTGTGTTGCATCCTATAGATGACTGTGAGCATCCACTTTTGTATTTGCCAGGCACTGGCATAGCCTCACAAGAGAGAGCTATATCAGGGTCCTTTCAGCAAAATCTTGCTGGCATATGCAATAGTGTCTGCGTTTGGTGGCTGATTATGGGATGGACCCCTGGGTACTTCATTTTTTTTTTCTGGTGCTATTATAAATGTAACCTTTTTTTCTTTTTTGTAAAATTAAATTTTCTAATTTTCTAAGTTTGTGTGTGTGTGTGTGTGTGTGTGTGTGTGTGTGTGTGTGTGTACAGAGACATATGTAAGAGTGTTTTGCTTGCACATATGCATATGCGCCACATGCATGCCTGGTGCCCAAGGAGTCTAGAAGAGGGTGTTGGGTCCTCAGGAACTGGAATTCCAGAAAGCTGTGAGCCATCGTAAGGGTGCTGGGAAGGGCCGGGCCTGGTGGCGCAGGCCTTTAATCCCAGCATTCGGGAGGCAGAGGCAGGCGGATTTCTGAGTTCGAGGCCAGCCTGGTCTACAGAGTGAGTTCCAGGACAGCCAGGGCTATACAGAGAAACCCTGTCTCGAAAAACTTAAAAAAAGGGGGGGGGGCTGGGAAGGGAACCAAGGTCCTCTGCAGGAGCAGCATGTGATCCTAGCCAATAAGCCACCTCTCCAGCCCAATTTTTCTGTTTCTGATTTTTAAATCATGGAGCCCTGGCTGACCTTCAACTCATTGGATAGCCATGGGAAGACCTTGAACGCCGTGCTCTGCCTGTCTCCACCTCCGAGTAGTATGTGTGATGTTTCCTTACTGCATTTCTACATAATTTGTTTTTGTAGCGATTCACCATTTCTTTTCCATTGCCCTGCTCCTCCTGTGCCACCCGACTCCCAGCTGTCCCTTTTGCTTATATGTCACATGTGTTCTGTTACTCTGCCCACTTCCTCAAAACCTTTTCCCCTCCAACGGTCCCTTTTCTAATTTCATGACCTATACCCATATATAACAAAGATAGGTTCCACATATGAAAGAGAATATGTGCTATTTGTCTTTTCTGTCTTTCTGAACCTGGACTATGTCACAGCATTCATCCTACAAACTCAATTTAGAATCAGTCGTACAGTGTGTCTTTTGCCTTCTTATATCCCGAGAGTTGAATGGCCACATCTTGTAAATGAATGGAGGCTGAGGCCATGAATGTATAGTTCTTGTGTCAGATAAGATCACACCACAGACAGTCAGTTGTTCAGCTCAATCAGATCAAATTTGGGCCATTTACTTCCAACCTTCTGATTTTTTCCTTGCAAGCAACCCCTCTGGCAGATGACTTCCATCTCCAAAGCACTAAGAGAGTAGAGGATGCTTCTATCTTCTGGCTTTGCAGTCTTCAGGGAGAAAGATGCCTGTCTTCCCGTTTAAGACTAGTCCACTACCTTTTAGTTACTGAGTTCTTGGTGTGTGTGCTGTGTGCTGCTGGAGCAGAGGGCATAGTGGTGAAGAAAGTCCCATTTTAAAAGCAAAATGACAGGAACTCCCGACTATGAAAATGTGAGTTTAAGGGCCTGAAAGATGGCTCAGCAAACTGGCCAATTTTTGTTCAATTCCTGGGACCCCTGTTGGGCAGAGGGTACTGAAAACTGTCCTCTGACCTCCACATGTGTGACCTCCACAGTTGTGTAAATACAGACACGAATAATAATTTTCTTGAAAAATTTAGTTAAAATACTGTGATACAAAGCTGGTCCGATGACTTAGTAAGTAGAGTACTTAACATTCAAGTGGGGAATCTGAGTTCCTACCCCCAGAACTCATGTAAAAGCCTAAAAGCCTGATGCAGTAGCAGACGTGTCTATGATGAGATGGGAGGCAAACAGGAGAATCCTCGGAAGCATGAGGCGAGCCAGTCTGGCTTATGCATCAGTGAACAAGAGACCCTGTGTCAGGGCGGAAGACGAGGATCAACAACCAAGGTTGTCCTCTGAGCTCCATGTGCACTCGCCTGCACTCACACATACACACATACACACATACAATTTTGAACAAGTAGCGTGATGGCATAATAGAGAACTCTGGGCTATAGAGAGGTGGGCTCAGAGGAGGGGCCATTCCTAAGTGATGTGGTATCCCAAAAGGCTGACTGGTCCAACATATAAAGTTCAAGGGGAAGTGTTCAGCTGACGGCATCACAAACTACAGAAGGAAAGGAAGCTTGCACTGTAGAAGCCAAAAGGACAGCAAGTGTGACTGAATGCTGGAACAGGAAGTGAGGTTAAAGGCATGAGCAGAAGCCAGGCTGAAGAAGACTGGCATGAGGATGCAGTAGGAAGCTCTTAGAAACTCTTAAAAGCCAAGGTGTCAGGGTCGACCGCTTGGTATTGTGTAACCGATTGGTGTGTGTTTCTCTGGGGAAGACTGTCCCCCCCGCCCCCCAGTCCCCGTCAGCATTTCTCAGTTGTAGGTGCCTGTAGTTGCCTGTGTGGGGGTGAGGCCTCGTGGGCTTTTCCTTGTGCACCTCAGCACATCTATGGTTTTACTCCTCATTCCACTCATGCTCTAATCACAAAAATAAAAGAAATTAAAAAAAAAAACCTTTCAAAATGACAGTGCCAGGGTTTGGTCCTAGGGCCTTGCATATTCTACACAAGCATTCTACTGCTGAACTATGTCCCTAGGTCCTCTGGTTCATGTTTCCTTTTTTCTTTATTTTAATTGTGTGTGTGTGTGTGTGTGTGTGTGTGTGTGTGTGTGTTTATGGGGGTATGCCCCCATGTATGCAGGTGCTCGTGGAGGCCAAAGGTGTCGGATCCCCTGGAGCTGGAGTTGTAGGCAGTTTAAGCTGCCCCTTGGGGGTGCTGGGGAACAAACTTGTCTATGGCAGAATGATAGGTGCTGACTGATGAGCAGTCTCTGTAGCCCCGATCCACGCTTTAAAGCTACAGTGTGGGGAATGGCTTGGAGGGAAGCAAGAACGGAGGCAGGGAGACCAACATGAGGTAAGAGTAAAGGAAAACTTGGATGAAGGAAAGTAAGGATGTTTGTTAGGTGGCTTGGTAGGGAGACGCTGCCGAGGCTAGCTGCTGGATGAGGTGTAGGGAGTGAGGGAAAGAGACGAACCAAGGATAGCCCCCTTGAAGTATGGCTAGAATAACTGCGTGAATAGGTGCCATTTTCTTTGTTTAAAAGCTGCCTTATATTTCTCAGTCAGGGTGGGGCGAGGGGTGTCGTTGTGTATATGTGGAGGTCAAAGGACAATTTTTGTGCAGTCACTTCTTTCCTTTCACTGTGTAGGTTCAAGGCTTGCAGAGCCTTTTCCCACTGGGCCATCTTGCAGCCCAGAAGTGCCATTTTTCTTAGATGGACAGGACCAGCTTTGTGAGAAAGCCAGTGACTATGTACTGGACATGCTTCTGAAATGCTTATTGGCTCTCTAAGTGGAGATGTCACGTAAGCAATTGGATGTTGCATTCGTCAGCTGTTTTGTCACCGCGACCTAAAGCCTGAGAGAAACTATTTTAAGGACATCTTACTGTGGCCTGTAGCTTCAGGGGTTCCATACAGACTGATAATCAGCCTCTATGGTTTCCGGGCCTGGACTAAGGTAGAACATCAGGAAAGGACGTGGAGGAGCAGAACCAGGAAACAGTAACAGGAAGGAGCGAGGGCACGAACATGCCCCCCAGTGATCTCTGTCCTCTATCACTACTTTCCTATGGGAAGGTCTGTTACTGTCCAATTTAAAAATGTATTAATGGATGTGGTCCATTCATCTCTAGAGATGATCTTACAGACACAACCATGGGTATATTTTCCTAATCTTTTTTGGCATCTCTCAGTCTAATCAAGTTGGCAGTCAAGATTAATCATAACAGATATAATTTTTCAGTTCCATAGGACTGGAAAGATGACTCAGCAGTTAAGAGCACTTCCTTTTGCAGAAGATCCACATTCAGTTCCCACCTCCTATATGGCAGTTGCAGCTGTCTGTAACTCTAATTCCAGATCTGACAGCTTCTGGTCTCCACAGGTACTAGACATACCTCTCATACCTCTCTCTCATCTCTCTCATCTCTCTCTGTCTCTCTCTCCCTCTCCCTCTCCCCCTCCTCCCCCTCTCTCTTTTCCCTCTCTCTCCCTGTCACATACACACATATGCAGGCAAACACTCATGCACATAAAATAAGGATGCTAATTAAAGCCACGAGACAGGATGAGGTTGCTAAAGATAAATATACCCAGCCAAGAAATCCTAGAGGGCTGGAGAGATGACTCAGTAGTTAAGGTCACTGACTGCTCTTCCAGGAGTCCTGAGTTCAAATCCTAGCAACTACATGGTAGCTCGAAACCATCTGTAATAAGATCTGATGCCCTCTT
>NC_034613.1:28702810-28704501 GCF_900095145.1 Mus pahari | reverse complement strand
AAGAGAGAGAGAGAGAGAGAGAGAGAGAGAGAGAGAGAGAGAGAGAGAATATGAAGCAGAGGCTAAAGTTGGAGTATGGATGGATGTTAGTATAGGATCAAGGACTACCAAACACAACAGAAACACCAGTCCAGTAGGAAGTGGGCCCATGGAGGGCTCCAGCGATCCAGTGGAAACCACAGAGGCAGAACAATCACTGTTGGAGACAACATTCATAATGGAAAGAAAGGAAGGGAAATAGCCTGGCTTCTGCCTTTTCTCCAATCTCCTGCCAATAATTCCCACCAGCCAAACACATCAGGAAGTCAGAAAAGAAAGGAGCCTGGGAAATGTCATTGTCTTCTACACTCAGCATAGCAGGAAGAGGCAAATGGGCAAATGGCCAGCCTGAGTTAAAGGAAGCGGAAACGATCGTCTGCCAGATGCCACATGTAAATATAACAAGGGCTTGGAAATGCCACGTGCATTTAGAAACAAGCAAAAGGTTGGTGAGCTGGACAAGAGCAATTGGAATAGAGCAGTGTCAGCAAACACCTAACAGAAATGAGTTCAAGAGAGAAGGGCAAAGAAGAGTAGCAGCGTCGTTATAGAAAAAAATTAATATATTTGCTATAAAGGAGGGATGGACTGGTATGTAGAGGGGAAGTAAGACTGATGGGTACTCTCAAGCTAGGGGAAATAACAGAATCTTTTAAAGGTCATTTAGAAAAAACAGACATGCCATTTATTGAAATCGCAGATGTTATAATGTTATGGACACAAGGTTGGTCTTGAACTCACTGTGTATCCAGGGATGTGCCACGATGCCTAGCAATACTGGGGATTGAAATCAGGGCTTCAGTCATCCTAGACAAGCACTCTCACACCTCAATGAGATCACCAGACTCTAAAGATTGTTGACAGAAAAGAGCCATTTACAAAATAGTATGTAGAGTGATGTTATTTAGTATCTACATATCTCTGTGTATATGCATGTAAAAAGAGAGGAAGGAAAAAAGAGGAAAGAAGAGATAGGGATACACATTAAGACAATAAAAGTGGGGGCTGGAGAGATGGCTCAGTGGTTAAGAGCACTGACTGTTCTTCCAGCACTGACTGTTCTTCCAAAGGTCCTGAGTTCAAATCCTAGCAACCACATGGTGGCTCACAACCACCCGTAATGAGATCTGACGCCCTCTTCTGCTGTGTCTGAAGACAGCTACTTATGAATAATAATAAATAAATCTTTGGGCCTGAGCGAGCGGAGCCCACCAGAGCGAGTGGGATTGACCAAAGCGAGCAGAGGTCCTAAATTCAATTCCCAACAACCACATGAGGGCTCACAACCACCTGAACAGCTACAGTGTGCTCATATACATACAATAAATAAATCTTTAAAAAAGTGATTGTCTCAGAGCTAGGCGTGGTGTTGCAACATCTGTAATCCTAGCACCTGGGAGGTGGAAGCTTGAAAATCAGGAGTTCAAAGCCAGCCAGAGCTATATAACAAGAGCCTGTTTTACAAAACCAAAAGAAAAAGAAAAAAGACAGTGGTCTCAAGTGAGTGTGATGGTACATGTCTATTATCCCAGAGCTCAAGAAGCTAAGGTGGGAGGATTGCTTGAGTTAAGATTAGCTTGGAAAACAGTGACACCATCACGTTCTCTCTCTCTCTCTCTCTCTCTCTCTCTCTCTCTCTCTCTCTCTCTCTC
>NC_034613.1:28688279-28702345 GCF_900095145.1 Mus pahari | reverse complement strand
AAAAAAAAAACCATAAAAAGACCAAAAAACAAACAAAAAACAAACAAACAACCCCCCCCAAAACAAAAACAACAACAAAAAAGAAACTTAGAAGCTAAGTAAATGGAGTGATACACTGTGCTCATACACTGGGTTGTAAAGTGTAAAAACTTTAATGTGTCCTCTATAAAGTGATTTCTAGATACAATACAATCCCAATCAGAATCTCAACTGGAGAGCTAGGGAAATGGCTCAGTGGTTTAAAAAAGTGTAAGGACCTGAGTTCAAGTTCCCAGAACTGGAGATACAGCATGATTATCTGTAATCCCGGCATGCTTATGGGAAGTGCAGATAGGAGAATTCCTGGAAGCTCAAGGACCACCTTGCCTTTCCAGGAAGAAGCTACAGTTTGAGGGTGGGGTGGGTATTATAGGATGGTGCAAAAAGGATGTGAATTACCAATAGGCTTTCTGTCACCTTTTCTCGCGGAACTGGTTTGGTTCCTCTGCTCCCAGGCACCAGATACAATCTCTATTTAAGTTCCTTCTGACCACAGTTCCTGCTCAGGCCTTACAGCCCCAGGGGTCTCCCTGGCTTTCAAACAAATAAGCACATTCCTGCCTTGAGGCCTTTGCAGTTGCCATTTCCTTCTGCCTGGAACACTTTTCCCTCAGCTATTCCCTCAGGCATAGCCTCTTCTCTCACGCTCTTCACGTCTTCACAGTCTTTGCAGAAATATCATTTTTCTCTGAGGACTTTGGTGACCGCTATATCTAAAATTTCATCACGTCCCTATTTTTGCCTTCTCTCTTACTTTTTTTTTTCTTTCTATAAGCCTAAGCATAATTTTTTTTCTCATGTGATGCATTACCTGGCTCTCAGCTCAGAGTTAAGCAAAAATAGGGATGACAGGGTAGGGGTGGGGGTGGGAGAGCCAAGGAGAGTTACCTGCTAACACAGTAGATGCTCAATGAGTGAAACATACACTCACTGGTTGTTAACCAACATCAGTGCAATAATGCCCTTTTCCTCCCCGTGGCACACTGCGATGTGCTTCCCTCCTCTTCTGGACTCAAGGACTCTACCTACCACAGACAGATGCTGAGCTATCTGCATGATAGAGAAAGATGCAGGTTGAGAGTAGCGTTTAAAGATGTTAAAGATGTTCCCACCATGGGAGTATAGTAATTGAAGAGACAGCAGTGCTAATTACCTTGATTTGATCATTACATATTTGAGAACATGTATTGAAATACAGCCGTGCCAGGCGTGGTGGCGCACGCCTTTAATCCCAACACTCGGGAGGCAGAGGCAGGCAGATTTCTGAGTTCGAGGCCAGCCTGGTCTACAGAGTGAGTTCCAGGNCAGCCAGGACTACACAGAGAAACCCTGTCTCGAAAAAAAAAAAAAAAAAAAAAAAAACGGAAAAAAAAAACAAGAAAGAAAAAAGAAAGAAATACAGCAGTCCTCCATAAGTAAGTGTAACTAATATGACAAACAACACATTCAAAAGCAATAAAAGGAAGAACGCTTCGGCCTCAGTCTTGCCCCTAGAGAGCTCATACTCTCTCCTAGAAGAGGAGATGGAGTTGTGGGTCTGATTTCTGGTACTTCCTGAGTTAGCAGCCAGACTCACATGAGCTGTGTGACCCCTGTGCCCTCCTGCATCCCCGTGAGACACTCATAGATCTTTGGTTTCCAGGACTCAATAGTGGGAGCTGACTAGGCCTACCTTGCAATAGGAGGGATTTTACTTCTGTTTAGTAGAGAGAGAAACACACACACACACACACACACACACACACACACACACACACACGGGAGGGGGGCATGGATTCTCAAGTAGGCCAGACTGGTATGTGTCTGTGTACTCAGACTGACCTCAAACAGATAATCTCCCTGCCCCAACATCCTTAGGATTGGGATTGCATGTGTGCAACAGTATGACAGGCTCTGTTTGGCTTCTTCAATCTATCTAGTGCTCAAGAAATAAATCGCTGCAAATTGTTGGCTTCTTCTCTTGAAGCCAGCCCAGAGGCACTTAGGGGAGCCTAGGCACAGCATCCTGGCCTTCTGTCCTAGAACTCATTATGCCATGATGGAATTGTCTATTGACCATATCGCTCTTGATCGCTGCGCCATTGGCAGTGACTAGCCGAGTCCCTTGGCGTCCTAATACAGAACATGATGGCTCAGAGCATGGACACTTGCAAGCCAGACTGCCTGAATTAGTGGGACATACATGTGGTGCACACACATAAGTGCAGGCAAAACACCCATGCACAGTTTAAAAAAAAAAAAAGTAAAAGTTGTTGCTACTTGTTCATAGCTCCCCGTGGGTAACAAGTAGGCTTTAAGAATGAGGCACACCCCAGCACAGGCGGATTTCTGAGTTCGAGGCCAGCCTGGTCTGCAAAGTGAGTTCCAGGACAGCCAGGGCTATACAGAGAAACCCTGTCTCGAAAAAAAAACAAAAAAACAAAAACAAACAAACAAACAAAAAAGAATGACGCACACATGTGGGTGCTCAGCCATGCTTCAATCCCAGTGAACTCTCATTACAACCGCTCCTCTCTAAGTAGGAACTTTCTCAGTGAAGTCTCAAATGACCATGCGTATAAATCCTGTACAGACAGCGTACCTGGCTGTATAGTCACTTTGGTAGGTAATGAGCCACCTGCTGTGTATTTTATCATGTAGTAATGCCTTTTTTTCTTTTGTAGCTTTATAATTAGTGTTCTTTTGTCATTTCCTGCGCATTGTATCTGCCTACCAATTAGGTTTAATCATGACTCTTATACTGTTTATTCACCCCCCTAGACAAGTGTTTATCTTCATTGTCAAGCCTGGGGTAGGTTTTTTAATCAGTTTATAATGTTGTAATCTGTACCCAGGTTTTGTTGTCCATCAGCAAGGTTGCTGTCTTTACCATCAGTAATTATTGTAACCAAAATAACCATCATAGGAGCTGGAGAGGAGACTCACTTCCTAGCATGCTTGCTCAGCATGCTTGCTGGGGTTGATCCCTAGCAGCAAATAAAGAACTTGCTGATCCATGCCTGTAATCCCAGCACTCAGGTGGAGGCAGGAGGATGACAAGATGAAGGTCATTCCTCAGACACAAAGCAAGGTTGAAACTAGTCTGGAATACGTGAGACCCTGTCTCAAAAAAAACCCAAAAAACCTATAGTGATAGTTTTATATTTAATTCTTGTTCAGGAAATCCCTTAGGTAAAGGTTTGGGGTTTTTAGAAACACAGACCCATAAATTGTCCTTGAAATAGTATAAACATTTCCTGGTACAAACTAATGAAATCTGAGAGAATGAGACTCTAAATAACCCAAGGCAAGAGAGCCTGGGAATTTGAACAGTTTGATTCTGCTAGAATGATATATTCTCTAGAGTCAACAGAAAAACCAATACCCCTTGGCAAACAACATTGTGGGGTCCTGGTCAGCTCTCCTTCATCATCCTGAAGCAGCCATTCCATTCTCCCCCTGCCAGCCACCCCTCAACCCTGAGCCTTCAGCAGAAAGATTGTTTTCTGAGAGCAGAATTCAGTCTAACAATCCGAATACCTCTGCCTCAGAACAACAACAGTGCACCAACACTCTTCCTCCCTGTGGTGGACGCTGAGATGTGCTTGCTTGCTGTTCCTAAGAGCTCTGCCTTGACTGTCTTGGCTGAGGAGAACTACTTTCCCAAGGGCACGGTTTCCTCGCAGCAGCCTGTGTCCAACCACGGGCTGAGTGAACCCCCAGTCTTCTAGTTTCAGAGCTTCGCAAGAGCTGGAACATGGGCCCTAGTCCCGTGGCTCCTTTATGCCTGTCTCTATGCCTCCTTTCCCACATGGTAATCCCTTGGTAGAACCCTCTGATAAACGTCCTGTGGCTGATAGTACCTGAGAGTCTGTTTGGATGGGGAAGGGGTGGGGTGGAGAGATGACTCAGTAGTTAATACCACTTCCCGCTCCGGCAGAGGATCTGGGTTGGGGATTCTCGGACCCAACATAATGGATAAACAATTGGTAATTCAGTTTCAGGATATCTATCGCCCTCTTCTGGCCACCGCTGGTACTGCATACACCTGGTCCACAGACATGCCTATAGGCAAAACATTGCTACAGGTAAAATAAAAATAAATGAAAGACATCTGCTCCTCGGTGAACTCCTTCTGCAGCCCAAGGACAACATTCATCCATGTGGTCGAATACAGGTCCCCTCACCTCTCCTTGGACTTTACCACTTGACTCCTCTCTTTCTGGCAACCTTTTCACGGGTCAAATTTGTCTTAGGTGTTTCAATCCCACACAGTCACAGTAGCTTCCATTATCCCTTGTCCCCGGAATGTCTTCTCAGTTTCAGTGAATGCTACTACCTGGTACCCACTTACTCAAGCCAGAGACCAGATTTCATTGGGCATGATCCCTCCCTCTTATAACCGTCTTCCCCAAACCATCCTGTCCTGGTGGCTCCGCTTCTTTAAGGGCTCTCAGATTCCTGCCTTTTTTTTTTTTTTTCGAGATAGGGTTTCTCTGTATAGCCTTGGCTATCCTGGAACTCACTCTGTAGGCCAGGCTGGCCTCGAAACTCAGAAATCCACCTGCCTCTGCCTCCCAAGTGCTGAGATTAAAGGCGTGCACCACCACCGTCCTGCATTTCTTCTTGCCTAATGTCCTAATTAGGTTTCAAAGCCATATGAACCATCAGCCTCCTCCTGCCTTAATCCTCTGCTCTGCCAGTATTTCTAGACCACATGGGCTATATCACCACACCCAGAGTGGTGGTCCTCAACCTCTGGGTCTCAGCCCCTTTTGGGTCAATCAACCCTTTCATGGGGCCACGTATCAAATATCCTGCATTATCATATATTTCCATTATGATTCATAACAGTAGCAAAATTATGGTTATGAAGTAGCAATGAAGATAATTTTATGGCTGGCGGTCACCACAACATGAGGAGTTGTATTAAAGGGTCTCAGCATTAGACAGGTTGAGAACCACGGCTTTAAAGCAGGCATTCTGTCTGGATCCTGCCAGTCCTCTGCTCAGAATGTCCCCAGAAGCTTCCTGCTGCCTTCAGAATGAAGTAGGGTTTCTTTCTATTGCCACCCCTCTTAAGCCTACCCTGCCTACCTGGCCTCAGCACACCTGCCATTGTGGTATAACTCACGACCTGAAGTCATTCCAGGGCCTTCTTTGTAACTGCCCTCCCGCTTTGGGAAAACACCTTACACCCTGCTGACTCTCCTTTCTCGCCTCTACAGAGCCTCGAATGCCTTTCCCAACTTTCCAGACTCTCGGAAGCTAATTTAGACCCTTGGCCTGTCCCCCCTCTTCACAGACATCTATTGGACCTACCACTCCCTCCCTGGTACCTCTCAAATTGAGTTCCTTGAAGCCAGCGGTTTACATGCCAGAACCCAGCACAGGGTTTGGCGTGCGCTTTATCGCTCAAGTAAGTGCTTGTTGCATGAATGAGTCATATGAATGAGAAGGAACGGGGGAAGGGAGCAAGGGCTGTGATGAGAGACGGAAGGCAGATGCTCCCGTCTCACAACTTAGTGCTGCAGAAACATCCTGTCTATAGCCTGTGACAGACTTGCATGGTCCCAAATACTCTAAGGCAATCTGTTTTTGTCTCCAGCTCTGAGTGAGACTGTGATCTGGCCCTCCCCCTCCTCCTCCTTCCCCCTCTTCTTTTTATGCAGGAGAACCCAGGGTCTCGGAGTTGCTAGGCAAGTGCTTTGCTACTGAACTCTGCCTGCAACTTGTGCGCAAGATCTCTTCATTTCTCTGAACAGTGGAAAGAACTGGAGCAGGAAGCCCCTGTGCTCCGGGACAGGCATGTCCCAACTACTCAGGGGCCATCTCTACAGATGGATATGACGGTGTCTGGAACGAAGGGACAGCTTTCTAGGTCACTGGAGCTTCTGCAACGGCTTTTCAAATAGAACAGCAGTTTTGCCACCCCGGCTGCTGGAGGAGGATGCCTGAAATCCCGCGAAGTTGATGCTTTCTGCTTTCAGAGCAGCTAGGCTAGAACTGAAGCAGGTCTGCTCTCTCTCTCTCTCTCTCTCTCTCTCTCTCTCTCTCTCTCTTCCTTCTTCCTTCCTTCCCTTCCTTCCATCCAGAACCTTTCTGTGCTGAGAGTAGAACCCAGAGTCTTATGCATGCTGGAAAGTGTTCTGTGGTGAGCTAACCCCCCAGTCCCAGTCTATTCCCTTGGCTGCTTAATTGGTTGACTGATTGAGAGCAGATTTTGCTGTGTTTCTCATGCCGGCCTAGAACTCACTATGTAGTCCAGGCTGGCCTCCATCTCATGACAAGCAGCTTGTCCCCATCTTCTAAACTCTAGAATTAGAGGCATGAGTCCCCTCAGCTGCCTCTCAGACTTTTCTTGTTAGTTCAGTTTTGCTAGAGAAATATTTTCTCTGTGTTTTGTGACCTGAAAAAAAATGGGTTGATTAAGGCTGTTAGAGAATCTGTATTAATGATGGTTAGGTACCAAGAATGTCGTGAGTGCCTAATAGGGGCCTTGACATCTTGAATTTATCCATAAATTTCCCTATGTTAAAGCTGTTTTTGTTTTGTTTTGTGTTTTTGTTTTTCCTTTTCCTTCCCTTTTTTTTTTTCTGATACAGTATGTCATATATTCCAGGATACTTTCCAACTCACAATGTAGCCAAGGATGACCTTCAACTCCACACTGTCCTGTCTTCATCCCCAGAGTGCTAGGATTACAGGTGTGAACACCCACACTGGTTTTATGTAATACTGGGGAATCCAGCTCAGGGCTTCATGCATGCTAGGCAGCCACTCTAACAACTGAGTTTTATTCAGACTTCCTATGATTTAAAGTAGGGCTGGGGTCTCCATCCATCCCTGGTTTAGAGGTGAGAAAACCAAGATGGAGGTAAAGTTGAGAGACTAACCCATTCCAGCAGAGCTGAATCAGTCTGACTAGGGATAGCTAGCTTCTAGCGGGAAAGGGCCATTGGCTGAGTTCCAGCCCCGGAAGACTGTCCAACACAGCGAATTTATACTCTGCCCACAAGAGGTCAGTAGGTCCTACAGGAGCAGAGCAGGCACAGAAAGGCCTGAAAGGAACTTCTAATACTACCAGGACTTCCGAGAAATTCCTCTATATCCCAGAGGTGGCAGGTGGCCAGAGATTTGATTATCCCAGGATGACAAATTTCTTTATAGTGCCGTTGTTGGAATATAACGAGCTGCCTGTGGGGGCTAGGAGGTAAAGGAGCTGACATGTGGGGCCTCCTCCTTGAAGACTCTAGTATCTCTCTGGGAATAAAGAACCACTAATATTACAGGGCCATGTCTGCTGGGCCAGAACTTGAAGAGCCACATAACAACTTCCTTTGGATTTAGAATCCCAGAGCTCTGGATTTGGTTCCCAGCTCTCACTGAGTCCTCTGCAAGTTGATTAACTTCTCTCAGCCCCAGTCTTCTGATTTCCGATACAAGGTCTGATAATATCTTCTTTCCAGGTTGTTCTGAAGATTAATACCCTCGATCATTTTAGGAATCATTTGGGTGCCTGTCCTGCCTATTCATGCTACCGGGCTCAAGTGGATGTGACCTTTAGGCCCAGTAGCTGACACATAGCAAATGCTGGTTTCTTGACAGCCTCTCGTTGAAGGTCAGGCCATGAACTTAGACTCACAGTTGTAGGCGGTTGGAAGCAACTTGAACAAACAAGTAGGAGGAAGAATGTGCCATTAAGGAGGCCCCGCTCCTTATTCCACTGCAGAGCCAGGGTCCAACAATGCCTGCATTATCGCTTTTATAAGTGTTCTCCCCAACACCATAAAACATATGGAGTGGCCGGTGGCACACACCTGTAATATCAACACCCAAGAGGCTAAAGCAGAAAGATCACCAAGTCTGAAGCCAATACGAGCTACATAGCTACATAGAAAGTTTAAGGATAGTCTGGGATATAGAGTGAAACTCTTGTCTCTAAAACCAACAACAAAGTAGGTATATTTGCTGCTCCTGCAGAGACCAGAGTTCAGTTCTCAGCATTCATATTAAAGGACTCATAACCACTTGTAACTACAAGTCTAGAAGATGTAGTATCCTCTTTCAGCCTCCAAGGGCAACCCCCAACATGTACATACACAGACATGCATACATACTTAAATAAGTAAAACGACGTCTTTTTAAAAATACAGCAAGTTGGCCAGGAGGTGATAGTGAGCAGCTTTGACCCCAACACTCAGGAGACAGGCAGGTTGCTCTCCAAGTCCTCGGTCAGCCTGGTCTACAGACCTAGTTCTAAGACAGCCAAGAAACAAAGAAACCCTGTCTCAAAAAAAAAAAATTAAACAAACAATACGAAACAAAAATGATTAAAAGAAGTATTTAGGGTACCCCTGGTTTCAATTCTAAGCACAAAGTGAGAGAGAAAGGGGTGCAAAGAAAACTGAGACTAACTTGAGCCTACATTTCAACTGGGACAAAAACTTCCTAAAATCCTGGACCTCATAATCTGCCCTTTTCTTGGGAAGTGGCAAGGGTGGAGGGGCCTAGCAGCCTTTTGCCTGCTTTCTGAAAGCAGAGAGGCCTTGATTTTACCAGATACTTTGCCTGTCTTGAGCCAGTGTGTTCAGAGGATGGGGAGAAGTTTGTGTATATATGTATGTGTACGTGTACGTGTACATGTATATGTATATGTAAGAACTGGAGCTGGGATGCTAGAAGGACATGAGAACATAAGAGAAAAAAAAGTCACACTGTGGGGTCAGAGGGATGGCTTAGTGGGTGGTGAGGCTTGGCACACACCTCATGACCTGAGTTTACATTCCTGAAACCCATGTCAAAAGCCCAATTCCTATTGTGAAATTGAAGGCAGAGACAGGAGAATTATCCAGATGTTGGCTGATCAGCGAGTGTGGCATATTCAGCACTACAGAACCAAGAGAGACCCTGCCTCAAAACGAACTCCAAAAAGTTGCCATCTGTTCTCCACATGTGCCCTGAAAGGCCCACGCATGCACGCACACACACATTCGAGAACCCGCTGGCCCGTGATGAAAGGTAAACAAATCTGGGAGGGGAAAAAAAAAAGGCACCGTGTGCCTGAGGGAATGGATCATAAGACATATAGGCCAACAGGGAATTAATTTATCCACAACTTTGAGAAGCTGCAGCAGCCTTTCAGCCTGCCTCACCAAGAGGGGTGGCTTAGACACACTTTTGCTTCCTCTTAAAGTGAAATTCTGTTATTCAAAACACTCCTCTCCCAAGTAGTGCCCATCCTGTAGGGTAGGTATCATAATTCTCTTTCTCTTCTCAGATTGCAGGTGCTCATGGTAGCAGTAAGTCTGTCATTGTGGTATTAGAGGGTGGAGACTTTCTGGAGTAGGCGTCTTTATCACATTCTGCATAAACAGGCCGAAGTTCAGAAACGCACAGCAGCTTGTTCAAGGTCTCCCAACGATACTGAAAAGGCCAGAAGTTTGTGGTCAGGCAGTCTGGTTGATGCATGGCCTCTCATTTGGATGGAACTTTTTTGGACTTCCCCCACTGATTTCCTCGCCCTCATCCTTCCCTGATTTGTTTTCTTCAGTTCATATAGGCCCCAGCTAGCAGCTAGGACAGTGATAAGTCCCATCCAGCGTCAAGGCAGAAAGGCATTCTGTTAGCCAGGTGCCATGCCTTTAGAGAAGCCAATCAGAGTTTCCATCAGTTGCCACAGGAAGCACATCGGTGAGCCTACCCATCAGGCACCATCAAAACCTGATGCAGATGAAGTAGTTAGGATACACTCACTGACTTAGAGCAAGGGGACCTGGGGACTTGGCACTTTCTAGGTTAACAAGGATAGGGCCAGCTCTCCAATCAGGACCATTTCTAGGTGATATTGTAATGATGTTAAAGTCAGTTCACTGGGACAACTATTGCATTTCATTTAGTTTTCAAGAAAAATGGAAAGAGTTCCTCTTAAATTATCTGCCCAGTGCCAATTTGGTGCCAAAGGATCTGCTAGGAATACAAATGGCAAATTCTCTGCCTTCTTCTTGTGTTTTACAGCCTAGGAACATTTAAAAAGTGTTTATTGGTTGCTTTAAATACACACACACACACACACACACACACACACACACACACACACACACAAACACGTGTTTTCTCATCACATGCCTATCCTTTTAAGTTTGGTCAGGGTTGAATTGAAGTACCTCTAGGACCTTTGACCTTTGTATTTCTGATGCCAAAGTGGTTTTGAACCTTGGGCTTAGCCAGTGCAGCTAAATGTTTTTGTTTTTTGTTTTTTTAAGAATTTTTTTTAAAGATTTATTTATTTATTATATGTAAGTACACTGTAGCTGTCTTCAGACACTCCAGAAGAGGGCGTCAGATCTTGTTACAGATGGTTATGAGCCACCATGTGGTTGCTGGGTTTTGAACTCCGGACCTTTGGAGGAGCAGTCGGGTGCTCTTACCCACTGAGCCATCTCACCAGCCCCGCAGCTAAATGTTTAACAGCCAAATCTTAGGGGAAATGTATTTTATATATGTATGTGTGTGCAATAAGTTAAGCACAAATTGAGATCCTAGACCAGATGTATAGTATACAAATATCATATAATAAGCATATAATATTTGTTATATATTTTTTAACATGATTCTCACAAAATGCTTTCTTTCTTGCCAACTCATTTATCTGTAATTGCAATAGATCAATATAGTTCTGGTCTGAATATTGATTGACACTTGCATTTATGTGTGAACTGGAAAAGATAGAAGAATGTCATTTGTCAACAATGAAGGCAATTTCTTTGATAAATAGGCTAAGGATTTTCAAACACTGGGAGCTAGTTTCCCCCCTGCCCCCCTCTCTCTCATTTATTCATACTGTAACATATGGCAAACCTTTTGGTTTAGTCTGAATAATGTTTCCTCCCATTACTTTCTTAGATTTAGTCAGCAGAGCATTGAGTCAAATTCTGGTTTATAGCTTTCACAGATTCTGAGCTATTCATACCTAATTTCATAGCCGACCTTTTCAATGTAATGTTCAGGAAAGAGGCAATTGCCCATCAGTTTACATTTCAACTCCTCGGGTATCATGATATAAATAATTTCAGGCTCGTGGGTAATAATACACTGTAGTAAAATAATTAGGAAGTGATGAGCTTTAGACAGTAATTATCTTGGTTCTTAATAGGATTTTAATTTTATGTATCTCTTTTGTTTTTCTATTTTGGCAATACTAGAGATTGAATCCAGGGCCTTGAACATGCTGTTGAAGTACTTTCCCCAGAAATTCCATGTACATTTCTTCTTTATTATGTATATGGTATATGTGCATGTTTATATACATGCTTGCATTTGTGGGAGTGTGTGTGTGTGTGTGTCTGTCTGTCTGTCTGTCTGTCTGTCTGTGAAGACCTGTGGTTGATGTCTTCCTCAGTCTTTCTATACTTTATACATTAAAGCAGACTCACTGAAGTGAAGCTAAGCTCACAGATTCATCTAGTCAGGCCAGCTGACTTGTTCCAGAAACTTACTGCCTCTGCCTTCTGTGTACTGGGACTTACAGGTGAACAACCGAACTTTTTAAAGGATTCTGAAGATTCAAATTCTTACCTTTAGCTCCTTACCTGATGAGCCACCTCCCCAGCCCTCATGTGGATTTAGTAACTGTGTTTAACTGGTTAACAGGGTTTCTGAAAAATGTAGCAATCGGTTGTCATGGGACAAGAGGAAAAACCACACCTCCATGACCAAGTACCCTTCTAGATCCCTAATGACCCCTCCTCCCTCCAACTCATCACCTTGGATGGCTTAGATTCTAGAGTTGACCCAAGCTGGCACCAAAGCATTGCTTCCACCTTGTATGAGTGTGCTGAGAATCAACTGGCAACAGTGGTCCTCCTCTGCACCGGCAGTCCCTTTCTAACTAGGTGGAACACACTTGCCCTGATTCTGGGAGGCACATCTGGCAAGCACTCAAGCCTAAAGGGAAGAAGAGAAAAGTAGGAGGAAGTCCAGAACACAGTAGCTTAGCCCTTTGTCCATTTGGCCATGCTCCAGGCTGGGCTGTAATTGATAGCTGAAGGCTTTCCAGAGAGGCTGGGAATACTGAAGACTATAGGCCATGGGGTGGGGCCAGTGCAAAGCCTCAGAAACCTACTTCTGGGGGGTGATTCCGTGTTAACCCTTGGAGGGGACCTTTCTGTTCTGATTTATTTTTGTTTAGTTGAAACAGGGTCTCACTGTCTCTTAAGCTGGCCTGGGATCCACAAAAGTACTACTGTCTCAGTTTCCCAAGTACTGGGATTACAGGTACAAGTCATGTCTGTTTTGAAATCTATACTTTAGTCCTTGGTTACATTGAGCAGAAGGAGTGGGTAGCCATGAACCTTTAGGTCTGTAGTTGAGCCTCTTGCTGACTGAGCCAGGATTGGCCTAATGTTTCCTGGTGGAAAACGACCCAGCATTCTGTTCATTCTCCTTGTGTAAGCTATATATACCAGTCTTTCCTCCTCAGATAACCGTGGGCAGCTGATCAGATGTGAGTTTGGGTCCATGTTTTGATGTCTTTCTCTGATATTACTGTACTGATGAGTGTTCATTGTTGGCACCTAGGCTGAAAGGTCTCTCTGTTGGTATAGTCCTCAGCTCCACCCTATGCCGCACTCAGTACAAAGATCAGCCCTTGGTGACTGAATGAATCAACCAGTCCAAGCCTGGCTGACAGTAGGATTTCTTTCTAGCAAAAAAAAAAAAAAAAAAAAACCAGAGCTCAGTGCAGAGTCCTGCAGGAGAGCCTTCATCTTGTCATCCTGGACAGGGAGAATCCTTTTTTACTGATAACACTTGGAGGAAGGGGAACCTCAACCTTCCACACACTCACTAGTGTTCTCTCTCTCTCTCTCTCTCTCTCTCTCTCTCTCTCTCTCTCTCTCTCTCATAAACAGGTTTTTATGAGCCAGGAAGTTCAGATGCCAATAATTTTTCTCTCATCCTTTCAATACTGCCCACCCCGCCTGCAGACACGCTGCTGTACCCCGTGTGTACCCCATGTCTCTGGAGGCTGGCAGAAGTGCTGACTGGGCTCCATGAGCTCTTGGCATCAGCCTGAGAACATCCTGTGCAGTCGAGAGGGTGGTGCTCCCTCTGTGTAATGCACAGGATGGAAAGTGACCAGGGTGAAGACACAGATGTTAAAGGGTCAATAATGCTCAAAAAAGGAAAGGCTCAAACCTCAATGGGAATTTGAAATCCTTCACTGGCTGCCAAATACACACATCCCAGGATTCACGCAGCCTTCCAGCACATGCCTTTGCCGATGCTTCCAGGGCAACTGGAAGAGTGGAGGCCTGAGATGGGGTCTCCAGAAAGGCATGACTCTGCATTTCACTGTTTAGAACACAGATTCCCATTGTCTTTATGCTTGTGAATAATAATGTGAAATCACTGTACAGAGCTGAGTGTGGTGGCTCATATCTGTGATCTCAGCATTTGGGAGGCTAAGGCAGGAAGATCTCATGATCTTTGAGGCCTGCCTAGGCAACTCGGCAAAATCATATCTCAAAATATGTGTGTGTGTGTGTGTGTGTGTGTGTGTGTGTGTGTGTGTGTGTGTGACTGTTTCTCTGTGTAATCCTGGCTGTCCTGGAACTCACTCTGTAAATCAGACTGGCTTCAAACTCAGAAAGCTGCCTGCTTCTGCTCCCAAGTGCTGGGATTAAAGGTGTGTACCACTACCACTCGGATTAAAATAAAATTAAAAACAAAATTAAAAGGACATGTGGGGCTAGAGAGATTGCTCAGTGGATAGTGCATGCTGTTCTTTCAGAAGGTCTAAGTTTGATTCCTTGTCAGGTGGCTCATCGGGCACCTGAACACATGTGGCATAGACATACAGACACAAACGTGCGCATAAATATAAAATCAATCTATATTTAAAAGATCTGATGATTGGGCTGGAGAGATGGCTCAGTGGTAAGAGCACTGGCTGCTCTTCTGAAGGTCCTGAGTTCAAATCCCAGCAACCACATGGTGGCTCACAACCATCCGTAATGAGATCTGACTCCCTCTTCTGGAGTGTCTGA
>NC_034613.1:28685577-28687704 GCF_900095145.1 Mus pahari | reverse complement strand
TCTTCTTCTTCTTCTTCTTCTTCTTCTTCTTCTTCTTCTTCTTCTTCTTCTTCTTCTTCTTCTTCTTCTTCTTCTTCTACTCCTCCTCCTCCTCCTTCTTTCCTTTTAAAGACCTAGTCTCACTGTGTAGCCCTGGCCAACCGGGAGCTCACTCTGTAGACCAAGCCGACCACAAACTCAGAAAGGTCTGCCTGTCTCCACCACAATGTCCACACTATTTTCATTTCACCCCATTTCCTCCATTTCCAGATCCTCTGTAGTCTATATCTGGCCATATTTTAAAAATCTTGTATTTATGAATAAATTCAAATTTCTAAACCATTGCAAGACTTAAAACATTATAAGAAACACCTCATAGGGAGCTGGAGACATGGCTCAGCAGGTAAGAGCACTGACTGCTCTTTCAGAGGTCCTGAGTTCAAATCCCAGCAACCACATGGTGGCTCACAACCATCTGTAATGAGATCTAATGCCCTCTTCTGGTGTGTCTGAAGATAGCTACAGTGTACTTACATAGAATAAATAAATAAGTCTTGTCTTTTCTTTTCTTTTCTTTTCTTTTTTTTTTTTTTCGAGACAGGGTTTCTCTGTATAGCCCTGGCTGTCCTGGAACTTACTCTGTAGACCAGGCTGGCCTCGAACTCAGAAATCCGCCTGCCTCTGTCTCCCGAGTGCTGGGATTAAAAGTGTGCGCCACCACGGCCGGCTTTAAATAAGTCTTTTAAAAAAAGAGACACCTCATAATCTCTTCCACAGTCGCTTGCTGTTAACATTTAGTCACATTTTCTTTGCCATGTGAATTTACATGTTCCGTTCACACTTTGCTGATGTGGGGATAGAAATTTAAACCCACAAGCACACACACACATAAGAATGTATATGTGCTTGATGAATGTGTGTTATATTTATGTAAACTACACACAAACACATACACACAATTTTTTGAAATTTGAGAGTAAGTGGTATGTGCTATGGTCCTTTACCCATATTCTTCCATGTGTTTCAAAATATTTATTTGTATTATTTTGAAGATTATGTATATGTGCCTGTGCGTGTGGATGCAGGTGCTCACAGAAGCCAGAAGGCTCAGACACCCTTGGAGCTGGAGTTACAGGGAATCAAACTTGGGTCCTCTGGAAAAGCCGTGCACACTCTTAACATCTGAGCGATATATCTCTCCTGTGTGTTTTCTCAGAATAGAGGTATCCAGTGCTGGGTGGTGGTACATACCTTTCATTCCACCACTTGAGAGGTAGAGGCAGGCAGATCTCTGAGTTCAGGGACAGCCTGGTCTACAGTGTGAGTTCCAGGACAGCCAGGGCTACACAGAGAAACCCTGACTTGAAAAACAAAAACAAACAACAGAAAAATAAAGATTTCCTTCTACATAGCCAATCTTCTGTAAGTATCAATTTCATAAATGTAACTCATACACTACTTTACTCTACTGTATTTATTGCAGTTTCTTCAGTTGATAAAAGTGTGTTCTTTAGAACACTTTCCCCTCCAATTGCAGGACCCGTGCTGGGGTCAGACTGAATTTAGTTGTTCTTTTTAACTTTCCTTAATGGTAGAACTATTGACAGCATCCACATTTTTGGTCTTTTATTTTAAAAAAAGAAAATTACTTTTGAATATTATAGTTTGTTTTCCCACTAACATTTTGAGCATGTGGCTCTTTTTGACTACATTGGGACAGTGCATCTTTGTTTGACGTTTATTTGTTCTCTGTTTCATCAGTAATACCAATGTTTCTTTTTCCTTTTTCCTGAGAGCAGATCTCACTCTGTATGTAGCTCAGGCTGACCTGGAACTTACTACCTTGAACTCAAGGCGATCCTCTTCTCTGCCTCCAAAGGGTTGAAATCACAGGGGTGAGCCACCGTGCCTAGCTAATGATGTCAGTTTTGACCTCTACTTAAGAGTAGTAGGGGCTGAAGAGATGGCCATGCAGTTAAAAAAAAAAAAGTGTGCACTGCTCCTGTAGAGGAGCCAGCGTTGGTTCTCAGTACCCACAGTGGGTGGCTTACAACTGTGTTTAAGTAATTCCAGTTCCAGGTACACCTTTGACCACCGTGGTCACCAACACTCACATGCACAAACCCATAGTCAGATGGTACATAAATA
>NC_034613.1:28683014-28684287 GCF_900095145.1 Mus pahari | reverse complement strand
TCTCTCTCTTGCTGTGTGTGTGTGTGTGTGTGTGTGTGTGTGTGTGTGATTTATGCACTTCATGAGTGCATATACACTAGTGTTGCTGTGTGCATGTAGAGGCCAGAAGATAACTTTCAGGCGTCAGTTTTCTTGCTCTGGGATCTGGGGACTGAACTCAACTTGCCATATTTTTACTTTATGTGCCATCTTACACATAGAGAGAGGGGGTAGGGGAATCGCTAGAGAGCACTTCGCTGTCAGAGGACAAAGTCCAAAAGGGCCCCGGATACACTTGATTCATCCTTGTATTCTCTTCCCCTCCCTCCCTCAGTACGTGGTATGGGACTTTGTTCTTAACAGGCACTCCACAAACGTTTGCTGAGTCCACGTGTGTATACTGATTGTTAGGACTATCTCCCCACCCCACCCCACCCCCATTTCTCTAGAATCACAGTAAAAATAAACCCTGTGTAGGCAAGATCTGAGCTGGGTGGCATGCCCTTGAACTGCTTGCAGCTGTACAACTGGATTCAACCCTGGTTGAGTTTGAAGCCAAAGGAATGTGCCTGCGTGTGATCATCAGGATGTTTGGGGGGCACCTCTAAGGGAAATGGAGGGCTGTCAAGGAGCCCTCTAGAAGCTCTGAAGCCTTCCTAGTTGTTAGTCTCTGGTTTCTCTCAAAGACTTACCTCTGCCATCTAACCTAGGTGAGCTGACTGTGGAAGCCCTTCTGAAGCTGTGCCACTCTTTATATCAGGCTGATGCAGAAATTAGAGGCCTAGGAGGGATCAGGGTGGCAATGCAGCCCCACATTGGAAGATCCCAAGGAACCTCTGGGGTCCCGGTTGGTTGCACAGCGCCATTCTGGCTGAAAGAGTTCTAATGGATGCTGGGTTGATGTCTTGCTGGGCAGCCTTGTGACTTCTCCCTCCTCCCAAGTCTCCTCAGGCCTGCTGCCATAGCAGCACATACATCTTTGGGGAAGCTGAGATTTTAGCCCAGCTCAGCTGCCAGAACAACTCTTCCCAGAAGACGCCCGCTGGGGAAATTCTCCAAGGGTTCTTCTCAGCTCCCCAGTGGCTTCGTCAGGCTGGAAGAACAGCCCAAGGAAAATGATAGCAGTGTACAAATTTTATCATTTTGTTTTTCTCATTTTGTTTTCTAGTGCTAAAAATAGAACCTTGGAGCCGGGCGTAGTGGCGCATGCCTTTAATCCCAGCACTCGGGAGGCGGATTTCTGAGTTCGAGGCCAGCCTGGTCTACAGAGTGAGTTCCAGGACAGCCAGGGCTA
>NC_034613.1:28653008-28682948 GCF_900095145.1 Mus pahari | reverse complement strand
AAGATTGTATGTGCCTGAGGAAGGAAACCAAAAAAAAAAAAAAAAGAAAGAAAGAAAAGAAAGAAAGAAAGAAAGAAAGAAAGAAAGAAAGAAAGAAAGAAAGAAAGAAAGAAAAAATGGAACCTTGGGGACTCATGCGTGCTTATGTGTTTTACCACTGAAACCTGAACCCTTTTGGAAACAATGGATTTTCACAAATTAATCTTTTGAGACAAAATCTCACTATAATAACCCTAGCTGGCCTGCAACTTGCTGTGTACACCACGCTGGCCAGAAACCCATAGAGAGCCACCTATCTCTGCTTCTTAAGTGCTGGGTTTAAGGGGATGCACCATTACTTCCAGTCTCGTTAATAATTTTGTTTGAGACAGAGTCTCACTGAGTAGTCTGGACCAGTCTTTTTTTAAAATATAATTATGTTTTTTAAACGGATTTATTTATTTATTATATGTAAGTACACTGTAGCTGGTTTCAGATACCACAAAAGAGGGCATCAGATCTCATTATGGATGTTTGAGAGTCACCATGTGGTTGTGGGATTTGAACTCAGGACCTTTGGAAGAGCAGTCAGTGCTCTTAACCACTGAGCCATCTCTCCAGCCCAGGACCAGTTTTGAACTCACTATATAGCCCAGGCTAGCCTCCAATACATAATTCTCTTTCCTCCAGCTTCTGAGTGTATGCACTGATTTTTAGTTTAATGTAAATGTTTTTTATTTTTCAGAAATTTTTGGACTCTGGGATCATTTTCTTTATTTATTATTTTTATTCATTTTATTTATGAAGAGGTTTGGGGGCTTCCCCTGTGCCTCCTCTCAATACCAGCACAGATGGAAAGAAGTGAGGAAGGAAACACCTATGCTGTTTGTGGTTCTCTAGTACTTGACAGAGAATCCAGGGCCTCCCACAGTCAAGGCAAATGCTGTGTCCCTGAACTACTCCGTCAGCCTGCAATTTCTGCCTTTAGACAAGCATTTTAGCCTAAATGTAGGCTATGCCTTAGTTTCTTTCCTCTCTGTCTAAGACATATACCATGTAAGGACTGGGAAGTAGCTCAGTTGGCTCATGCTTGCCTAGCGAGAGCAAAGCCTTCTGTTTGATAGCTAGCACCATAGAAACCAGGAATAGTGCCTTGTAGTCCCAACCCTCCGGAGGCGGAACTGGAAGGATCAGAAGTTCAAGGTTATCTCCTGCTCTAAAGTAAATTTGAAGCCAAACTGGATTACACGAGAATGCATCTGAAAAAGCAACAACAAGAACCAAACAACAACAACAACACAAAAAACACACACATTCATACATGGACAGTACAAATTGAACTCAGTGGGTTTTTTTAAAATTTGTTTTGTTTTTAAAAAGGGAAAACATGAAAGTGGGCAGGGAGTGGGGCAGTGGATGGATCCAGGGCAGTGGGAGTGATTGTGATCAAACTACATTATATACATATATGAACTCAGATCATTCAAATATTGTATTAAAAAGTAATATCAGGGTATAGTGGCACACTTGTGGGCAGAGGCAATCAGATCTCTCTGAGTTCGAGGTGAGTCTAGTCTACAAAACAAGTTTCAGGATAGCCAGGGCTGTTACACAGAGAAACTCTTGTCTTGAAAAAAGAGAGTGAAAGAAAGAAGGTAGGAACGAGGTGGGAGGTAAATCTGGGAGTAGTTAGGGGCTGAGTCTCAAAGAATTAATAAAACGATTACACTTTACAAAACAACACATATTGCATTTACTATGTGCCGGGCACTCTTAAACGCTTCCCAGTCTTTTGACTCATTCATTGCTTTCCTAGCATGGTTCTTTAAAAAAGGGTCCAGCTGTCAGTCCTCCACGCTTTACAGTCAAAGAAACGGAAACACAAAGAAACAAAGCGGAGTGCCCTACAGCACACCATTTGTAAGCGGTAGAGTCAGAATTCCTGCCTGGGGCGACTCTGGTCTCTCCTTTCTTTACCATTCTGCTCTGCTGCCTCCTTGAGCTGCTCAGCCAGTCAGAATAGGGCAGGCCGAGGGGCAGCTGTCTCTCCTCCCTTCTCCTTTCTTCCTTGGGCTCTTTACTAGGGATCAAGTGCAGAAAGCCAGCCCTTCCCCCTTGCCATAGTAGTGTGTGGGGGTGGGGGGAGGGCAGAGAGAAGGGGAGGCAGTACTGTCTGGGAAAGCTAGCCCTGGGAGGGGCTGAGAAGCCCTGAGATATAGCACTGGCTAAACTCCAGCGCTTTATTTTCCAACTGTGTTGAGGGAGTCCCCGGTGGTGAGAGCAGCCGCAGTCTCTTCATCCGTCCCCTTAGGGAATCATCAACTAGGGAAGAGCCAGGCCTAAGCTCTGCATTAATACTCTGTACAGAGTTGGGAAGAAAACACGTGCCTCTGGGTGGGTACTCTGAGTGCTATCCTGAAAGAGAATGAAGTGTTTATATTAAGCAGGGGCAGAGTAGGTTTATTTCATTTTTGTGAATTTCAGTCTTGGGAAATCCTGACTAGACCTGAGCCATGAATGCAGACACTTCTCCAACACAGTTAGGTCACCTTTGTGGTTAGGATGAGGGTGGGAAACCTGGGAACAAAACTTTCAATCAATTGACTGTTTCAAAGGCACACTTAGGTTCGGCACTCTGCTAGATGCCCAGAATATAAACGTGAGTAAGAATGGTTTCATCGGGTCTAAAATGCTGCATGCTCGTTTATGCATGGATGACCTCTGAGGAGAATGAGGAGAGAGGGATCTGCCAGAATGTGGTGGTAACTCAGATGGCCTGTGGAGAGGTTGGGTACCAGCTTGGGAGGGAGAGTGATGACCAGGCACCTGCAAGTCATTTATGCTTTGGGACTTTGGCACTGTAGGCTTATACATGTTGCCTTGCAGGAATAAGTGATTCCCAGTGTTGTGTTTTATACAAAGAAAAGGAAACCAGGGATATGTTTGGTAGAGGCGCAGTATGGTGTGGGGGAAGAGGGTGCCTCTGCTGGCCCATGCTGAGACATCCCCCCTCCCCCCCGGACCAACCACATGACAAGTACTATATTATGGAATACAAATTATTTAGGGCATGGGAAGGGAGTAGAGACATAGAGAGAGAAGAGGAGTAGAGGCCGGTCATGAACATGTGGAGAGAGATGGGGAGGGGAATGGGGAGAGAAGGGGCAGAGAGGGGAGGGTAACATAGTGAAGAGGGGGCAAGCAACCCCTTTTATAGTCAGGCACACCTGGCAACAGCCAGGTAACTGTGGGGCGGAGCCTAGACGAAATGCTGATACCCAGCTTCATGCACAAAAAAAAAATAAATGAAAACGAGGGAGAGATGCTTATGTAAATATGTAAGAAAGCCAGAGGTTTTATTGCTTGTTTCCCTCTGTCCCATCCTTCCTTCTTTCCCTCCTTCCCGTCTTCCTTTCTTCTATCTTTCCTTTCATATTCTTTTCTTTCTTTTTATTCCTAAATAAGACCTTACTGTATCCCCAACTTGTTTAGAACTCAATGTAGTCGAAGCTGACCTTGAGCAAGTGGGAGTCCTTCTGCTTCAGCTTCCCCAAAGCATTGTTAAGGTATTGGGGGTATTGGCAAGGGAGGAGACAAGCTAGAGACTGAATTGACAGGTTCTCTTCCTGGCTTGAGCCAGAATGCTGGGTTTTAGCCAGGACAGTTATTTTCAAGTGTTTTTGTTTTTCCAAAATCTTAGGAAGGAAATGAAAGAAAAGGTTTGTCTTCTAGCCAAAAATGTTGAGCAAGGCAGGTGAGACCTGCTTAAGGCAAAAGAGGTGTCTTTCCACAAGTTTGGGCTTCTTTCCTTTATTACACTTATTTATTTTTTATTTTGTATGTGTTTGTGTGAGGGTGAGGGTGTGTCTGTGTGAGTGCTTATGTGCTATGACTTGTGTGTATAAGCCAGAGAACAACTCATAAGAGTTGGCTCTCTTCTTCCATCCTGTAGGTCCTGGGCATCAAACAGGTCGTCAAGTTTAATCAAAAGCGATCGTAGCCACTGAACCATCTCACAAGCTGGAGGTTTGAGTTTCTTACCCTGCCCTTCACCCTGTCCTGTGCAAAGGGTACGAAATGAATGTCTCCGAAGGAAAACACCCTCTGTTAAAGATGCTACACGCCTGATGGACTGATTCGAAGTTCATGGGTGTGGAGTTGGGATGTTGCAGATACAGAGCCAGAGTATCGCGGGCTATCATTAGCCTCCTCCGAAGCCATTCTTTACCCAATTGTCTATGTGACTTACTATCCATGTGACTACCACGTGAAAACTGTGGAAATGTACTGACAGACAGCTAGCTTTCCCAAGCCAATGGCTGAGGATACCATCAGATGACATGAGGCCTACAGCAGAGATTAGCCTCAGTTTGCTGGGAACACCTGCCTGGTGTTTCCACTAATGTATTGAAAGATTATGACTTTTCTTTTGCTACTATAAAACCTTCATAACATGGTTATTTCATTTGTATTTGCAATTCCCTGAAGCTGTGTTCCCTCATAAACTCTTAATTCTCTTTGAGGTAAGAATTGTTTTTTTGCTTCGTCACAGGTAATAGCCATTCACCTTGTACACACATCCTGGCCCTGGTCCTGCCCTTGGCAGAGAGAACTGTTTCCCAACAGGCTCTGGTCAGGTGATCTCAGGTCAACACCACCTGTTTGCTCTTGCCTAAACCTGCTGAGAAGAATTTGCACAGTCCCTAGAAGACAGTTAAGAAGTTAGTCTCTAGTGGGCTTCAGGAGGCAACAGAGTCCACAGAGGGCAAGTGTTGCAGTGGGAACCCTGAAGTTGACTTTATGCAGAGGTTCTTGGCACAACACTAGACTAAGACCATGAAAATGCCTTAGATTTCATGTAGGCTATAAAAACACTCAGTGGAGTGTGCTGGCTGTGTTTGGCACCGGGAAAAGAGAGCCCCAGAAAGACAAACTGTAAGTGGTGGTGCCCGGAATGAAAGTCATACTGTGCTTACAAGCCTGTAACCACTCGACTGGAAAGGTATTAAGTTACTCACTCTCTTCTGTTGGCTCCCATAAAATGAATTTTAATATTATCCTAAGCCAACTGTATTTAGGAAAGGAAATGTAGTGCCAAAACAATCACTTATAATGTCCCAAAGCTAAATATAAAACACTTTTGCTATTATCTCTTGGTCAGGGCTCTTTTAGGCCAAGGTTTCCCACCAAGACCTATAACCCAGGGCTAATCCATTTGATCAGCATTGTGGGATCCAAGTCAGGGAGCTACTGGGATCTGCTAACAGGGAAAGGTAAACTTATCAGTGGTAACAAACACATTACAACAGGTCCTGGACCTAAGAAATTGAATCTCCTTGCAGTTCAGCATGCTGGTCACAGCACTTAAGAGACTGTGGATGGAGGACTTCCAGGAGGACTGCTGCAAATTCGAGGCCAGCCTAGTACATATAGTGAGTTCTAGGCTAACCTGCCATAGTGTGAGACCCCCATCTCAGAAAACAAAACAGAAGGAAGAAGAAATGGCTCAGTGGTTAAGATCACGTGTTACTCTCTCAGAGGGCACAGGTGTGGTTCTGAGTACCCATAAGGTGATTCACAAACATCTGTAACTCCAAATCCCAAGTTTTAGAGGATCTGATGACCAGCCTGGGCACCAGGCATGTCCATAGGTATACATACATGCACATAGACAAAATACCCATACACATAAAGTAAATAAATTCATTGTAAAAGTTAAATACCTAGCTACCGCAACACCCAGCAACAAAACCCCAACAATGAGCATGGCCGCAGTAGGCAAAGTGTGCAAGCATGTGGGTCTGCATTTGGATCCCTAGCACCAACAGAAAAGCCCAGGTACGGAGCCATGTCCTGGGTAGGTTAGTAATAGACAGATCCCAGGGACTTGCTGGCCAGCCAGTCCCACTGAAATGGTGGGCTCCAGGTTCGGTGGGAGATCTTGTCTCAAAAATTTATAGTGGCTGGGTGGTGGTGGCGCATGCCTTTAATCCCAGCACTTGGGAGACAGAGGCAGGCAGATTTCTGAGTTCGAGGCCAGCCTGGTCTACAGAGTGAGTTCCAGGACAGCCAGAGCTACACAGAGAAACCTCGTCCCGAAAAACAAAAACAAAACAAAATTATAGTGGAGAGTGGTAAGTGATACACCAGATGTTGACTTCTGGCCTTTGCATGAGCATGCACATGTGGATACACCTGCATACACATGTGAACACACACATACACATACAGTGCATATATACACAAAATTGTAAGTAAGTCAATAAGCTATACAAAATGAATTTCCTTCTAGTTTAGTATTCCTGGGGGGAAAGGAAATTACAGGGACACACAGGCCTGGGAATGAGCATTTTGCAGTTGTGCTGGTTAGGGGCTGGCCTTTTCCAGAGGATCCAGGTACAATTCCTAACACCCACACAGTTACTAAATGAACTCCAGTCCCAGGGTGAATGGACATCCTTCTGTGGCTTCATGGGCACTACATGTATGTGCTGCCCTGACATACACACAGGCAAAACACCCATCCACATCTCATCAACCAATCACTGAATGAATGAATAAATACTGTGCCTAGAGAGGAGGAGAGTACTCTGCTAATCCCCCAAGACACTCTTTCTTCTCCATCACTTCACTGACGTCTTATTGTTGAGACCAGGAGCAAAGCCATGTCCTGGCAAAACCTGGCTGGTTCTGTGTTGGGCTTGGCTGGCCAGGTATCTGCTCACCCCCATGACAGCAGACTCTGTCCTTGACAGAATATAGTCACCAGGGCCAGCCCAGCAGTCTCTTGTCATCCTTTGAGCATCCCCACGTTCCCTCTGCCTGAAACCCTCTTCTTTTTCTGCTTTCCCAACCTCTGCTCCTCCACTTTCACCATCTCTCGGTAGCCCCTATTCGTCTGCCATTTGTACCTTCCAATTGTTCTACATTCAGTTTATTCGGCAGGACCACATTTCTTTATTATAACTGCCAACAGGAACAAAAATCCCCACCAACATGTCCTAAGTGCTGACTGTGTGGCAGGCATGATCTCATTTCCGCATGGTTTCATTGCAAATTCACAGGCACCCTCCAAAGTGACCACTGGCTTAACTTTCCCCATTTTACTAATGAGAAACTGTGGCTCAGGAGGCTAAGTAGTTTGCCCCAGGCAGTAGAGTTCAGATGGTGAACTGGGATCTGAACTCAGATCTCTGTGGTCCTAGAACTGTGCTCTTAACTCTCAAAGGCCATGGTGGTGCACACCTTAATCCCAGCACTGGGGAGGCTGAGGCAGATGGATCTCTGTGAGTTTGAGTTCAAGCCTGGTCTACAGAGTGAGTTCCAGGGTTGCATAAAGAAACCCGAAATTCCATTTCTTCTGTATTTCCACAATAGCTTAGCCTGGATTCTGTTGGACATCCCTCTGCCTCTTCTAGTCTTGTTAAGGGGATGCAGACAGCAGGTTAGCCCTGTGCTATGGACAGGAGGAAGACTAATGAATTGATAATCCAGGTCTCACACCCCAGCCAGGGCTTCCCCAGTGCTCATCACCACATCTCAATTTGAATGCCTCTGTGATCTGCATCCCTTTTAATAGTGCAGGGAGAAGGATGCCTTCAATATTCATTCTTGTGCTTGTTCAGAGAGCAAGACTATCTGGGAGAAGATTGTCTTTTAAACATCACCGAAAAATATATTCAGGAACATTTCAACATTAAAAAACAAAACAAAAGAAAACAAAACAAAACAAAACCAAAACAAAACAAAACAAAAAATCAAACAAACAAAAAAACTGAATTGCTGCTCTGACTGGACTTGGCCAGACATCATCTGCCCCCTTGTGGACGATGCTTTCCTGACTCTTTGAGGAAAGGGAGAGGAAATATCTGCAGTGTCTGACTTTACCCAGTATCTTTGCTGACAATCGTGCAGTCTGGGGATTGGCCATTCTGACCCCACTGATCAGGAGTACCTTACGAATGTCTCCAGTTTCTTTTGTCTATGAAAAGGGTGTTGCACCTGGCACTCAACACTTGACTCTGGTGCAACATCACACTTAGCAGGTGCTGGTAGCATTCTGGCTCCTTTCCTAATTTTCAGTCATGGTCTTAAACACAAAACCAACCACACAAGAGAGGAAAGATTCCCTCTTTCCTGCCATCCCTTTCTTGATAACCCTATAGCCACCATCCCAGCCTGGAGCAAATTACCCTGACTGTTGGACCAACCTTATCCCTGGACTTGCATTTCAACCCATTTCTTACAATAAGATACACATGTTCGTCATCTGATTCTCTACTTCCAATGCCAAGCTTGCACTGCCTACAGGTCCCAACCTACCTGTCAGACAAAAAAAAAATACTATCTGGCTGCCTGCTGAGTATACAAAGCACTGCGCAAGAATGTGCCCCAGTCAAAAAGGTGTGATCACAATGGCTGTTTGTGCTTTTTGTTTTGTGTTGTTGTTGTGTTTGTTGCTTTTGTCAACTCACACAAGCTAGAGTCATCTGGAAAGTAGGAAGCTCCGTCGAGAAAGTGTGCACACCAAATTGGCCTGTGGGTAAGTTGGTGGGGACATTTTATTTTTCTTGATTGATGCAGGAGGGCTCAGCCGTCTGTGGACAGTCCCACCCCTAGGCAGGTGGGCCTGTGTTGTATAAAAAAGTAAGCTGAGAGAGAGCTGTGGAGAGCAAGCCAGCAAGCAACAAACATGTCTTTATACTCATGGCTTGGATTTCTGCCTCCAGGTTCCTGTCACGCTTGAGTTTCTGCCTTGGATGCTCTCAGTGATGTCCTGTGAAAGGGATGTATGAGCCAAATAAACCTTTTCCTCTCTAGTTGTTGTAATCATGGTCTTTAACACAGCAAGAGAAAGCAAACTAGGGGCTGGAGAGATGGCTCAGCGGTTAAGAGCCCTGACTGCTCTTCCAGAGGTCCTGAGTTCAATTCCCAGTCAACCACATGGTGGCTCACAACCATCTGTAATAGGATCTGATGCCCTCTTCTGGTGTGTCTGAAGACAGCTACAGTGTAGTTATGGATAATAATAAATAAGTCTTTGGGCTAGAACAAGCAGGGACTGAGCGAGTGGGGCCGACTGGAGCAAGAGGGGGGGTGACTGGAGCTAGCAGAGGTCCTTAAAATTCAATTCCTAACAACCACATGAAGGCTCACAACCATCTGTACAGTTACAGTGTACTCATATACATAAAATAAATAAATCTTTTGAGACAGAGAGAGAGAGAGAGAGAGAGAGAGAGAGAGAGAGAGAGGGAGGAAGCAAACTAAAACTGCTATCTTCTGTCTTGGGAAGGAAAATGAGTTTTAGAGACACTAAGCAGCTTGCCTGAGGGCACCCAGGCAATGAATAAGAATGAGTACTTAAACCCTCCACACTCTGCCTTTTCCACCATTACCACACTCCCTCGATCAGATAATTTTTCTAGAATTTTCTCTGTGTGCTGGCTACTGGTTTTTTGGTTTTGTTTGTTTGTTTGCTTGTTTTTGTTTTTTTAATTATTAGCAGCCGGGCAGTCTGGCGCATGCCTTTAATCCCAGCACTTGGGAGGCTGCCAGCCTGGTCTACAAAGTGAGTTCCAGGACAGCCAGGGCTACACAGAGAAACCCTGTCTCAAAAAACCCAAAAAATAAAATTATTAGCACATATGAATTATACATAGTAACAGGTTTCATTATGACATTTTCACACATATGTGTAATGTATTTCAATCATACTTGCCCCCACTACCCTCTTGTCTTTCTTCCATTAACCTTTTTACCAAATAGTCCTTCCTCTCCCTGTCTCTGGTGCTGGCCACTGTTCTTTACACTAAAATTATAGGGATGAACAAACCAGGCATGTCTCTGGTCTCCCCTTTTAGAGCCTCTAACCTCATGGGAGAGACTATTTTTCACTCACACAGCTCTGTTCTTCTAGTTTCTGCTGGTCTATTTGTCCCAACTCCCATTTGAAGGAAGTTTAGAGTTCAATTAGCTAAATAACATGCCCCTCCCTTCTTCCTTTCCTTCTTCCCCTTTTCCTTGATTACAGAAACAGATACTGAGAGCCCATGCAGGGCAGTCTTTTACACAATTCTCTAATTGTGTCTAGTGGAACCTGTGATTTCCCTTTGTGCCATCCTGCCTCCGCACCCTAAGCCCTGTTGTGCCTTGAGTTCTCCCACTATCTTCTTCATGGCCCTGTGCCAAAATTACCAGGCCCCACCTCAAATCTTGACTTCATGATCTGCCTCAAATCTGACTTCATGCTTTTTTTTTTTTTTTTTGGAAAATGTTAGCATTTAATTAACCTCCTGTGTGGCTTCTAAGCCACCAGAACACAGGCACCTCCAACACCCTTAATCTTCTCTTCAGCTCTTCTGCTGAAGGATTTGGCCTTCACGATGACAGGCTGCTTAGGGAGCTTTCCCTTGCCCAGAACTTTGTAGTAGCCTGATCGAACAACATCAATGATGGGAGCAACTCCAGTCTTGTTTTTTGCCTCATTGACCCGCGTCTGCTCGCTGACCAACGTCCACAGTTTATCCAGGTTGACAGTTGGGCAGAAGCTCTGGTTCCTCTTCAGGTGGTAATGCCTCATACCAACTTTCCCAAAGTAACCTGGGCGATATTTGTCAAAGTTGATCCTGAGGTGATGCCCGCCTCCAGCATTCCCGAGGCCGCCTGGGTGCTTTCGGTGCTTACCGATGCGGCCGTGGCCGTGGCTCACGTGGCCCCGGAGTTTCCGGGTCTTCCTCAGTCTGGATGACATGGTGGTGGCCGACTTCATGCTTTCTTGACCCCTGGCCACAATCATTCTTCTCCTCTCTGAAGTCATCGAACAATTCCCTGGGAAACTCAGAATAATGCATTTAGCACACATTTGATATTCTGTATCCATAACTCTCCCATCTATATATGGATCTTTTGTTTAGACCCAGGCAGCATTTAATGAGTGTTTCTTATGGATTTCAACGGTGGCAAACCAAAGATGGCAAACGTTTGTAGAAGCTCTTCCAGTTAACAAAGGGCTGTTTTAGCCAGGCGTGGTGGCGCACGCCTTTAATCCCAGCACTCGGGTGGGCTATACAGAGAAACCCTGTCTCGAAAACAAACAAACAGGGGCTAGCGCGATGGCTCAGTGGGTAAGAGCACTGACTGCTCTTCCGAAGGTCCTGAGTTCAAATCCCAGCAACCACATGGTGGCTCACAACCACCCGTAATGAGATCTGACGCCCTCTTCTGGTGCATCTGAAGTCAGCTACAGCGTACTTGTGTATAATAATAAATAAATCTTTAAAAAGAGAAAACAAACAAACAAAAAACCCAAAGAAGCAAAGGGCTGTTTTAATCATGATTGTCACAAAAGTCGTTTCCATTTCATCTTTCAACTTAAAAATTGTAACTCAAATGACTTCCTGAATATATTCTCATTAGGTAAGTGAAAGAATGATCTAACTACTGTTCTTTGATCAGCCCCCCTCCCATGACAGACTTGAAGATACAGAGGCAGAAGATGAGGCTCAGAGAAGGGACATGGTGTGCCCAGGGTAACACAACTTAGTGTGCGTGAGGGGTTTTTCAGACTCCATCTTGTATTGTTGTCATTTTCCCTGGGCTGTCTTCCACAGGGCAAGAGTCATGTTTATCAGGGGTTCTACGTTAAAGCTGGGGTGAGACATCTTTTTTTCTTTTTGTAAATCAATGAATGACACACCCCCACTCCCGGGCACATGGCTTTGCTTTGCACAAGCCATTGTGCTCTGACGTGGGTTACACTGACCCAATCTAGTCAGTGAAGAGTCTTATCATCTCAAGGCGTTATGTCATTGGGACCCTGAAAGTCTCCTTCAAGAACTTCTACAGCAAGTCGAGGCCTGTCAAGCATATTTTGAACATATGCCATTGAAGGAAATACTAGGTATGCTATTGTTGAGGAGCTAAGACTTGCCTAACACATCCCACACACTTAGCCGACCAGCCAGCACATGCCCAAATTCTATATTATGTACTGCTGATGACGTTTCTGAGGGTTCAAGCCAGCAAGCGAATGGCTGGAGCGGTGTTGGGAAGGCTTCTTGGAGGAGGTGGGGCGGACTGCAATCGTTGGCAGGCAGCCTGTGTGTGAACAGGCCGCGTGAAGAAGCGCGCCCTCTGTACGTAATTTCAGGAAGGGCAGCTAGAAATCGGCCGGGTGGCCAAAGGGAGACGGAAGTGACGGGTATTCCGCTGCCGCCGCTCCTACCCGTGCACCACACTGTGCCGCTTCCTCTGTTCCCCTTTTGTCCAGTCGGACACCAAGCGCCATCCAGCCCCCATTACGCCCATCGCACTTGCGATTTCCGTTCGGGGCGTTCCCAGCCTTCTCCCCTATTTGTCCTTGGTTTTAGGCGTGGTGAGCAGGGGCGTTTCCTTCAACTCCTAGCCACTTTCCGAACAGCGATTGTGTCTGCCACCATGCGGAAAGCGCCCGGCCAACTTTCCCAGGCCCGCCATCTGAAAAAGACAGATGGGTGGCTACCGAACAGACACTGAAGCACTTCAGTTTTTGTTTGTTTGTTTTGTTTTTCTTTTGCTTTGTTTTTAACCAGGCTTCTGGTAAAATACTAACTCTTTGAATCCCCACCACTGCGTTAGACAGGTGACGTTTCCCAGGCCATTTTATAAGAGAACAAATGGAAGTGCTGAGAGTTGAGTGTCTTTCCCAGAGTCACGCATCTGGAAAGGAGCAGAACCACCACAGGAGCACCTCTCCATAGGCAATTCTGATATGAAAATGTTGGGTCAGTACCCAAATAGGTCCACGTTTCCTGGTCGGATCCACCCTCACTTCTAAAACCTGGTCATTTTCCAGACAACAGACCATCAGTGGCAGGCTTTCTTGAAGTGGAAACCTATGTGTTAATTAGTTTTTTCTTTGTTTTTGTCAACTTGACACAACTAGTATCACCTGAGAAGATGGAACTGCAATTGAGAAAATGCCCTCAACAGATTGGCTCTGTACGAAAGCCTGTGGGGCATTTTTTTTGGTAAGGATTTATTTATTATTATACATAAGTACACTGTAGCTGTCTTCAGACACACCAGAAGAGGGCATCAGATCTCATTACAGATGGTTGTGAGCCACCATGTGGTTGCTGGGATTTGAACTCAGGACCTTAGGAAGAGCAGGCAGTGCTCTTAACCGCTGAGCTATCTCTCCAGCCTCCTGTGGAACCTTTTTAAGATTAATGATTGATGTGGAAGGACTTAGCCCAATGTGGGTGGTGACATCCCTGGGCAGGGAGATATATATATATATATATATATAAAACTGGCTGCCTCAGTTCTCAGTTTCCCCATCTAGGAAATGGTGATTACAGCACCTGTATTTTAAGACATCTTTGGG
The DNA here is from genome assembly GCF_900095145.1 of Mus pahari. Classification (NCBI taxonomy): domain Eukaryota; kingdom Metazoa; phylum Chordata; class Mammalia; order Rodentia; family Muridae; genus Mus; species Mus pahari. The sequence continues at coordinate 28,669,600 of NC_034613.1, read as the reverse complement.
GGGGGGGGCATTAAGTAGGAGAAGTCACATTCAATTAGAGGAAGGTCCACCCTACAGCAAAAGCTGAAGAAATGGCAAGGAGCATACAAGAGAAGAAGAGTGCACTGGCTTTTTAAGCTTGTCAGAACCTCATATGCACTTGTAAGTTTTCATCTGCTTTCTTTGAATAGGCGTAAGAGTAGGGCACTTTAGGCTCAGGCCTAGGAGAATGCCAGGTCTAATAAGCCCTAGTTAGTCACATGGAAGTGCAGTTGGTACAGCTCTAATGACAGTGTCCTCAGGTGCTCCAATAATGTGATTGCTCCTCTCCCCCTGGAGTGGCTTGAATCATCTTGTGTGATAGCCAGTGTTCATTACTGTAGCCAGCATGGCCAGATGCCCATCAAGTACTATATGGAGGGCCCTGTGTTAGAAGTTCATGAAGGAGTGGCCAGCATATGTTCAAAGAGTGGTAAAAGCATTTGAAGTGGAGTCATCTGGAGTCCACAAGGTGCGGGGAGGGGAGTGCTTCATGCCCCTGCCTCTCAGAGGATCTCTCTTGCAAAATGTAACAAAGCAAAAGAAACCGTGCCTCTGTCTGACCAAATTCCTATTGTATCCATCTAAGCTCACATCTACTATATGGGTACAGTGTTAGGCATATAAAGAAAAACGAGACAGAACACCTAATGGAGACAGACAAGGAGATACTCAGTTGCCATACAATGAAACAATTGCAATAATTAGCTGAACAAATGTTTCTTAAGTATCTATTACTTGCTAAGTACTGTTCTGCCCAGGCACCGAGGATACAGCCCTGAATGAAAACACACAAAATCCCTGCCCTTGTGGAGCTGACAGAAATGGAGGACTCTAGAGGCTAGTGGAGTGTAGGCAGGGCTGGAGAGGAGGTGTGGTTTGAGCCGAACATAAAGACCTGTGCATGGGCCCATAGCATGTGCACAAGTCACAGAACAAAGGAATAAATACGTACTATCTCTCCATCCGAGGTACCCTGCTGACTGAGAGAACTGACTCCTACAAGTTGTTCCCTGCTTTCCGCGTTCGGGCATCCCACATACAGATAAAGAAATAAATGTTTCAAAAAAGAAGAGCTACAATCAAGAACGAATAACCCAAAGTCGAAGCCTCGGCATTTTTTTTTTTTTTTTTGAGTGCCACCCTGGCTAAAAGTGTGGCTCCCAATGTCATTTGCTCCTGGGTTTGTATTTGTTAACTGGGGCCTCATCCAGTAGGCTAATCACCCTCGCCTCAGGCTGCTGTCCCCACAAGAGGTGCTTAGCAGTATAGGCTTAGATCCTTCATTTAAAAGGCAAGCCTAGGGCTCAGTGGGTGAGTTCCAGCCTGGGGACTTGCACACACACACACACACACACACACACACACACACACACACAAAGAAATAATTTTTAAAGGCAAACCAATTTTGGAGGAGCTGAAGAAATGTGAATAAAATAAAGCTTAAATTCAGAGCTTTAGGTTTGAGTATTTTGTGCATTGAAGATTCCTAACATTGGCTAAAATAGAAAACCACCCAGGCAGGTGCTGAGAGTGGTCTCTGTAAGCAGTGTTTTTTATAATGCAAATTTCTGTTTTGGGAGCTATCAAAAGGACTTTCTTGGTGGATACTAAAACTATCTGGTGGCTTTCATTGTTATTTTATTTTGGCAGGCTCACCATAGGTAGCTTAGACTGGCCTTGAACTTAAGATCCTCCTGTCTCTTAAAGTCAAGAATTACAGGCCTACCACCACACCTTGCAGGTTTCACGTTGCAATAAGTTTTATGGCTCATGCCTGACAGGTCACCTTGAAGTTCTTCCAGAACTCTTTTGATAAGCCAGATAGTGCAGATCACATTTCCTTCACCTTGCTACAACTCAGTTTTATCAACTGTGAAATGGAGCAAATAATACCACCTACATAGCAGGGCCGGTGAGCTGAATTCATGTAAACTGTGCTTCGTTCAATACCTGACATGGGAGAGGTCAAAATAATGGGCCTTGATCTTGAGTCTGTAGCTTGAGAGGAATCCCTGGTATGTAGTTGTAGCAATTATTTCATCACCAGAAGCACATTCTCTTCAATCTGTCTGGCTCTAGTAACTCTGGAAAGAACTATAGCCCCACTTAAGAAATAAGCTGAATATGCTGGGATATGCCTATATTCCACCCAGTACTCGGAAGGCTGAGATAGGAGAATCACAAAGATTGCCAGTTCGGAATTAGCCTGGGGTACTTAGCAAGACCTTGTCCCAACCAATCAACTTATCAATCAATTGATCTACTAATATAAAATTTACCTTCATGGAAAAAAGTTGCTTTCTTGGATGTAATATGCTTGCATGAGCGTGCATGCGCGCGTGCACACACACACACATACACGTATGCATGCAAGCACAAAATTGCTTTCCAATTTTCCTGATGGAAAGACTGATGGAATGTGACATAACTCAAGAAAGACATGGAGTAGGATTATAATTTTATGGCCTGGCAAATACAGAAGTGGATGCTCACAGTCATCTATTCAATGGAACACAGGACCTCCAATGGAGGAGCTAGAGAAAGTACCCAAGGAGCTGAAGGGGTCTGCAACCCTGTAGGTAGAACAACAATATGAACTAATCAGTACTCCCAGAGCTCGTGTCTCTAGCTGCATATGTAGCAGAAGATGGCCTAATCGGCCATCATTGGGAAGAGAGGCCCCTTGGTCTTGCAAACTATATATGCCCCAGTACAGTGGAACGTCAGGGCCAGGAAGCAGGAGTGAGTGGGTAGGGGAGCAGGGTGGGGAAGGGTATAGTGGACTTTCAGGATAGCATTTGAAATGTAAATACAGAAAATATCTAATAAAAAATAATTTCTATGGCCAATTGTCTAATTGGCAAATAGGATGCTTTTACCCATATGCTCAAGTGCTTATTATCCCCTGACCTTCATATCTACAGTAAGGCTACTTACTACAGGTCTTTTTAAAAGTTATTATTTATTTATTTATTTATTTATTTATTTGCAAGGCATTGAACATTGGCCTTGGGCTGTCAGGGCAAGCACTCTGCCCAGTGAGCTACACTCCCTTACAGCTTTATAGCTCAGGTTTTTTTTTTTTTTTTTTTTTTTTACAATGAATGGACTCCTGAACCCTGGACTTACTTGCAAAAGTGAAAGGAGATTATTGCCTTTAAAGGTCTCAGGGGGTTGTCTATTCTCAGCAGTTTCTTTCTCTGGGAAGGAGTGAAATCACAGGATTGGGCAATCAGGCAAGGGCCTCACAGATTCCTTGAAATACTGCTGGAGCAAAGGGAGCGAGTGACTAGGGCCCTGGCGACTGCCCTGGCTTGGTTGGCTGAGCAGTACAGACTGCCTGGAGGCAGGCCGGATATAATTTTGGCCTTTGCTCCCTTTCATAATCAGTGTTGTAAAATCAAACCACATGCGCTCATTGTCCAGTCCATTCCAAAAGCGTCATTTTCTTCCTTTACAACCTTTGTCTGATTCACTTTCTAGCCAGTACATAATGGAATTTTCTTTCTTTCTTTTTTTGGTTTTTCGAGACAGGGTTTCTCATTATAGCCCTGGCTGTCCTGGATCTCACTTTATAGTGAACTCAGAAATCTGCCTGCCTCTGCCTCCCGAGTGCTGGGATTAAAGGCGAGCGCCACCACGCCAGGCTCATAATGGGATTTTCTAAAGACTGGTTTCAAAAACCAGTGCAGATTGGGTTATGGACATAGCTTAGAAGAATTCTTGCCTAGAGTACACAAAACCCTAAGTGTATCTCCAGTACTGCAGGAAAAGGAAAATATGCAGACCAAGAATTCATCATTCATACCAGCCTCCCTTCAGTGACATGAAAATGAAATACCTTGATAAAACAATTAGCTGTTATAATAGTATTACAATTGTATGGAAGCTTGGCTGTACAGACTAGTTATGTAGCATGTGCCTAAGTGAGACCTTGGTTCTGCTTCTCAGCATAGATAGATAGATAGACAGACAGACAGACAGACAGACAGACAGACAAAGACAAATGAGCAAAGACAACAAAAATAAAAAGGTATGTAAAATAGGTCTCTAGCATTATTATAAGAACTTTCTACATATCAATCCTTTTAACATGTTTTCCCCCTGAGGTAGATTATTGTTTTATTCTTGTATTCCAGATGGAGCGACTGCAGCACAAAGAGCAGCTAGGTAAATGTTTAATATCAAGCGAAACACTGTAGCAGTTGAAAAGCCCAAAAGCCTGTGAGCGGGTCCTGAACAGGAAGTTTATGCGTGGTGTGTTCGGCTCCGGGAGAAAACAAGAAATAAGGAAGTCCCAAGCTGAGATCTGCCACTGCCATGGTATACTGCGCTGGCTGAAAACCACTTCATCTCCTCCAGTTCCACAGCAGGAGTGGATCCGGGGTTTACAGAAATATTAGCTTATGGAATTTGAGAGACTGTTTTTAAAAGCGTATGAAGTTTCCCGAACCATGGGAACAAATGAATGCATTCAGGGTCCCTTTCTATGGCTTGGGAGGGGCCCATGCAAGGGATGCCTATGAGGAAAATGCATCATCTCCTCTGCCTGTGCGGCTAACATGTCTCCCTTCTCCACAGCCAGCCATCGATGCTCACCCAAACAGAAGAGTTCTCTTTTCACTTCCGAACATGGGGGCCCTTGGAAATTGACCTCTCACGAGCTATTTAGAAGAAACCTTATTCTGGGAGTAAAAACAGGCAGCGAAATGCTTTTTTAGTGCTATTAGATTTTAAATCTCACAGGGTAGGCAAATGGCCTAAGGGGATAGACTCCTCCTCTCCAACCCCTGGATGGAGGTTCAAGACCGGCTTCCATTGCCTGCTCTGTTGACAGTCATGAGGAAAACCACAAATTAATAGGCTCCTTTAATTCAACTCAGTTTTGTCTCCGAAAGGGTCCACTGAAAGCAACCACCCAATCTGTCACTTGAACAGTGTTTATATCTGTTGCTGGGATACCGAAGGCTCTTTTGAGCAGTTGGCTAAGAGGGGCACCATGCCTCTGACCTTGTTCACCTGCACACACAGGAAATAATGGCCAAAATGTTAGGAAAGCGCCTCCAAACATTTCGAGTGTAACACAAGGCATCCCCAAATTGCAGCATCCGGTATTTGTTGTTTAAATAAATTTCAAACTGCATACAGAAGTGCACATTACACATAATAGGACTAAGCTTTGAAAAGATAGATGTTAATTATTTGGAGGTAAATCGGATCACCTCTGACTTGCAACCCTGAGCTGTAATTTCGTGCCTTTGCTTCTTGGTCCTGAAATTGATGTAAATCTTTACATTTGTAATTTTGCTTGCCAACACCAACCCACCCACACAGTCTGAGTCAGAAACGATGCAGTTACAATTGTGTTAGGTATTTTCAAATGTGTTCTGGGAGGATTAAATCACCTAATATTAGTCCTTTCATTGCTTCTGAATTTTCTGTAAAAGTATAAATAAATGTTGGAGCTGGAGGATGTCTCCACTGGATGGGACGTTTTAGAGTTTGTCCTCTCCCCAGATTCAGTCTTTCATGGATGACAAAATAAGGCTCCAATGTTAGAAATGGTTTGGAGATTTGCCCCTTGGTTGTTCAGTGATTATGGCTAAAACCCCAAAGGAAAGTATTAATAAAGGGCCACATTCGGTAAACCTTGCTTAGAGTCTGAAAGCTACCTCTTCCCCGACAACAATCTGTGAATCTTGGCTCTGGCTTAATTACACTGCCCTGAAGGGGGTCGGGGAGGAGATATCATGACATTTAAAAATTCAACTGGTGAGGATATGGTTCCGATAAATCAGCTATTGTTGTAACAATAAGCATAAATTTGAAGAGGACAGATAGATCAGAAACTGCCAATAATGATGACTTTTAAGGAGGGAGCTCGGAACGGAAGAGGCAGATGCAGAGATATTTACTGTGCATTTTATACCTTTTCTTTATGACTTGGCTTTGATTACGATGTCCAGACATTATATTAAAAACTAAAAAACAACTTTGAAATTCCATACCCACAAATATCAAAGGAGAAATAGAATGCACTCTAGTAATATGGATGCTTGAAAAGCCATTGCACATTACATTAATACTTTGAAAATATTTTCTTTTCCTCCCAAAGTATCCGCAACAGCAGAGGAGACTGAATGGACTTCCCCCGAGGAGTCTCGGGGAAATGCCAGCAATGGTCCTTGTTTACAAGAACTCACTTTGCTGTTTAGGTTTTAAAAAAATACTTTCAAATTAATAAACCCATAGTCTAGCACATCTGCATCTCTTTTAATACAAAAATAATGGCTTAAATGACTTACCCTCCACGACAGCTGCCCCTCTGGGAAGGCACCCCTTGTTTCTTTCCCCCTGCGGTCTGAAGCACCCGCAGCACACACCGCTTCCAGAGACTGAGTGAAGAGGCCCTCTGGGATAGGAAGCGCGCTGTGCACAGGCTGACCTGTATTCTGGCTCTCTCACCTGGAATCGGGCTCCACAGATCCTGTTATGCATTGAATAGTAACAAAACAACAGCATAAATTAGAGTGTTGCTAAGATTCTGTACCATCAACGTTTGCATGAACATAATGGACGTAATGAATTCTATAGCACTATCCTGCACAGCTTGGAGAGATTAAAATCACTTTGTCTTTAAATTAAATTTCAAAAATCATTGAACAACAAGAATAGCAAGAACAACAACCGAAACCCCTACCTCATCTGTGTCAGCCACCCAATGACAGGAGGTACCACTTCTTGCTTTCTGGTCATCAATGCCCAGTCCTACGTTTATTTTAATAGCTGGCAGCTTGGTGAGTACACATCTATTGTAATAACCATAAAAGGGGCTTGGGTCCTCTTGTATTGTGTTTGAAACCCTAAGTGGAGAGCCTCTTGTTCCCTTTCAGGAACAAAATCTGTAACTGAAAAGCCTGGGCTGACGTTTATTTTATATCAGTGCTACACAATATGGTATGTCTAGTTTTCTTTTAAGGTGGGCTTGAATTTATTCATAAATACTCCTGTACTTTGTTCACTAGAAATGAATGCTGAATAGCAAAATAAAACCTCACATTTGGGGCGTTGATTAAGCCATGTATCATACCCACTACTCACCAGGCTTCTTTATCCTCCTAACAACCCCCAAAGAAATATAGCTAGCATCATTATCTTGCCTTTTTACCAGTGAGGTGACCGAGATTCTTGGAGAGTAACTGACTTGCCCAAGGTCATACAGTATGACAATCCAGCTACTTCTGATCATAGAATTCTCACCTACATTTAGGGAGTGCTTATTATGTATGTTCTGTGGCATCTGGTTGATATAAACATATTTCCCCTTTGCAATGACCCTATGAAACAGGTGTCATTATCATCATGGTATACATAAGAAAACTAGAAGCTTAGAGAAATTAAGAAACTCACTGAACCCAGAGTCCAGATTTTAGCCCAGGCCTCTGTGATACCAGAAGAACATTGCTTTAAAAAAATACTTCCCTCCAGGGGCTGGAGAGATGGCTCCTCCAGAGGACCTGAGTTCAATTCTCAGCAACCACATGGTGGCTCACAACCATCTGTAATGGGATCTGATGCCCTCTTGTATATGTGTCTGAAGACAGTGACAGGGATAATGCACTCATATACATTAAATAAATAAAATACTTCTCTCCAGAAACATCTCAGCTGATGCTCTTTTCTATCTTTGCCTGAACAAAGAACGACCACTGAATTGAGGCAAAGCAACCCTTGCAATCCTTGCCAATACAGAGCTCTGAACTAAGATATTCTGTTATTCAGGTGCTTGGCCAGTTGGAGCACAGCATCTCCCAGGCATCAACAATCGATCTTACTATTTGTCTATGAACAGCCTTAACACACTCCAGTGAGCAGGATGTGTTCCCAAGCTTTATCTGTGCATGTGATCACCCATCCTACTTCCTATGCATGTTGAGACTTGGCGGGATACTTTGTTCTTCATATGAATCTCATGGTACTAACAAAACCAATCGGATTGCTGAGCCTGAGTGAATGCTGCCCTGTGGATCTCAAATAAAAGCTTATGCAATAGAAACAGGGACATTCTCCACTGACAAGCTGTGAGCATGTCAGGCAAGATACAGGTGGCTGGCACCCAGCACTCTCCATAATCTTGAAGAGCGCTGCCATCTCAGCACTACAGAAAGGTGCCAGCCCTAATCCTCTGCTTTGACTGAGATTAAAAACTGGCTTGAGCCAGGTAAAGAAGGCAATTGGATGAAAACTGAGAACTATAATTACCTTATATTTTTAAAAAATCATTTAAATGGGGTGATATCCTAACATCATTTGAAAGTTAACTTTGACATCCGATTCTTGTCTTAACCACAGGAATAGGGAAAACAGGTACAGGAGACATTCTGAGAGCTCATGCAACTATGACAGGCTACCGGCAATGGACCAAAAAGTTTTGGATACACTGGTCCCAAATTCTATTTTGTTAATGAACTGGGAACCGAGGGGTAAGTATCCAAGTTATTTCTCGAAAAATTATTCATTGCTGACAATTAGTTCTAAAAGTCCTCTCAGCCAGACAATGGCAGTGCATACCTTCAATCCCAGCACTCAGGAGGCAGAGGCCAGCCTAGTCTACAGAGTGAGTTCTACTAGGACAGCCAGGGCTGTTACACAGAGAAACTGTGTTGCTCCCCACCCCATCCCCCACACAGCAGATGGAAACAAACAACAAGCAAAACTGGTTTTGGATATTTTTATTTCTTCAATTTTTTTATTATCAGGAGTGACTGAAATAAAAAATATAATTGAGTCCCATCATTATTGTCATTATGGAAATGGCTTTAAGAGAAAACTGGTCAGATAAGTATTATTGCTTCCCTCTTTTCAACTGGTAAATAGTTGCCACTGATAAAACAGACAAGCCCAGAGAATCTGTCCAGAATGTTCAAGATATGGTATATTATACAACATGCCTGTTCTCGGGGAGAACACCTAGGACATAATTATGTGTACTTCTTGATCTCATCATACAAGACAAGCACAAAGGCACCACCCATGCCTCTGAGAACGTTGGACCATGCACCCTTGAAAAAAGCCTTGCTTCCTTCATCGCGAGCGATCTTCCGCCAGCAGTCAAGCGTGCCTGTGTACATGATATCAGCTGCAAAGAATAAAGACACGGAGTTGATGACTAAAAGCCAGTGAACACCTCCAAAATCCTAACACTAAACAAAACAGAGCCCCACCTTTAAAAAATTAATTTCACCTCCCCCCCCCCAAGCTAAGGATGGAACCTTAAGCCTTACGGATGCTAAGCTCTCTACTACTGAGCTATTCTAAGCACTTAATGGTGGGTTTTAAACCCAGCATTTACACATTAGCACAGGCATTTGACTGGAGAACAGGGATGACCTCTTAATATAAGTACCTCAAGTCACAGACATCTAAAGGGCTGTTTGCTCACAGGCACTTGTGCAGCCAACATGGATGCTGTCCCCATCATCCCTTCAGAGCCTACAGCATTTTAATGACACTCGATTGAATATAGGGCCTTGAGTATGGTGGGCTAACACCTACCACCGAGCTATATCACTAGCCCCAGATGGCAGTTTTTTGGCCATACCTTGCCTCACTCCCATGACTTTTTATCTTATGCTCAAGTAGAACTTACTTCCTTTGCGTCCAGACTGCATCATCATACGACGGCGAACCGTGTCAAAAGGATAGGAAGTCAGGCCAGCAACAGCAGTGACAGACTGTGCGATCATCCAGCTGACAAAGATGTGAGTATTCTTGGGATCTGGGAGCATTCCTGAAAAATAAGAGATTAAAAAAAAAATCAAAATGTAGTTTTGCTGACCTATTTTCTATACCCAACTAACATTTTATCTACCACGAGCTTCACATTGGAAGAATCTGGCTTCCTTCAGCAATTAAAAATGAAATGAGTGGTGGGCTTGTTAGGTTGGCGTAAGACCTTGTGCTACCCTGTCTTAAAAACAAAACAAAACCCCAAACCAGCTAGTTTTTTTAGGAATCTGAGGCAAGACCTTAAATCTAAGGTCAGCCTGAGCTATGTTAAAAACCTTATCTAAAGCAAAAAATCAGGAACTGGGTGTAGGGGTGGATGCCTTCAATCCTAGCACCCAGCAGGCAGAGGCAGGTGGATGGCTATGAATGGGAAGCCTGGTCTACATACTGAGTTCCAGGCCATCCAGGGATACATAGTGTGACTCTGTCTCAAAGAGGGGGAAAAAAAGGAACCCGGGGCTTGGGGCTACAGTTCAGCACTGGATTAGCATGCACGAGGCCCTAGGTTGAGTTCCTATAACTGCAAATAAGTACCCACATCCCCCACAGCCTCTAAGCATATAGCAAACTTACCCTTTGCAGTGTCATAGATACCAAAGTAGGCAGCTCGGTAGATGATAATGCCCTGTACTGACACATTAAAGCCTTGGTACAGGCCCTTAATCCCATCAGATTTGTAGATCTTAACCAGGCAGTCACCAAGGCCTTTGAATTCCCTTTCAGCTCCAGCTTTGCCCACATCAGCTGCTAGACGGGTACGGGCAAAATCAAGAGGGTACACAAAGCACAAGGATGTGGCCCCAGCGGCACCACCTGATGCCAGGTTCCCTGCAAAGTAGCGCCAGAACTGGGTCCTCTTGTCCACACCACCCAGAAAGATCTGCTTGTATTTATCTTTGAAGGCAAAGTTGAGAGCCTGGGTGGGGAANNATCTGATGACNNTGGCCAGGTTCCCACGCCAGAAGGACAGGACTCCCTGTTCCTTGGGGATACGAACCACGCAGTCTATAATGCCCTTGTATTGCTTATCTGCCGTGATTTGCTTGCTGGCATGCTGCACCTGATGGATAGGAAGGCAATAGGGACAGTTATAACCACAGAAGGGGAAAGGGAAGAGCATGCACATAAAATCTTTAAGGTTGGTTCCCCTTTCTCCAAATCTAGCTTTCAGAATCACAATTCTAACTGCTGACACTACTGGGGGGCGGGGAAGTGTTTAAGAATTGAGCCGCACCACCCGAAGTAGTAAGTCTCCACCTCGGTGAGCGAGGCACCCTCAAGAGTACCTGTGACCTTTAGACCAGGAAGAAAGGTCATTCCTTCCAGGTTAGGTTCAGGGGCATTAAGGTGGGACCTGCATAGGACACGGTCACCTTGGTGACCACAGTCAACTTCTCAGGTCTCCGGAGCTGCTCCCTTTCCGCCCCACCCCCACTCCGGTCGGGAGGGGTGGTGGTGACGACGACTAAACGCTCGCCCGCGAGCGCCCCCTAGAAGCAGTGCGCGGCGAGCGCGCCGCAGGAAGGCTGGCGAGGGGCTGCGCGGGGGCGGACGTCGCCGGCACATGCTCTTCCCGGCGTCCACTTCCGGCCTGCCGGCCGGCGAGCCTACACCGCATTGTTCGCCGGCTGCGTGGCCGCGGAACCGGTCCGCGTGGCCTGCCCAAAGCTGTAATCTCCTTGCCGTGACCTTGAGGTTTTCGGTAAGGCCAGGTGCTCTGTTTTCCAGCGCCTGCTTTCAGGCCTATTGCCCTTGCCTCTAAATCCGGGCTAGACAGAGCCTCTCGGGCAACCCCATCCTAGTTTTCTGTGCTGGGGATGGCCCCGAGCACCTCAGGTCCCTCTGGCCCCGACCACTTGCGACACTCAAACTCCAGGACCTTAAAGGCGCCTTCCTCCCGGTTGCCTTCCGATCTGACACTGTGGCTAGGCCGGGCCTTCACCTTGCCTCCAAATCTAAAGACTGAGCCCCACTTTCCCGCTAGGGTACCCCCTTTCTGTGCAGATCCTTTACTTCCTGCCTGGGCCCCTCGATCTCAGAACGTACCTGCAGCAGCAGCTTGACCCTCTCGATGGGTGCTACCGCCGTCTTGGAGATGGCCGCGGCCACTCCACCGGCCAAGAAGTCCTTGGCGAAGGACACAGCAGCATCTGTCATGTTGAAAGCGAAAAAAGAAGAGGCAGGCGACTGCGGGAGAGGACTGGGTTGACAACCGGCTTTGACTCCCGGGCTCTGGGGCGGAGCAAAGCAAATGGCCGACTTATATAGCGGCAGCCAGGCGCTGAGCTGCCGGCGTAAGGGGCGGGCCAAGGCGGGCGCCCAGTGCAGGCGCGCGGAATGGCAGAGCTGCTGAGTGGCTCGGGACACGCGGGAGGAGCCTGGGAGGTCGTCCTGCCAGCCTCGCTTGCCCTTGGCACCTGATCAGGCCAGAGTAAGGGACGGCCGCAAGGAGTACCTACAACTGGGGGACCTGGACCCTAAGAAGGGTCAGGGAATAGCGAGGAAGGGTGAATATAAGTGCCCAAACGACAAGACAAAACAAAACAAAACAAAAACCAAAAAACAACAAGAAAAACCAACCCAGGCCTAGGGTGAAGACAGACAAAACCTCCCCAAACTTAAGGAATCGAGATAAATATCTAATGGTATATTAAACGATTTCATTCAAACACACTTAAGGTCTGCAGTTCATTTACTCATTTTTGTAACGAAAATTAACTGTAGAACCAGAACTGGAATTACAGTGAGGTACATGAACCAAGGTCAGACTAGTACACGATGGGATCCCTGTCTGTCAAGTTCTTAGCATTAACAATCCAAGGAATTTTGCCTTGGTTTTGAGTTTTTAAAACATCACATTTATCCATGAAATTCATTTCTCTTGGTTGCTGAGGTGTTCTGTGTCAAGTTGTGTGAACTTCACCCTAGACCTGACCACTTTGAAGCTTTGTCTTCAGAGCCAGAGAAAACCGAGGCAGCTCCCAGCAGGGTGCGATCCCAGCAGCATGCCCCAGACTGGTTTGCAAATAACATAACAAAGATCTTTCAGGGAACTGACCTAGGAAAGTCCAAAGGACTGGACTCAAGGGGAGGAAATCATTTTCATTGGAAGCCAAATACAGAGCGCACCCAGAAGGATAAGAGGCTGAAAAAGGTTAAGATTGCAGTTGGCAGTTGACTCCAGACACGGGTAGTGGCAATGGACCTGGGTTCCCTGAGCCCCTTAATGCTGAACTGACTAAATATTTGCTACAAATGACTTTAAGATTAGGAATCCTCCCTCATGTTCAGGACAGAAGCAGATAATGCGATCACTGAACTGCTTTCTAAACAACCAGTGTTTATTTTATAGAAAGAAAGGCGTCAGTTGAAAACTTAACTGCATCTGACCCTTAGGTGTCCAACCTTCAAAATTCCCAAAGGCAAAAATGCCAGTATGCCTGTCCATGCTTAAGACCGTGGGTGTTTTAGTTGGGGCTTCTTTGATTTCTGTGATAAAACACCGTGACCCAAAACAACTTGAGGAGAGAGGGTTTGTTTCATCTTTTATTTTTAAAGGTTTACTTATTATATATAAGAACACTGTAGCTGTCTTCAGACACACCAGAAGAGGGCGTCAGATCCCATTACAGATGATTGTGAGTCACCATGTGCTTGCTGGGATTTGAACTCAGGACCTCTGGAAGAGCAGTCAGTGCTCTTAACCCCTGAGCCATCTCCCCAGCCCAGGCTTATTTCGTCTTACAGCTTGTAGTCCAAGCTGTAGGCAAGAGCTCAGACGACAGAAACCTAGAGGCAGGTGTTGCAGAGGCTTGTGGAGAACTGCTTACTGGCTTGCTCCCAATGGCTTGCTCAGCACGTTTTCTTGTAGCATGCCCACCAGCCCAGTGGTGGCCCCACCCACAATGAGCCGGGCCTACTCATATCAATCATCAAACAAGAAAGTGCACCACAGGGTTACCCACGGGCAGGTCTGGTGAAGGCATTTTCTCAACTGAGCTTTCCTTTTCAGATGATGCCAGGTTGTGTCAAGTTGACATAAGACTAGCTGGCACAGTCACTTGCCCTCTCCTACCTCTATATCTGTCTACTACAGCTTCCTCCAGGGTTTCAGGCCCTTCTAAAGGGTAGAGTTTGTTACTTGTAAGCTCCAAGAAGCCTAGCAATACGAAATCATGGACACATTACATGTAGGGGTTCCAAGGAGCATTCTCTTTTTCCTTAGAAGTTTCTCTGAGCTACCTTATTTGAGCCAGTATGTCTACTATTTGCGTGTAAGACCTGTGCTCTAGTGCTGAGCTACAATCCTAGCCCCTCAGTTTTTATTTGATACTAATAACATACAAAATAATGAATTCCATCATCACATCTTTATATAGGTTGCTCATATCTACCCCTCATTACTCCCTTTTACTGGTTCCTACCATTTTCCTTTATACATTTGTGTCATTTATGTACACACACACACACACACACACACACTTAAACCCAGATTCTACATATGAGAAAAACCTGCAACATTCATCTTTCTAGTCTGCCTTATTGCACTTAATAAGATGACCTCAGTGTCCATCTGTTTTCCTGCAAATAACATAAACTTCTTCTTCTTCTTCTTCTTCTTCTTCTTCTTCTTCTTCTTCTTCTTTTTTCAGAGCTGAGGACCGAACCCAGGGCCTTGCACTTGCTAGGCAAGCGCTCTACCACTGAGCTAAATCCCCAACCCCAATTTTGTTCTTCTTTAGAGCATAATAAAACTTCATTGTCAGACACATAGCTGGAAGAGACTTTTGCTCCCATTCTGTAGGCTGTCTGTCTGTTCACTCTGTACATAGATTCCTTTGCTGTGAAGAAGCTCTTTAACTTCCTGCAGACTCTTTTGTGTGAATTCTGGATTCTGTTTCTTAGCCATTGGGGTCCTTTTCAGAAAGTTTGTGCCTGTGCCTACATCTTGAAGTGTTTTCCTCTAGCGGATTTATAATTGCAGGTCTTATGTAATGTCTTTGCTTCATTTTGAATTGCTTTCTGTACCGATGAGAACGGTGAATCTAATTCCATTTTTTTCTACATGTGGATATCCAGTTCTCTCAGATTATATGTTGGAAGAGACTGTCTTGCCTCAAGGTATGTTTTGGGGGCCTGCATTTTAAAAAATCACTTGGTTGGAGCTGTGTGGGTTTATTTTGGGATCCTCTATTCTATTCCATTGGTTTATGTGCCTGTTTTGTGCCAGTACCATGGTGGTTTTTGAATTCTTATTCATTTATCTGTGTATTTATTTTTACAGTGGATCTCCGACTTGAAATCTGGCCTTGTGATCCCTCCAGCATCGATTTTTCTACTCAGGATTTCTTTAGACACTTGGAATCTTTTGGACACCCACATGAATTTTAGATTTTTTTTTCTATTTCTTGGAAGAAACGCCACATGGATTTTTATAGCAATTGCTTTGAATCTGTAGGTTGGTTTTGTGATATAGCAGCCTTTACAGTGTTAATCTTGGTCATCTGAAGCCTTGGGGGTTGTCTTTCTGACTTCTAAGCCCTTGAAAAAATGCCTTTGGCATTTAAAAAGTTTGATTATAGTAGTTTTCTCCTGCTTAGTTCCATTTATTCCTAGGTTTGCACATGCACTCTGTGCATTTGGAAAAGGAGGCCAGAGATTGATCTATTCCTTAGTTGATTTTAGTTTTTTCTAGTGGGACAGGGTCTCACATGAACCAAGAGCTCTCTGACTTGGCTAGTCTGCTTAGGCCTCCTGTGTCTGTTTTCTGAGTTCAACATTTGTGTGGGATATGGAGATCCCAACACTAGTCCTTATGCTCATTTGGAAAGCAATTTACCCACTGAACTATCTTTATATTTTTGAAGCTATTGCTAGTGGGATCTCTTGCCTCCTGAATTCTTAGGAAGTTTGCTATTACTATATAGAAAAGTAATAGCAAACTTCCTTCCTTCCTTCCTTCCTTCCTTCCTTCCTTCCTTCCTTCCTTCCTTCCTTCCTTCCTTCTGTGTGTAGTGTGTGTGTACACATGTATGTGTGACAGGAGCATGTATGTACACATACATGTGGGGGTCTGAGCTTGATACAGGGTCTCTTGAACCCAGAGCTCCATGACATGGCTAGTCTAGCTGACCAATTTGCTCTAGATTCTCCTGTCTCTGCCTCTTACAAGGTGCAGGTGGGTCGCCACACCCACTAAACTCTAGTACGGGCAAAGCTACCAGCTTTTGTTTATTGACTCTGTCCTGAAACTTTGTTGCAAGTATTTATCTGATGTAGGAACTTTCTGGCGGGGGTCCTCAGAGTCTTTTAAGTCCAGAGCGCTATCATTAGCAAATAGGGATGAATTGACAGCTTCCTAAGGAGCAACTTTGAATCCAGCCTAAATCCTAAAGGGAACTCTTTGATAGGTGTTTGTGAGATGCTACAGTGTTTCTTTACTAGCTGATTGTATCAGTGACTGGAGTTTAGAAAAGACCATCCTGAGAATGTCAATGGTAAGGCATATCCTGTGAAAGCACAGGCTCTGGGCCACTGAAACAACAGCTAAAGCAAGGTTGCATGGGCTTCTGGGCTGGGCATCAAATCCTGGACTTCATGCACACTAGGCACTATAGTGAATTTTATTTGAAGCATGTGGGTTTTATAGTTTTCCTTTCCCTCCCTCCCTCCCTCCCTTCTTTCCTATCCCTCTCTTTTCTCTCTTCTCTTCTCTTCTCTTCTCTTCTCTTCTCTTCTCTTCTCTTCTCTTCTCTTCTCTTCTCTTCTCTTCTCTTCTCTTC